>NC_051403.1:21432678-21437678 GCF_015228065.2 Penaeus monodon | reverse complement strand
ATCGGGTTTTAGAAGAGAAGGGTAGACCAAAATGTACGTAATTTAGAAGCGAGTCAAAAAATTAAATATAATCAGGATTTAAAAGCCGTGGAAAATTCTAACTGTTATTCATATTTATAAATGAAGCAAAAACGAAAAGTAACTGTGTTTTCGTCGCGAAGAAAAAACGTGACATATATATAAAGGTAGAAATTGTAAGTAAAATCTATATAGAATTATAATGGAAAAGAAAAAGAAATTTCTAAATGGATTTATGATTTCTAAGCAAAGGAAAGTCGTAAATGTATTTATAGATTAGAAATGTAAGGAATGATCTAGTAATAATGAAAGTTTTACGAGTGAGGGAAAATCTAAATATAATTATGATATAGAAACGAGAGCAAAATTGAAAAAAAAAATTATAGTTTAGAAGTGAAGAAAATAATCGAATTATAATTATAACCTTGAAGATATAGATATGATTAGGATTTGAATAGAAAATCTAATCATGTTGACTTAGTATTGTGAGGAGAGATCTGGATATTTTCAAAAGGCATTTATTTCCCCTTCCTGAATATATTCTATGAAGGCGTCACTAATTATAACTTCATTAATAAGGATAAGGTAATTCCGACCTTACGGTGCATTGTAATAAGGTTGTTTTTTGTAGACATGACATCATCAGCCTATTAATCACCTTTTGATAGATTTTAATTGCCTTTAGTATTGAATTGTTATTTTTATTATTATCATTTTGGTTTTGATAACTGTAATCATGATTGCTGTTTATTCTTATTTTATAATATTTTATCTTATATTTTGGGTTCTTACTTTCTCTTATGGAAACAATAAACAAACAAAACACCAGTAAAACCCAGAGAGAGAAAAAAAATACATTCCTTGCATTTTTTTCTTTTTATTTATCTTTTTTTTTTTTTTATAATCTTTTCTCGTATATTATCTTTCAGTGTAATTCTTTGATAATACTGATATGTCTGCGGTTATGGGTGAGATAGGTAGTATTTTCCTGTATATAATACTTGTATATATATATATTTTATGCTTTTGAGTTTCGATTTTTTTTATTTTGATTATTCTGTATATTTTTATACAATTTTTAGTTTATTTTTATTTTTTTTACCTATTTCTTTATTCATTTTTTTATTTGTATTTTTCATTTTCACTTTGTGCTCTCCATTGGAAAAGTGTTAAAAGTATATCTATGACTAGGAAATAGATATGTCACCTGAAACCGGGATGAATTTTCAAAAGCACTTTCCTCTCGGCTTCACAAAGCATCGCCGCTGAAAAAAAAGGAAAAATGATAAATAAAAAGAAAAAAATGCAAGGAATGTATTTATTTTTCCTCTCTCTCTCTGGGTTTTACTGGTGTTCTTTTATTTTGTTTGTTTATTGTTTCGCCACGTGGAGGTGCGAGGAGTGTCCGGTGTACTCTTTATCTCCTCTCTCTCTCTCTCTCTCTCTCTCTCTCTCTCTCTCTCTCTCTCTCTCTCTCTCTCTCTCTCTCTCTCTCTCTCTCTCTCTCTCTCTCTCTCTCTCTCTTCCTCTCTCTCGCATTTCATTTTTTTTCTCTCAGCTCTCCTTTTTTCTCTTTCTCTCTCCTTCGACGTTCTTCGCCTTTGTCTACCTCCTTCCCTCATTACCCACGTCCTCCTGCTTATCCCCATCCTTCTCTCTTCCTCTTTCTAACCTCCCCCTTCCGTCCTCCTCCCCCTCCCCTTCCCTCCTCTTCCCCATCCCCCTTCCCTCCTCCTCACCCATCCCCTTCTCCCGTCGTTCTCCCCTCCCCCTTCTCCCCCATCCCTCTCCTTTACACATTTTTATCAGCTGTTTAAGTCGAGTCAGGCCTCTTTGTCTCCCCCGGATGAATGTCGTCTGCCCTGTAGAGTAGAAAGAGATCCGCCAGTATTCATGAAAGTTTTCGCTCTCGTAGATAGAACTGTCACGGCCACGCTTGTCGCTACAGCGTCGCCTGAAATTTAATTAAGTTTTATGTTAGATTTCACCGCCGTTGCGATAGACGCTTTAGTCAAAAAAGGGGGGGAGGGGGAAAATGTGTGAGAAAGGAAGAGGGAGAGGGATGGAGAGAGAGGGGATTGAAGGGTGGGAGGGAGGGAGAGAGGGATGGAGGGAGGGAGAGAGAGAGAGAGAGAGAAGTGGGGAGAGAGAAGGAGAGAGAGAGAGGAGAAGGAGAGGGAGAGAGAAAGAGGGAGAGAGAGAAAGAGGGAGAGAGAAAGAGAGAGAGAGAGAGAGAGATAGAGAGAGAGAAAGAGGGAGAGAGAGAGAGAGAGAGAGAGAGAGAGAACAGAAAGAGACAGACAGACACAAAGATCGAGGCAGAGAGAGGGCATAAGGGCGAAAATCGCATCCAGGCCCGAGCATGACTCACTTATCGCAACAGCTGCACAACAACATTGCCTGGTGTTTATATGAATTCGCGACCCTTCACACTTTCGAAAATATGGCGATACAGCTATCTAGGAACAAGAGATTGAACACCGAGATAAGATAATGGTAATGGCCATTAATGTGTACACGCGTGTGTGAGGTGGTTGTATAGTTTTATTTTGTGTGTGTGTATGTTTGTGTAAGTATGAATGCGTGTCTATGTGTGAGCCTGTGTGTATTTGTGTTTGGGGAGGTATGCGTGTGTGTATGTGTGTGTGTGTGTGTGTGTGTGTGTGTGTGTGTGTGTGTGTGTGTTGTGTTGTGTGTGTGTGTGTGTGTGAGAGAGAGAGAGAGAGAGAGAGAGAGAGAGAGAGAGAGAGAGAGAGAGAGAGAGAGAGAGAGAGAGCGAAAGAAAGAAAGAAAAAAGGCGAAAGAGGAAGAAAAAGAAAAAAGAACTAAAAATAAAACTTAGATCTACAAGCAAAAAGAATGTTTGTTGTTTCTCGTAAGTGGGCGTCCACGCTCCTGTGTCTTGTCCCCCGTCGGATCCCGCACCCGTCGCAGGCCCACCCACAGTGCCGCCTCGCCTCGAGAAGGTCAGTGTCACGTGGTCCCCCGAAAGGTCACATGTTGGTGTTCCTTCGTCGCGCATTCGACGCCGCCACCGCTAATGGGCGCCGCGTTAGGACCTCACCGCTGCCGTCTCCTGATGGCGGCGACGCACATCCACCGGCCAGCTTTGTCCTCGCTTGTCCTGCCTCGTGGGCCTCCGGGCTGACGGTCGGAATTTTGGGTTGAGTTTTTGATTTGTTTTGAAGTTGGTGATTATTTTGATGAGTGCGATGTTCTATATAGTGAATAGCTGTGATAATGATGATAAGGATAATAATGATGATTAATGTTAGTAGGTATGATAATGCTGATGATAGTGATGGTAACAGTGATAGTGAAAGTAATGATAATGATAATGGTAATGATATATATTAAGTTTAATTGCTATTATTCTACATCATATCCTGTGTTTTTTCTTGTTATTATTATCATCATTAACCTGCTTCTCATCACACCATCACTATCATTTTATCATTATTAATCACCATCAATTTCAGAGAGTTCTTATTATCTCAAGCTTCGTCATTACCCACTGCAGGGACAATAGCATATGCAGAGCAGGTGCAGCAAGCAGAGGGAAGGAGGGAATTAGGAAAGTGGAAGCAGTAAGCGCAAAAGGAGGAGGAGGAGGAGAGAGAGAGGGAAAGGGAGAGGAAGACGAAGAAGAAGAAGGAGAGGGAGGGAGGGAGGAAGACGGACTGAGAGAGAGAAGGAGGGAGATAGGGGATAGGGGAGGAGGAAGAGAAAGAGAGGGAAAGAGGGAGAGAGAGATTAAGAAATCCTTGACGAAAAATCGAAGTTGAAAAATGATTTTGAGTTAATGAAGTGGAGGCATGTCATTGTCTTGAGTAATGGAAGCTAAATGAATGAAAATAAATATGAAATTAAGCTTGGGGTATGGAAAGGCTTTAAAGGGAGACGCGGAGGAAGGGCGAAGGAGAGAGGCGAGAAAGGAGTAGATGGAGAAATTTAGAAAAAAATAAAGCGCCCCGGGAAGAGGCGGGGGAGGGGGAGGGGAGTAGTAGTAGAGAGGAGGAGGAGGAGAGAAGGGAGGAGGAGGGGGAGGGGGAGGGGAGGAGCAGGAGAAGGAGGAGGGGGGAAAGGGGAGGAGTAGGAGGAGGAGGAGACGCGGGAGGCAAAGAAGAATGGGAATCAGACCGAGGAAGATTAGGCCCTCGAGGGAAGTGGCTGCCAGAGCCTCCGGCCCGCCCCTGCCCCGCCCGTACGCCCGCTCGCCCGCCTCGCCGCCCGCGCCGCCCACCGACGAGCGCCGAACGTGTTAAAGAACCTCCCCGGCCGTGACACCGGAAACCCGGCCTTAACGACACTTTGGGCTGACAGTGTCACATCACAACCCCTTTAATGCCGCCTCCGCCGCGCCGAAAGCGCCCATGCGGACGGGGCCGCAAGGCTCACGCCGCCGTGCTGCCGGGGCGGACTTCCGCCCTCCGCGCCCGCGTGGCTTGGCTCCCTCCTCCCCCCGGCCCCCCGCGCAGCCGAACCTAGTGATAAAAAGTAATTAGGGCGAAAATATAAAAGTTTGCTGCCAGACACGCAGATGATAATCAAGGGGGAAAGTTGAGCTCTGTCGACTCTAATTTCAAGGCTGGAATTATGATTTTTACGGTACGGCAACGGGCGTTTACCGCGGCCGCCGCCGCCGCCGCGGTCTCGGGCGCAGGAGCCGAGGCTGTCCGGCTCCTCTCCTTCCTTCGCCTCCTTTCGCTCTTCCATCTGCTTTTTCCTCCACATTGTCCTTTTATAGCTCTCTTCTCTTATTTTCCCCTCGTTTTCTGGTCTTACACTCGTTATTTTACCTCTCTCATGTCTTTCTTTTTCTCTTTCTCATTTCTTCAGTCCCCTCTTCTTTCTCATTTCTAAAGTCTCCTTTCTCTTTTTCCTATTCCCCGTTCTCACTTCTTTAATTCTGCTCCCGGTGTCCCAAGTTCCTCAATTTCTCCTTAGTTCCATTCATCATGTTTCTTATTCCCCTCACACAT
>NC_051403.1:21424437-21432578 GCF_015228065.2 Penaeus monodon | reverse complement strand
AGGGGGACCGAAATAAAAATCGTGCCAGAGCCCCAAAGTGCAAAGAAAAAAAAAAAGGAAGCGGAAAAGAAAAATAAATAACAAAAAAGAAGAAAAAAAAACCAAAAGCAAAACGGAATGAAAGAAAAAAGTCGACATAGGATAAAAGGGGGAAGAAGACAGAGAAGAAAAGGAAAGCGGAGAAAGAATGAAGAAAAAGAAAAAGAGGAAAGGGAAGAAGATAAGAGCGGGAGTAACGGAAGTGGCAGGGAGGAAAAAAGAGGAAAAGGCAAAGAATAGAAGAAAAAGAGAAGGGAAAATGGAAGAGGTGGGGAGGGATGAGGAAAGGGGGGAAGAGGAAGGAAAAGGGAGGGGGGGAAAAGGGGAAAGGAGAAAAAGAGGAGTGGGGAGGGGAAAAGAAGGGAGGGGGGAAAGGAGAATGGACGAGATTAAGAGGGAAAAGGGAAAAAAAGACGGGGGGGGGGGGGGGGGGGAGATAAAAAAAAAAAACAAAATCATAAAACGAATATAAAGGAATATAAGAAACAACGAAAACAAATAACGGTCAGTTATTCTACGAGAAACGAAAATTGGACGAAGGGGAAAAAAAAGAAAAACAATCAGATAAAGAGCAAGAATTAAGAATAACAACAACAACAACACTCGGGTGGGGTCCGGGAGGAGGGGGAGTCAGGGGTGGAGGGGGAGTTGGGAGAGTTAGGGGGGGGGAAGGGGGTTGGGGGGAGCCATGTGCAAAAGGAGGGGGGGGTGCTGGGTGAGAGGGAAAGGGTTTGGGGGGGTCGGAGATTAGAGGATGGAGGGGGGTAGGTTTGGGGGGTTGGGGATTCAGGGGATTTGAGGGGGGGGTTTGGGGAGTTAGAGGATAGGGGATGGGGGGGTCAGGGGTGGAGGGGAGTTTAGGGGTCGGGGGGGGAGTTGGGGAGGGCATTTGATGGGGCGGGTGGGGGAGGGAGCCAGGAGTTGGGGGGTTGGGGAGGAATCAGGGGATAGAGCGGACGGGTGGGGGAGTGCATTGGGGGCTGGGGGGAGGGGTGTTGGGGGTTTTGGGTTAAACGAGCGCAAGGGGGGGTTTTGGGGGTGGGTCCGCGCCGCGGGTTTCGTCAAGCGATTTGATCCCAATTTAGTTAAAGGGCGGGGGATTCCCTTTTTTGCGGGGGCCTCAGCGCGGGGGGCAGCGGGGCTCCCCGATTTCTGGGGTTTTCTTTTTGTTGGTTTTTGTTTATTTGTTTTTTTGTTGTTGTTGGGTTTTTTTTGTGAAATGTTTTCCCTTTTTTTTTCCCAGTTGAAAGGGTTTTTTTGTTTTTTCGTCTCCTCTCCTCTCTCTCTCTCTCCCCTTCTTCTCTCTCCCCCCCTCTCTCCTCCCCTCTCTCTCCCCTTCCCCCTTTCTCCTCGCCCCCTCTCCCTTCCATCTTTTTCTCCCCCCCCCCTCCCCCCTTTCCCCTCCTTTTTCCCCCCCTTCCCCCCCCCCCCTCTTCCCCTTTTTCTCCATACTCTCTCTCCACCCCCCTTTTCTCTCCCCTTCCCCTCCTTTTTCTCCATCTCTTTAAAAACTCTCCTTCTCTCTTCTCCATTTTTCTTTTCTCATAGCCACGGCCTTTGCCGGGCCCCCTTTTGGGGCATTTAAAAAGGCCCCCAAAATAAATTTTTTAATTTCCTCTGCCCTCTTTAAGCATCGTCTTTGGCTAGGAAATGTCTCCCATCTCTCTCGTGCTTTGCCTTCCCTGGTGGGTTTTGATGTCTTTCGCGCCTTTTGGTTCCCGGGCCCAAGGGGAAATTTAGTTTAAGACCCAAATCAAGGGTTTTTTTTATGTGTGTGTTGGGGGGGGGGTGTTTTATTTTATATATATAAATTTATTTATATATATAATAATTTTTTATTAATTAAAAAATAAAAGATAGGATAGATAATAAAAATAATAATAATAATAATAATAATAAATATACAATTTATATATGCAAAAATTAAAAAATGTATTTATAAAATAAAGGGTTTTTTTTTTTTTTTTTTTTCTTTGTCCATTTTTTCTACCCCCTTCCTTCTTTTTATTTTTTCCCTTTTTTTTTCCCCCTTTCCACTCGCCCCCCCCCACTTAAAATCATCCGGGGGAAGGGCCACGGGAACGGGCCAAAAAATTTCTTTTCAACGTTTTCCTTTGTTTTTCCTTTTTTTGCCCCCCCCCCCCCCCCCCCCCCCCCCCCCCCCCCCCCCCCCCCCCTTTATCCTTTCCCCCCCCCCCAGGCTAACTCCCTTTAAAGGGCCCGGGGAGGGGAACGGAAAAGGGGGGGAAAGGGGGAGGGGGGGGGTTGGGGGAAATGGGAGGGGGAATAAGGGGGGGGTTCAGGGGAGGGTTAAAAAGGGGGGGGGTTGGGGGAAGGGAGGTAAGGAGGGGAGGAAAAGGGGGGGGGGGGTTGGGTTTTAAGGGGGGGGGGAGGAAAGGGGGGGGGGGGAATTTTGGGAAAAGGGGAAAGAGGATAAAAAAGGGGGGGGGAGGAAACGGGAAAAAGGAAAAAAAGGGGGGAAAAGGGGGAAAAAGAGAGGGGGGAAGGGAAAGGGTGGGGATGGGGGGGGAAAGGGGGGCGAGTAGGGGAAAGAGGGAAAGGGAGAGAAAAGAGAGAAAAAGGAGAAGGGGGGGGGTGTTGGGGGGGGGGGGGGGGGAGATAAAGCTAGGAGGTCATGCTTAAGTTTTCCCCCTTTGAGTCAACGTTCTTTTCTGGCCCGGGTGGGCGGGGAAACCTCTTTTTCAACAACCTTGCCAACTCTTCTCCTCTATTTTCCAACTTTCATTTTTGCCTCTGACTTCGTTTCTTTTATCGGGATATGTTTACCTTCGGGATATATGTTTTTTTTTTTTTTTTTTTTTTTGGGGGGGGGGTTTTGTATATTATTTTTTTTTTCCTGCTATTATTTTTTTTCCCCAAAAATTTTTTTTTAACCCCCCCCCACCCCGGCCCCCCTCCTTTCTGGTCTAAATTTTTTTTTTTTATTTTTTTACCCCCCTCCCCTCCCCTTTTCCCCTTCCCCTCTCTCCCCCCAATTTTCTCCTTTCCCCCCGCTACCCCCCCTTCCCCTCTCCTTTTCTCTCTCCCCTTCTCAGCCTTCCCCCCTTTCCCCCTTTTCTTTCTATTTTTTTCTCTTTTTAAACGGTTTTTTTCCCCCCCCCTTCTCCCTCTCCCCCCCTCCCCCCCTCCCCCTCCCTCCCTCCCTTCCTCCCCCCCTCCCTTTCCCCTCTCTTTTCTCCCCTTTTTTCCCCCCTTTCCCCCCCCCCCCCACCTTCCCCACCTCCCTCCCCGTTCCCGTTTTTTTTTTTTGTGTTCCAAAATTCCCCCTTTGGGCACCTTTTTCCTCGCCATTGGGTACAAGGGTACCGGGAAAATAAATGTGTGATTAGAGTGTGAGTAACGATGGTTTTAGGTGGGTTTTTTAAAAAACGGCTGGGTTTATTTTCCCCCCATTCTTCCTCTCTTGGTTTCATTTTCCCCCCTCAATTTTGGTTCATTTTTTTTCTTTTCCTTTTTTTCTGTGCCCTTTCCTTTTTTCTCCCTTTCCTGTTTTTTGGGACAAAATTTTTTTTCCTCCTCCTTCCAAATTTTTTTTTATCCCCTCCCCTTTCCCCTTTTCCCCTCCCTTTTCCCTTTTTCCCCTTTTCCTTTTCCTCTTGCATTTCCTCTTCCATTTCCTCCATCGTCCACTTTCTTTCCCTTCGTTTTCCCTACCTTCGCTATCTTCTTCTCTCTTTTCCCCCCTCCAAATTTTCCCCACACCCTTTCCTTTTTTTAATTTCCCCCGCTTGTTTCAAAAGGGTTTTTCAATCAAGCAAGCATGGTTGCCCCAAAATAAAGTTAAAGGGAAAAGGGTTTTTAAAACCAAGATTGTGATAAGCCCCTGTCTCCCCCCTTTTCCCCTGTCCCCCCCCCCTCCCCCCCCCCCTTTCCCCCCTTTTCTTTTTTTCCCCCTTTCCCCCCTTCCCGCTTTCCCTTTTTTTCCCCCTTCTTCCCCCCTCCCCCTTTTCCTTTTCCTTTCCCCCCCTCCTCCCTCCTTTTTTACTTCCTCCTCCCCCCCCCCCCCCCCTCTTCCCCCCCCCTCCCCCCCCCCTCCCCCCTCCTCCCCCCCCCCCCTCCTCCTCCTCCCCTCCTCCTCCTCCCCTCCCTCCTCCTCCCCTCCCTCTTCAACCCTCCTCCCCCTCTTCCTCCTCCTCCCCTCTTCCTCCTCCTCCCCTCTTCCTCCTCCTCCCCTCTTCCTCCTCCTCCCCTCTTCCTCCTCCTCCCCTCTTCCTCCTCCTCCCCTCCCCCCATGTCGCCTGCTGGAGATTTTGGCTTTTATCGCCGTGGCCGGAAACGCGTTATCTCTTGAGCAGTGATAAGACTTATCGTCAACGCGGGCTGGTTGCCATGACGATATGGCTATTGATTTATTTGCGATGGCAACGATGTAAATATGAGGCACGTAGAGAAATACTTGGGTGTGTACATGTGTTTATATTTAAACTGGATATATGTAGACACGCATACACCCAAGAGAGAGAGAGGGAGAGAGAGAGAGAGAGAGAGCGAGAGAGAGAGAGAGAGAGAGAGAGAGAGGAGAGAGAGAGAGAGAGAGAGAGAGAGAGAGAGAGAGAGAGCGCACACACGTGCATACAAACAATCACAAACAAATAAACAAACAAGTAAACAATCAAACAGTCACAAACAGATAACTAAACACAGACAAACAAACAAACACAACTGCACATACACAAATACACCAATTTGATTCCTGGCTGCAGATTCCTTTTTTTTCAATTTTCATTTTCGTGGGTTATTGTACATTTTCCTTTTCCCTGTTTATTAGATTCGCCAAGTTTTCCCTTTCGTGGCGCTGCGAACCAGAAAGTTTAGACAGAAAGAAGTTGATAGGAAGAGGCTGGAGGATAAAGAACTAAGTGGAAAACAAATTGTGTGCTTGCTTGTGTGTTGTGGTTGATTGTGTGTGTGGTGTGTGTGTGTGTTTGATTGTGCGTGTGAGTGTGTGTGTGTGTGTGTGTGTGTGTTTGATGTGTGTGTGTGTGTGTGTGTGTGTGTGTGTGTGATTGTGCGTGTGTGTGTTGTGGTTGATTGTGTGTGTGTGTGTGTGTATGTGTGTGTGTGTGTGTGTGTGTGTGTGTGTGTGAAAATGAGTGAGTGAGTGCGTTTGTATGTGTGTGTGTGTGTTTATTTTATTTTATTTTTATTATTATTTTTTTTTTCTTATTTTACACTTTATCTTTTACCCGCTATCATTTTTCTCCAGATAAATCCCAATTTCTGACCAATTTCTGACCCCTCTTTCTGACTATCTATCTGCCGCTTTCTCTCTCTCTTTTTGTGTTTGCGTTTGTGTTATTTGCCTGTTTATGTGTCACAGAACGGTCAGAACATTATAACATTATATCCAGGTCTTTGGAAAAAGTTATGCCGTATTCCAGTAATTATATTTTGATTAAAGGCTCCATATTTGAGAAATTCTTCAAGTATATCCAGCCACTGTAACTCGAGAGAGAGAGAGAGAGAGAGAGAGAGAGAGAGAGAGAGAGAGAGAGAGAGAGAGAGAGAGGAGAGAGAGAGAGGGGGGGGGGAGAAAGAAAGAAAGAAAGAGAGCGAGAGAGAAAAGAGAGGCAGACACAGACAGACATACAGAAAGAAGAAAAAGAAAGAAAAAAATTGTCGAGTCTCACCATCAAAAAGCGAAAAGCGAAAACGATTTCATCATGGCGTCTTGAGGAATGTGCGTGGGAAGGCGTTCGAGTTTTCCCCAAGACTGTCCGGCGTCCTTGCTGTGGAATGCAAAAGGGGAAGGGGGGCTACGGAAGGAGGTCAAAGGTCGTGTGAGGCTATGGGGGGAAGGCTATGTCCCTCTCATCTTCTCTCAAGTTCCTTCTCTCTCTCTCTGCAAGCTGCTTTCTCTGGGGGGGCTCACTCTTGCTCTCTCTCTCTCTCTCTCTCTCTCCTTTCTCTCTCTCTCTCTCTCTCTCTCTCCTCTCTCTTTCTCTCTCTCAAGCTCTCTCTCTCTATCACTCGCTCTCTCTCTATCGCTCGCTCTCTCTCTCTATCGCTCGCTCTCTCTCTATCTCTCGCTCTCTCTCTATCTCTCTCCTCTCTCTCTTCTCTCTCTCTCTCTCTCTCTCTCTCGCTCTCTCTCTATCTCTCGCTCTCTCTCTATCTCTCGCTCTCTCTCTCTCTCTCAAGCTCTCTCTCTCTCTCAAGCTCTCACTCTCTCTCCCTCCCCCCTTCCCTCACACTCTCAGCCAAGTCTTCGTCATTCCCTCTCTCTCCCACTCCCACTCCTTGTCTCTTTCCATCCCTCCCTTACTCCTCTCTTTTTCTATTTCCTTTTCTCTTTTTCCCTCTCATACCTCTCCCTCACCCTCTCTCACTTATTCTCCCCCTCTCCATCCTTCCCACTCTCTCTCTCTCTCCTTCCTTCCTAGTCCTCAAAATACGAAGAAAATGGAGAGAACGATAATGATTTAGAAAGAAAGAGAGAAAAAACAGGTTCAGCGCACACACTTGAACATCCCTTTAACGAGACCCTCATTAACCAGTATACTAATTACTCTTGACTGATTATTTATCTCCAATATATTTTTCTTGGAAGCACCACTCCTGTCCTGCCTCGCGTATGTTGCTCCGTTTACTTTATCATCATTTTCTATTTATGCCTCACTTTTACTTTTGTTTCTTTCTACATCTTTTTTCGGTTTTTGTTTTTGTTTGAGTTTTTGTGTTTTTTTATTGTTATATATTCATTCGTATATTTATTGCTTTGCTTTTTATCTCTTTTCTCTATTTTTTTTCTCTCTCTTTTTCTCTCTCTTATTTGGTCTGTCTCCTACTTTTTCTTTCATTTGCTTTCCTTTTATTACTTCTTTTTTCTCCTCTTTTCCCCTCCTTTCACTTTTTTTTTATCTTTTCCCCTCTTCCTCCTCTCGCAGACGATAAAACTCTCCAAGTATAAAGGGAACTTGTGAATATCATGACGTCGTTTCTTGGCGAGTGAGTGTGCGAGTGAGTGAGGGTGGGTGTGTGCGTGCGCGCGCGTGTGAGTGGATGAGGATATGTGTGTGTGTGTGTGTGTGTGTGTGTGTGTGTGTGGTGTGTGTGTGTGGTGTGTGTGTGCGTGTGTGTGTGTGCGTGCGGACAAGTGTGTGAATGAGTGAGTAAATATGTGGGTGTCGGTAAGTAAAAGAATAGAGTGGATGGTTGGCTCTATCCATGTGCGTGGGTGTGTATGCACTCAAATCATGTTCGCATGCACTATATCCAGTACGTATCCATGCACTTGCACTCGAGCATAAACATGCACATATGTGGTCACGAATTCTAACCCCACATAGATCATCACCAAATAATTAAACTTACACCAACATAGATGAAAAGCAGAATAGGGAGGCACTGGTAACACCTTTCATGCATATGGCCCACTTCCTGGCCCCCGCGACCCAGGCTGCTTGACCAGGCAGAGGGCGCGGCGGCCACCACCTGCGGGAGGGGCCATTTGCGCTCTCAGCCTGTCCTTATATATTTTTCGTTTTTTTCGCGCCGTTCGTGGAAAGATGGGGATGTGAATATATGTGGGGGAATTTCAAGTCGTTTTTTGTTTTTGTATTGTTTATTATTATTATTATTTTATTGATATTTTTATTAGCAATAGTATATTTTTGTTATTATTATTATTACTATTATTATACACACACATTTATATATTTATTTATTTATACTTCATTATATAAATAAAATACCATACGAAGCAGCAAACTTATTAAACACAATGGGAGTCAAATTTAGACGACCACCAAAAGAAAAGCAAAAGGAAAAAAAAATCCAAAATGCAAAAACAGGAATAATCATGAGAAGAAACTGCCAGCTCCCTCACCGGGCCAGCCTAGAACGGTGCGAAGGAGGGGAGAGGAGAGGGGAGGTGAGGGTAGGGGAGAGGAGAGGTGCGGGGAAGGGGAGGAGAGGGGGAGGGAGGGGAGGGGAGTAGGGACGGTCCCCTCACATACCTGACTTGCTCTCACCTGTTGCATGTGGGAGATGATCAGGCCACGATGCTTGCTGGCTGATGCTGCTCCACCCGCTGCGCCGGCCGCGGTTGGCGCTTCCCCGTTCGCGCCTCTTGGCGTGAG
>NC_051403.1:21409437-21416937 GCF_015228065.2 Penaeus monodon | reverse complement strand
TGAGTATATTTCATCATGATTTATAAATCTTTGACGTTTTCTCTAATCATTTGAATCACATTTACATATTCATTTTCCCCGAGGTTTATTTATATTTTTTATTTATTTATTTGTTCATTATTAGTAGTAGTATTTTTATTTGTGGGGGGTTTGAAGGTGCACTTAACAAAGTGATGATGATTGATGATAATAATGATAATGATTTGATAGTTACAAGGTTAGTAGTGATAACTGTTTGATCACATATAGGTTGGTGGTGATAATTGTCTGATTACTGACACGTTGGTGATGATCTGATCGTTTGGTTGAAGGTAATTTGATAAATGACGGGTTTGGTGAACATAGTTGTTTGTAATACAACGGTGTTATTCGAGCATGTTGCGCTCTGACGGTCAACATCAACGTAACATTTTTTTTTTTTTTTTTTTTAGCATAGTGAAGACATAGTGTCATCGTAGATTGTCTGACAATCATCAATGCAATTATTGTTATAATTATGGCTTTGTATAGACGCACAGACAGACAATCTTCACGAATGTCGAAGCAAGATTAGTAGCAGTTACTTGCATTAAAGACAGCAAAGTTTCGAAAAGGAAATACAAGGCATAATCGTGCATAAAAACGGTAACAATAATGCTAATATTAAAGCCAGTGTTGATGGCAACATATGCCTGAGTTGCCTCTTGTGTAATTAATGAAGCTATTTGATACATCTTCGTTTCCTTTGATCTCTTTGTTGCTATTATTGTTTTTCCGTCTCCCCTTCCGGTATTCTCTTCTGGCTTTATTGTTTATCTACTTAGCCATTACCGTCTATATTTTCTGTTGTTTTTTTCGACTTTGGTGCGTTGTCTTCATTATCTCATTAATTCCTGCATATATGTAGATAATATATATATTATATATATATATATATATATATATATATATTCTTTTTGTTTTTGTTTTTTTTTCTTTCTCGTTATCTTCCTCTTCTCTACATTTTCTTATATATTTTTGTCATTTTTTTGTTTCCGTTTTCTTTCTCATGACGGGTTTCCTTTCTTTATTCTTCGATCTTCTTGTTTTACTTTTTCAAGCAATTTTTTCGCGTGTTTTCACCTCTTTTCTGCTTCGTTAGATTCTCTCTCCTCAACGCCAAGACGCTCTCTTTCTCTCTGTGATCCTGGTTTCTTTCTCTTCCTCTCGTCTTTATTTTCGTGTTTCTTTTCCAACTTGTTCATTCACTTCACTTTTGTTCCTTGGCCTTTTGATGTTGCTCTACTTCTGTCCACATTTTTCACTTAGTTTTTCTCAGTTATTCTCCTTTTCCTCATTCTCATTCTCCTAGTTCTCCTTCTCCTCCTCTTCCTTTTCTTCCTATTCTTCCTCCTCCTTTTCCTTTTCCTCCTTTTTCCTTTTCCTCCTCCTCCTCCCCCTCCCCCCTCCTCCCCCCTTTCCTCCTCCCGCTCCTTTTCCCCCTCTTCTCCCTGCTTCTCCACCATCATCATGCTTCAGCTCATCTTCCTCTCCTACTCTTCCTCCCTCTTCTCTCCCTCCTCTCCTCTCCTCCCATCTCCTCTCTTCTCTTATCCCTCTCTCTTCTCCTCTCCTGTATCCCCTTCTTCTCTTCTCTTATCTCTCTATCTTATTTCCTCCTATCCCCCTCCTCCTTATCCTTCTTTCCGTCTGCTCCTCCTGCTCCCCCTCATCCTCTTATTCCTTCTCCTTCACCTTCTCCCCCACCACCCTTCCCCTCCCTCCCTCCTCCTTCATTTCCCCTTCCCTCCCTCCCTCACCCCTTCCTTCTCACCTTCCCTATCCCTCTCTTCCCCACCCTCACCCTCCCTTTCCCCCCTCTCCTCCCCCAACCCCGCACCTGCTCCCTTTCTATCCCTCCCCCGCCCGGTCCCTCTCTCCCTCACCTCCCCCTCCCTGTCCCTTCCCCCCCCGTCCCCCTCTCTCCCTCCCGCTCCCTCTCCCGTCACCTCTTCCTCCCACCCCCTCTCTCCTCTCCCTCCCCCTCCCCCTCCCCCTCCCCCTCCCACCCCCTTCGACCAACGACGCAATTAGGCAAGTGATTCTTCTCCTGGCATCTGTGTAATAAAAGTAGCGAAGGTTAATAGACAGAGTGGTTACGTGAAGAGACAAGATCATTAGGGTTCGACTGGATTTCGAGGCGCTCAACGAGGGCGTCTTGATCCCCTCTCCTCCTCCTCCTCCTCTCCTGCTTCTCCTCCTCCTCCTCCTCCTCCTCCTCCTCCTCCTCTCCTCTTCTCCTCCTCCTCCTCTCCTGCTTCTCCTCCTCCTCCTCCTCCTCCTCCTGCTTCTCCTCCTCCTTCTCCTCTCCTGCTTCTCCTCCTCCTCCTCCTCCTCTTACTTCTGTTCCTCCTCCTCCTCCTCCTCCTCCTCCTCCTCCTCCTCCTCCTTCATGCGCCCGCCCCCCTACCCTACCCTTTTCTCCTTCTCCTCTCTCTCCCTCTCTTCTGTCGGCGTGGTTATCTCTCTGATTCTTTCTCTCTTGTCTGTCTCCGTCTATCTATCTCTACCTCTTTCTATCTATATATCTGTCTTATTTATCAATCTATCTGTCTGTCTATCTTTATCAGTCTATCTAATCAATGTCTATCGTTATATCTCTCTATCTTTATCCGTCTAATCAGTCTATCTGTCAATCAATATCTATGTCTTAACCTATCCGTTCGTGTTTCCGCCCATCCATCCATCCTTCCATCCATCCATCCATCCATCCATCCATCCATCCATCCATCCATCCATCCATCCATCCATCCATCCATCCATCCACCTATCCTTGCATCAATCGCTCTCTCTGTAGATCCATCTATGTCTGTTTTATGTATATATAAATCGATCTATCTACATCTATATATCTATCTGTTTATCTATCTATACAAAATGCTTCCCTCTTTTTCGTAACAAAGACAGGCAGCTTTAATTAGGACGAAAGGAGGGCAGGGAAAGGGGGAAAGGAGAGGGAAGAGGAGAGAGGGAGGAAGCGGAGGGTAGGGAGAGAGGGGTGGAGGGGGTTGGGAGAGAGTGGGAGATGGAAGGGAGGGAGTGAGAGGGGAGAGAGTAGGAGAGGAGAGGTATGGGAGTGTGAGGGTAGAAGGGGGAAGTTGTGGGAAGGGAGGAAGGGAGTGGGAGATGAAAGGGAAGGAGTGAGAGAGGAGAGGGAGATGAAAGGGAGAGAGTAAGAGCAGAGGGAGGAAATTTGTGGGGAGAGAGGGAGTTGTGGGTAGGGAGGGAGGGAGAGGGAGGTGTGGGAAGGGAGGGAGGGGAGAGAGGAGGGCATGGGATCTGATCCTTTTCTTATAAACAAATGAGTCTTAGCCTAAACGTCTTAGAAACTATTCCCGTTGGCTTGGGTTTCTCCGTCGCTGTTTCTCTTTCCTTATTCCCTTTTTCTAACCATTTTTTTCTTTCTTTTTTCGTTTTTTTTTCTCAATTTATTTGTCTTTCTTATTTTCGTTTTTTCATTTTTCTTTTCGTTCTTGTTTCTGACTTTTCCCCCCCTTTTTATGGTCCTATTTTTTTTCTCTCTGTCGTGATTAAAGTTTAAGAGTTGATGGATTGTGTCCAAAAATAGAACCTCCTTGAACTCTTAAGGGAATTAAGAGTTGGTCTTCAGGGAAACGACTAAGATTTTTTTTCTGTTGTTTTCTTTTAGAAGTACTGCCTTTTTTTTTTTTTTTTTTTTTTTTTTTTTTTTTTTTTTTTTGGCGTAAATAGATTAGAGGGGGGGTTTGTGTGAGTGCGTTTTTTTTTCTTCTTCTCGCTCACTCTTTTTATTTTCGTTTCGTTTTCACTTTCGCTTTCTGTATGTTAGTCTGTTTCTCTCTCTCTCTCTCTCTCTCTCTCTCTCTCTCTCTCTCTCTCTCTCTCTCTCTCTCTCTCTCTCTCTCTCTCTCTCTCTCTCTCTCTCTCATTGTTCAATAGCTAATTTCCCCAGCACTAGAAGAGAAAATCCGATGAAGAAAAGTATATCATTAACAATAATTCTTATTACTGCTCTCACACTTTTTTATATAATAGAACAACATAAAAAGAAAACAAAAAACAAATACCAAAGGATATGAGGTGAGTTCTCCTCATCAATGCAATTTTCTGTCACTCATTATCACTCATTTTCACGCCTCACACAGCCCTCATTATAATCACTGTTGGGGAAAGTCATTGTTAATAGAAAATAATGTTGATTCAGGTATTCATACGGTGGGAGGCAAATTGTTCTTTAGCATTGGGGAAATTTTTGGCTTAATGGGTCGGAAAATGATGATGCAACTAGATACCTGGGAGGGATATTGGAGCCGTGTGGTATGTGGTACAAATAATTGCAGCAATGGTGATGATGAGGATGATGATTATGATGATGAGGTGATAATGACGAGGATAGTAATACCAATAATAAAAATGATAATGAAAATTGTTTTTTGCGGTTGCATTCTCATTTGTTATTACTACTAAAAATAAAGGATAAACGAGAAAATTAGAAAAAAAATCTACACTAGGAAAAAAAAATCTTAATAAGTCGCAGGAGACGAGCTCGAAGGATGAAGGACAAGGAACCCAGTTTTTTTTTTTTTTTTTTGAGAGGGAAAAAATCAATTTCGTATTTATGATGGACGTAGGTGTTGTGTACGATGTAATATATGTCATATTTTATCACACTATTTTGGGATGGAGGGAAGATGAAAGGCATGGGGAGGGGGAGGGGGTAGTGGAGCGAGGGAGAAGGGAGGGGAGACAGTAAGGGAGGTAGAGAGGGATAGGGAGGAAAAAATGTCGAAGACTGGAGGAGATACGGTGTTTAAATAGAAAATGTGAAAGGGGAAGGAGGGGGATTGAAGAGGAAGAAGAGGGGAAGAGAAAAGGAAGAGAGAGGAAGGGAGGGAGAGAGAGACATAGATGGATATAAAGGGAGCAAGGAAGAGTAAGCGAGAAAGGGAGAAAGAGACAGATAGACAGAGATAATGTGTGTGTGTGTGTGTGTGTGTGGGTGTGCGTGTGCGTGTGCGTGTGCATGTGTGTGTGTGTGTGTGTGTGTGAGAGAGAGAGAGAGAGAGAGAGAGAGAGAGAGAGAGAGAGAGAGAGAGAGAGAGAGAGAGAGAGAGAGGATGAGAGAAAAAGCGAAAGAAAAAGAGAAAAGACCAAGGGAGAAAGAGAACCAGTGTGGGGGGTGGGGGTAAGAGCAGAGGGTAGGGGGTGGTGCGGGGAGGTTAAATACACCAATATCGTTTTATTTCTGGGTGTGAGCGGGGAGACGGGCAGGAAATGGGTCGTGTTTACAATGGCTGTTCTGTTGTTTGGTGTCGTATTATGGGGGTAACGCGCCTCCCCCTTCCCCCCCCCCTCCTCCGGCTCCTCCTCCCCCCAAGCTCGCAGGATTTTTTTTTTCTTTTTTAACAATATTTCGACCCTTTTCTCTTTTTTTTTCTATTTCTGTTTTTCTTTTTTTGTCTGAAGGTATTTTTTGTTTTTCGCTTATATTTTCTTTATTAATGTTTGGTTGTTTCGTTGTCATCATCATCATCATTAACATCATTTACATTATTTTTGTTTTTTGTTGCTCTTATGATTACTTTTTTTCTGTGAAAGATAATAATGTGTAACGATGATAATGTTATTTTTATCATTATGGTTTAAGTTGTCTTTGTTATTATTATTAACAGTATCGTTTTTATTTATGTAATAATTATTTTATGATTATAAATAAGACTACAGTTACAAGCTTTGTTAGTAGTATGAGCACTGTTGTTATTATTGTTAACTTCAGTAATAGGAATAGTATTATCACTATCAGCATCATCATTATTGATAATGATAAAGAGGATACCATTGGGGTTGTTAATGTTATTTCAAGTTATTTGTATTCTAAAAAAAGAAAAGAAAAAATAGATTATAAGTAATATGTTTAATTATTTTTATTATGACGTCTTCCTTTGCCGCTGTTATTGTGTTTACAGCAATTGTAATTATTATTTTTATCGTCATCTTTACCTAGTGGTTATCTTTTCAGTTCAGCCTTAATCCGGTATCTTTACAGCACAGGAAATTACTTGGAAATATGAAGTTGAATTAAAAAAGAAATGACGTTAGCGTTACCAAACATGTAAGGATATTGTTTTAAAAATTTGAGGACAGCATTAACAAAAGTATGAGGTTAGCATGACTGAGCTTATTGTAACCAGAAATGCGAGACTAAAATATGAGACAAGTGGTTAGTGGTACCCAAAATGTGAGGCCAGCCTTGAGGAAAATATGAGGCTAATGTTGCCAGAAATATGAGGCTTTTCTTACCAAAATATGAAGTTTAGCGTATGAGGCTAGTGTTACCCAAAAAATATGTTCCCCCCCCCCCCAAAAAAAAAATGAGGCTAATACAACCGAAAATATGAAAGCTAGTATTTGGAACTATATGAAGCTAGTAGTCTGTTTCCAAGAATATGAGGCTACTTATACCAGAAATATGAGGGATAGTGTTCCCGAATACATGACGCCAGTTAATCAAAAGTATGAGGCTGGGTTACCACGTATTACCAAAAGTATGAGGCTACCTATACCAGAACTATGCGAGGTAGTGTTTCCGGAAACATGACGTTAGTTGACTAAAAATATGAGGATGGGTTACCGCGCCCACTTCTCCGCAAGCATACAGGTCGCGCCCATGAGGAGAGGAAAGGCTTACAAAAGTAGGGCATATCGTACAGATCTTCAGCATGACGTCAGCATGTTGAGGTCGAAAGAATGCCGACCAGCGCTGAGAGTGGCTGACGTCAGCGCCGAGTTCTGAGGCGTCCGCGAGAAAATTCCTTCCTTTTATGTAATTTTGTTTACCTTTCGCGTCTCCGGAGTCTCTCTCTCTCTCTCTCTCTCTCTCTCTCCCTCTCTCTCTCTCTCTCTCTCTCTCTCTCTCTCTCTCTCTCTCTCTCTCTGTCTCTCTCTCTCTTCTCTCTCCCTCTTCTGCTCTCTCTCCTCTCTCCCCTCTTCACCTCTCCTTCTCTTTCCTACCTCTTCCTCTATTTCTCTCTCCCTCTCTTTCTCTCCCTCTCCCTCTCCCTCTTCCTGTCCCTCCCTTCCCTACTTTTAGGAGGAAAAGAACTTACTATACTTATATTACTCGTGTACATGCACGCACGTGGGCCAGGCAACCAACACAACACAAACAACCAACAAACTAACAAACAACCACACACACTCAACCTATCAACCACACAGACAAACATAAACAACCGCTCAAACAAACAAACACATACACTCAACCAATTGTCCACACGCACGCACGCACGCACACTCACGCAAACAGACTCCCGCAAACCACGATCTCCCCCTCGACCCAAGGGCGGGCTGGTCCAAGCAGGTTGGTTCCCTCAATCGCTGGCTGGAGTTTGAGGAGGAGCAGTTGGAGTTTATTTTGATTTATTCATAAACTCTGTCGCGGGAGACGGCGATCGAATGTGGACGTGGCGGATGTACATGTGCGTTTCTCCTTCTTCTTCGTCT
>NC_051403.1:21401937-21404437 GCF_015228065.2 Penaeus monodon | reverse complement strand
CTCCCTCCCCTCCCTTCCCCTCCCCTCCCCTCCCTTCCCTTCCCTCACCACATCATAACAAACGACCGTATCCGCTTTTGAATGACCTACCCTCCCTGCCAATCATATCTACCCGACCTGTGAGCCCATTCATGACTGTGTTCATATAATAATCCCCAGTTATTGGAACAGAGTTACAAGGGGGAAGCGATAGACAGTGACTACGAATCTTTAGTACGTGATACTCTTAGCTGTGCAGGGGAGTCTGCGTTTCTGTTGACGAGGGATCAGGTCTGGTTTAGGGATTGATCATTACTCGGGGGATGATGACCCGCGGTTCGGTGGTGGGGAGACAGGTGAGGTATGGTGACGTGGCAGATATGGGTATCGGGCGAGATGAAGCGAATAGAGGACGAAGTTGAAATGGCATGAATGAATAGATGGATTTGATATGTTGATAATACAGAGCGAACGGGTAGTATTTCTTAAGCATGTGCGTAAGAAAAACTAACCTGTTACCTGTGTATATATAGTTTTAAAGTGTCTATGTATAAAGAAATTTGGGTGACCTACATATACACTTTCAGGCTGACATGCATAACACAACAACAGACCCGTGGAGGCAGATGTCGTCGAGATTCCCAAGTCTTGAAAGTAACAACCAAGGGAATTCTAGAAATACATAACACGTGTGTCTGATGACTAGATACATTTTAACGCCTTTAATACCCCGCAAAGCAACGAAAAGAAATACTGATGTAAAGTCTGGAAAAAAGGCGCTATATTAACCTCATTTTAAACGGCCCAAGGGAAAGAGAAACAAAGGGAATGACAGATTGCAATTATTTTATGTGTTAATTGACGAGGTAGAGATAAGATTAAGAAAGTCTTCAAAACCATGAACCTTGGAGTTGTGACACCCCCTTTGTCCCGTCTTTAATTTCTTCCCCCATATTGCTCAGACACTTCAGACTAAAGAAATGGATCATGCGCATGTAAGGCCAACAGTCCATGATGTTGATACTACATTGATGCCCGGACTTGCATAGGGGAGGTATTCAAAGGTAAAAATGTCCCAGTCGTTGCCTTGTAAGCATCGTGTTTCATTATGCAAAGAACGGAAAGGAAATCAACCATCTCTCCCCTTCTCTCTAATATCCCCCTACCACTTCCTCGCCATAGCCTCAAGGGCGCATTTCCACGGCTTTTAAGGAATAAAGTGGCTTCTAACCCAATATAACCTCCAAATGCCTTAAAATATCCCACCGCTGCCACCAGGTGCAGCACCAAGTTCAGTTCCACATTCACTGCGACTGGCCAAGCAGAATGCAACAAAAGCAACTGAAAATAGACATGTTGCAAATGCTGCTGCAAGAATACGGAACCGATAATATTCTTGCAGCGACAGATTGCTCAAGAACTTAGGTTCCAGGAAGGGATGTTTGCACTCCTTGGACAGCAACAGCATCTGTGACCGGGAGTGGAACAGGAAGCATTAAGGAGGTAATTGAGGGACTAGTAGCTGTCTCTTTTCCAAGAAAGTTTAATGTTTCTGATAGATACATATAGCTGATAACTATGTATACCCATATCTGAATGATAGAACACTACTGATATTACATTGTTTTTCTACCATACCCATATATATATCTGTTTATTTATATCTATATTTATATATGTCTATATATATGTATATTCATATATATATATATATATATATATATATATATATATATATATATATATACTTACACACATACATATCTCATTCAGGGTTATTAACTTGTTTCCAGAGGAGGAATGCTAGAATCGTATACATAGGGAGGGGTGAAGAAGGGGGACGAGGGAGAAGGGGGGGCCGGGAGGGCCGGAAGCGAAACCGGAGTGCTGACGTGTCGAGAACGTGCCGAGGGGAGGAGTGAGAAAGAGGGAGAGGTAAGGGGAGAAGGGAGAGGGGAGAGAGGGGAGCGTGCGAGCAAACAGCCAGACGGACTTTAATGAGGCATATTGTCATCGGCTCGTTATCCTACGTAAGAGGACAGGCCCCCCTCCTCCCCCTTCCCTCCCGCTCTCGTGTATCTTCCATCCCTCTCCTAGTCCCCCTCCTTTCCCTTACTCTCATATACCCCCCTTTCCCTCCCTTTCCCCCTACTCTCCTGTACCCTCCCTGCCCCTACTCTCCTGTACCCTCCCTGCCCCTACTCTCCTGTACCCTCCCTACCCCTACTCTCCTGTACCCCCTTTCCCCTCTTCTGTACCCTTCCCCCCCAATCCCTTTCCCTCCAGTCCCCCTCCTCCTCCTCCTCCTCCTCCTCCTCCTCCTCCTCTTCCTCCTAACTTTCTCCTTCAAATGACGTGCTGACAAGGGCGTAGGTGAAGGTGGGCGCCGTAAACTGTCACTTTTATTCTTTAGTTGGGCAGGGGGTAGGGGGTGGAGTGTGGTGATGACTGGAGGGGCGGAAAGTGATGACGTTTGTGGTGATTTGGGAAGTTGGGTCTGTCTTTGCCTTCTCCCTCCCTC
>NC_051403.1:21381937-21396937 GCF_015228065.2 Penaeus monodon | reverse complement strand
CTTATATAATGCAGCAGGAAATCATCTGATATTCATCGTAATTAAAACAATTATAAGATCGCTCCTCACAAATAAAATACATAAAAGATTAAGTATTCCAGTTTTTCCTTCCAATAACTTCACATTACTGAAGAGGAATGGGTTAGGGGTAAAGGCGATCTATCACAATATTGCCGGGGGGGAACGATACCAAAAAAGTTTGAGAACCTCTGCTGTAGGGAGGGAGGGAGGGAGGGAGAGAGAGAGAGAGAGAGAGAGAGAGAGAGAGAGAGAGAGAGAGAGAGAGAGGAGAGAGAGAGAAGAGAGAGAGAGAAAGAGAGAGGAAGAGAGAGAGAAGAGTAGAATAAAGAGAGAGAGAAAGAAAGAAGGGGAGAGAAAGGATGAGGGAGAGGAGACAGAGTGAAAGTATGATAGCGATGACGAGAGGGAGAGAGAGAGAGAGAGAGGAGAGGATAGAGAGAGAGGAAGAGAGGAGAGGAGAGGAGTGAGAGGAGGAGAGAGAGAGAGAGAGAGAGAGAGAGAGAGAGTTCAAATTCAAAGTACGACCGTGGAGACAAGCAAAGAAGGGGAGGCAAGGATGAGGTCGAGTGTGAGACTCTATTCCTGTACTTGTTGAAACGCTGTATATACCAAGCGCTCTGCCACTCGACCGACGCGGGGGGGGGGGGGGGATGACGTTGAGGTTCTGAGGGGCGGGAAGGAAGGAAAAAGGAGGGGAAGAAGGGGGAATGGGGGAGAGTAGGGGGCGAATGGGGGCCTGAGAGGGGGGGGGAGGGGAAGGGATGCGACGGAGAGTGATGTTGAAGGGGGGGAAAGGGAATGTGGGAGAGAGAGTGATATTAAAAAGGGATAGAAAGAATGCCAGAGGAGGAGTGATGTCGGAGGGGGGAGGGAGAAAGGGGCATGAAGGTGAGGGGGGAGGGGGGGGCTGTTGAAGGGGATACGAAGGGGATTGACGAGGAGGATGTTGATGGTGGGAAGGGGGGTGGGGCTGGGGGAGAAGCGTTCTTTGAATAATTTGATGTAGTTGAGGGATGTTAAAGGGGGGGAATATGCTTTTGAATAATTTGATGTAATTGATGTTAAGGACGGCAGAAGTGATGAAGTTAAGGGATAAAAAGGGAGTTTAAGGAAGAGAGATGGGGGGTGGGGGGGTAGTATTGAGAGCTGAGCGGAAGATGAAAACTGAAGTTGGAAGAAAGGAAAGGAAGAGGAAAGGACGGTAGAGGAGAAACGAGGAGAAGAGACTAGAAATACTGTAAAAGGAAATGATAAAAAAAAAACGAAAATACGAGAAGAGGAGGAAATTGTAGAACAAACATGATACGAAGATTATAAAAAAAAAAGAAATAGAAAGACGAAGAATGAGAAAAAAGACGAAAATAAAACATAAAATGCGAAGAAGAATGACTAAGAAACCTGAAATCTTGCAAGACGGGAAGTTTGAGATTAAGGCGGATCCCAAGAAAGAAGGCAATGGCACCTAAAGGGAAAGGAAAGCTTTACATTTTTTTTATATCATTATTTCATATCTGTTTTTATTTTTATTAATCAAAACAGAAGCTCTTGGGGGCCTAATGTTATCCGCAAACTACCGAACGAGCTGGACGTTAACAAGGAAACTGCCAATGAGCGCTAACAACTCATCACCATTACTGGCCACTTTTGGCAAATTTTAATTCCGTTGTTATTGGGTTAAGAATAAGAAGAATGGGAGGAGGAGAGAGAAACAGAGGAATTATAATATAATTATATATATTATTATTATTTATTATTAATTAATTATATATATATACGAGGAATGGGAAGAGAAGGAAGGGAGATCAAAGTGAGGGTAACTCCTCCTTACGACGATACAAGGAAGGGAGAAATGTGTAAGGAAAATAAGAAAGGGAGAAGGAAAGAAAAGAAATGGAGAAACGTGTAATAAAAGAAAAGAAAAAGGGAGAAAAAAAATGAAGGAAAGGAGAAAAGGAATCATAAAAAAATATATATATATATATGCAATTGTTCTAAATATTGTGTTTGTTATTGTGTTCACGGTCAAATAAGTTAAGAAAGGACAACGAATTGATCATGTAACAGAAAATAAAAGGAGGGAGAAATAGAGAAAGGGAGGGCCGGAAAGGGGGAGAGATAAGATGTAAAAGAAAACAGACAAGGTGCAAGAAATAACAGGAGGGAAATGATAGTAGAAATGGAAAATAAGATTAAGATAATTTAAGAACTACGATAGAGAGAGAGAGAGAAAAAAAAAAATAATCAATTTTAAAAAAACGAGAAAAAAAAAATCCAAGCAGACGAGGCCAAAACGTGATAAAAGAAAGGACGCAGGAAAGTGCGTCACGTAACGAATGGAAGCGAAAAGAAGGAGAGAAAGGAAGGATTAGCTTTGATGAAAGAACCTGCAGACACACGAAACCCGCGGCTTTGAGCGGCCGGGAGGCTCGCCGAGAAGTGCCGACGCGGCGCAGGTTCGGCGACGCAGAAAGTGTTGCTCGTATTTATTAGTCGCTTCTATGGTTTTTAGCTTTATTATTGTTGTTGGATAAGTTTTTGATGCTCTCATTTGTTCGGTTATTAGTTTTATTAGTATTATTGTTATTTTTATTTGTTTTCATTAATATTTATTATTATTATTATTGTTATTGTTGTTGTTGTTGTTATTATTATTATTACTATTATTATTATTATTATTATTATTATTATTATTATTATTATTATTATTATTATAATGAGCATTATCATATCATTATTATGAATATTATTATTATTGTTGTTATTGTTATTATAATTATTATTGTTGCTGTTGTAATTGTCATTGTTGTTGCTTTTTCATTACCACTATTAATATTATTATTGTCATCATCATCTTATTATAATTATTTTTATTATCATTATTAGCACTACCATCATATTACTCTTGCCTTCATTAGTAGCATTACCATTATCAATATTTACATTGTTATATATTCACTCACAAGAGCGTAACTATATTCATGTAAGAGAAAAAATGAATAAAAGAAAAGAGGAGAAACTCCCCTCAAGAGAAAGGAAAATAAAAAAAAAACAAAAACCAAAGAAAGACGGTGAAAGGAAGAAAGAAGTGAAATAAGAAAAAAAGGGAAAAGAAAACAGAAAACGAAGAGCAGAGAGCTCATACACATCGAGAAGAGGGGAAAGGGAAGAGTAGAAGCGAGCCGAGATGAGGAGAGAGGAGGAAGAGGACAAAAGGGAACGCGGAGGAGAGACGAAAGAGGGGGAGAGGTAACGAGCGAAAAGCGGCTTTCCAACGCACTCGCTCGGGTCTAGCAAACAGCCGCGGTAAACATCGTCTTTTGTGAGCGGAGGCCCGGCTTGTTTGGGGTCCCGCCCGCCTCAGACACCACGCCCGCCCTCCACGCCCGCCCGCCCGCACGCCCGTCTGCCCTCCACGCCCGCCCGCCCGTCCGTCTGCCCTCCACGCCCGCCCGTCTGCCCTCCACACCCGCCCGCACGCCCGCCTGCCCTCCCGGCCGCCCATCTGCCCTCCACACCCGCCCGCACGCCCGCCTGCCCTCCACGGCCGCCCAGCCACACGCACGCAGGACAGTTCGTCCGTCTACTTTCTACTATTTTTCTTATTCTCTTTCTACTTCTCTAACTTTTTTTTTTTTTGTTCCTTCTACTCCTCCTCCTCCTCCTCCTCCTCCTCCTCCTCCTCCTCCTCCTCCTCCTCCTCCTCCTCCTCCTCCTCCTCCTCCTTCTCCTCCTTCTTTTCCTCCTCTTCCTCCTCATTCTCCAATCTTCCTCTGTTTGATTGTTTGTTTGAGCTCCTTCCGGGAATCTTTGGTTTGCTTTTTATTATTATTATTATTATTTGTTTGTTTATTTTTTTCATTAGCTTCTCTGTGTTTTATTAGTTTTAATCTTCTTCCCTTTTTTATTTTTTTATTTTTTCCTTTTCCATTTTTTTCTTTCTTATTTTTTGTATTGGATAATTTCCGCTACTTACCACTTTCATTTCCTATGTGTTGTTATTCATTTATTTATTTTATTTTATTTATTTTTTTATCTACAGATGATATTGCTACAACTTTCACTACAGTTGTTGACGCTGTCACCACTATTACCTCTACAACAACCACCACCTATAACGTCATGATTATTACCACTGCTGGTGCTGATAGTTGTAATAATGATGATGATGATGATGATGATAATGATGATGATAATAACAATAATAACAACAATAATAATAATAATAATAATGATAGTAATAATAATTGTGATTATAATAATAATAATTATTAAAATGATAATTATAATAATAATAATTATTATAATAAGGCAATTACTACAATTACCATCATTATAAACATTATAAACCATTACTCCCATACTACCATACTTCACCATACTACCACTACACCACACACCATACTTCCACCACAATGCCACCATACTGCTACCACACGCAGGGACCAATTCCTCCCCCCTCATTACCAGCGCACGGGGAAGCCAGACTTGACCCGATGGTGCGATGGGCGTGGCCTAATGGAGGGAGTTGGGGGGATAGGGGATAAGGGAGGGAGCGTGGGGGAGATAAGGGGGACGGATGGATGGGGAGTGTGCGGAGGGAGGGAGGGGGAGGGGGGGGTGGAGGTAGGGGAGGCAGGTGGGCGGAAGTGCGTGGAGGGGAGGGATATTGAGATAGGGGTAAGGGAAGGAAGAGGGAAAGGTAGGTGGGGATGTGCAGGGAAGGAAGGGGAAGGATAGTGGAGAAGGAGAAGTGTGTGGAGGGAAGGGGAGGGGGTTACCTTAGCGTTAGGGAAAAGTGGGGAGGAAGGGAGGATGCGTGAGAAGAGAGAGGGGGAGAAGATGAAGAGATGAGGGGTTGGAAAATTTGGGAGAGAGGGGAAGCAAAGGGGAGGTGGGGAAGAGTGGGGGGAGGGGAGGGGAAGGAACGGGAATGGGGTGGAAGAAGGGGGAGTGGAGGGGGGCGGTGAAGTTACAGCTATTGATTCCATGACACCAACTCGTGATAGGAGTTGGGGAAGGAGGGAAGGGAGGGGGTAGGACCTCCTGTGGGGGTTGTGGAGGAGGAAGCAGCTCATTGTGGGGGTCGAGGGTTAGGGTTTTTGGTTGGGGATGCTTTCTAGGGGAGGGGAAAGGCTTGCGTGTGTGTGCGTGTGCGTGTGCGTGTGCTTGTGTGTACGTGTGTGTGTACACGTGTGTGTGTGTGTGTACACGCGTGTGCGTGCGTGCGTGCGTGCGCACGCGCGCGCGTGTTTCTATATGCTTATAAAGAGAGATATAGATATAGGTATATAGATAGATAGATAGATAGAAATGCATATGGATGAATGGATGTAAATTTAAGCTTGCCATCACACTAACATACATTGTTTCTACAAGAAATTAGAGGGAGAAAAAGGCGAGACAGACAGACGTAGAAATAGACAGACAGAAAAGAAAGACACACACAGGTATAGAAACAGACAGACAGAAAGACAGACACACAGACACAGACATAGAAACATACAGATACAGACACAGACAAACACGAAGAGGGACGAAAAAAAATCTTGAAGGAAGTAAGTTTAATGAGAAGAGGAAATCGCTAAATTAAAAGTTGGTTGACCGGAAATGAATTTTTAAAAAATCCATAAAGAAGGGTCGGATTTCTGTACATCCAGAAGAGAAGAAGGGAAGAAATGAGAAAGGGGAAAGGAGGCAGGCAGATAGATAGGTAGATGTATAGATAGAAAGATAGACAAATAGATAGGCAGATAGACATATAGACAAACACACAAGTAGACAGACAGAAAGATAAAGAGACAGACAGAGAGGGATTGATGTACAAGATAAATCAGAGGATACGAAAGTGTAAAAAATAAATACGAAGAGATAGCTAAAAGAAAGCGAGAGAAAACAAAGAGAGAGAGAGAAAAAAACACGCACATTATGAAGACAAAGAAGGAGAGATAATAATGATAAGGACAAAGGATTTCCAAACATCAAAGACTGAAGGAACAGATAAGAAGCCTCCCTCTTTGGCTCCGTCGCCTCCTCTTGCCTCTTGATTTTAACCTCTCTCGCTTTCTCTTGCTCTTTCTGTTTGGTTTGTTTGTTTTCTCTTTTTACTCTTCCTTTTTTTCTCTCTCGATCTTTTTTTTTTCTTTCTTTCCTTTTTCTCTTCCTCATTGTTTTCACTTTTTTTCTCATTTTCTTTCTTTCTCGCATCCTCTCTTGCTCTTTCTCTGTTTTTTTTTCTATCTTTCTTTTTATCTATTTTATCGATTTTTCTATTAGCATATTTATGTATATATTATTATTTTTTGTATTCTTTATTCATATATTTATTTATGTATTATTTCACATATTGATTTTTTTTTCTTTTTCATCAGTGGGGGGGGGGTGCATATGATATCCAGTAACCTGATAAGTGCCAAGTCCTGTTTCTAACACGGAATGCATTATGCATATATTATTAGCACCCATGTTGCACAAGTTTGAAAACTGGACCGCATATAATTCCATGACGTACTGGCAGCGCGTTTGCATTATTGAGATTGGGGTGATCAGCTGTTCTTTTTATGAAATGTCAACGTGGAAATGCTATTGGCTGAGTCTGCTTTGCTTCTAGACGTTGCAGTGCTGGTTGCTTTTTATATTTCTTGGAGTTGGGTGCTTTCTCTCTCTCTCTCTCTCTCTCTCTCTCTTCTCTCCTCTCTCTCTTCTCTCCTCTCTCTCTTCTCTCCTCTCTCTCTCTCTCTCTCTCTCTCTCTCTCTCTCTCTCCTCCTCTCCTCTCCTCTCTCTCTCTCTCTCTCTCTCTCTCTCTCTCTTCTCTCCCCCTCCCTCCTTCCTTCATCTCTCTCTCTCTCTCGCTCCTGCTCTTGCTCTCTCTCTCTCTCTCTCTCTCTCTCTCTCTCGCTCTCTCTCTCTATATATATATATAATAATAAAAATAATGATAATAATAATAATAATAATAATTTTCCCCTTTCCCTCTCTTCCCTCCCTCTTCCTCTTCTTCTTCCTCCTCCTCTTCCTCCCCCTCCCCCTCCCCCTCCCCTCCCCCTGTCCCCCTCTGCCTCCTTTAGTGACCACACACACACACACACACACACACACACACACACACACACACACACACACACACACACACACACACACACACACACACACACACACACACACACAAATACACACACACTCATATGTACATAGGCGCGCGTTTCTCCCTAATTAGTCCTGTCTCCCAGTGTGTCATCTGCTCCTCTCAGAAGCCCTCAGCATCTTTCAGCATCCTCATCTTCTGTTTCGTCACAGTGAAAGTTGACAGCAGTCATCGCACGCTTTTCAGTCCCTTTTTAGCCCCCCCCCCTTTCCTCTTCTCCTTTTTGGTGCCCTACTGCTTCATCTCCCTTCTTCTTCTTCTTCTTCTTCTTCTTCTTCTTCACTTCCTTCTCCTCCTCCTCCTTCATTTTCTCCTCCTCCTCCTCCTCAATTTCTTCCTTCTCCTCCTCCTCTTTCATCTTCTTCCCCTCCTCTTCCTCTTCTCCTTCTCCTCCTCCTCCTCCTCCTCCTCCTCCTCCTCCTCCTCCTCTCCTCCCCCTCCCCCCTCCTCTGCCCTCCTCTCCTTCTCCTCTCCCCTTCCCCCTATACTTAGAAGGCTGTCGTCCCCTTCTCTCCTACTTCATAATTAAATGATGATAGTAAAATTCATTAAACGAATAAGCTGTTTGTCTCCTCTTCTTTTCCTTTCCGTCCTCTTCACTTTCTTCTCCCCCTCTCCTCCCCTTCCTCCTCACATTTCTCCCCTTTCCTTCCCTTCTCTCACTCTCTCCACTCTTTCCCCTCTCTCCTCCTCCTTTCCCCCTCGTCTCGCTCATATCTCCTCTTCCTCTCTCCCTCCTCTTCCTTCCTCTCCCAATCCTCTCCCCCCCCCCACATCCTCTCTCCCTCACACCCTCTCCCCGCCACTCCTCTCCTCTCCCCCCCACTCCTCTTCTCTCATCTCCCTCTCCTTCCATTTTGTGTAAGTAATGAAGTGTTGTGAAGTGTTGTGTGTACATATTTGTGCAGTTGTACACTCTTAAGGATTGTTTATATGGGACGTCGAGTTAAAAAGCTTTCATGATTGAATTTGGTGATTCGTGTGTTTATGTATATACAGAGATAACGATGGTTGACAACGATAAAAGATGAATGAGCTATCGTACCAAAAAAGATGTTTATTTTTATAAAAGGTTGTAATGAGGAGAATAATGATGGGATAATACGTTGGTGTAAAGTTATGGTTTTATTACCCCGTACGATTATTTGTTTTGTTGTGTTATGATGATTATGCCTGGGTATTGATAAGGAGGAGGGGGGTGAGGAGGAGAAGAAGAAATGGAAAAGGGGGAAGAGAAGAAGAAGAGGGAGAAGGTGAAGGAGGTGAGGAAGAGAAACAGAGGAGGAAGAAAAGAAGAAGGGTATAAAGTAGAAACGAATGAGAAAAAGAGACAAGAAAATGGAGGAAGAGCAAGAGAAATAGAAGTAGTAATAGAAAAAGTAAAAGAAGAAAAAGAAGAAGTATGAGTCGAGGCAGAAGTACTAGTAGTCGTAGCAGAAGAAGAATGAGAAGAGGAAGAAGACGGAAGAAGTGTGAAAAACGACCCGCACAGAATGGCCAGCAGAATGAGGAATGGGAAAGCGTGTTTAGATGATAAAGGGAAGATTTAGAGGAGGGGTGGGCGAGGAGAGGAATGAGCAATATCGCGCGTTTCCTCCTCCTACGGGTTGTCACCTTAGCTTTTCTCACTTTTTTTTCTTTTTTTTTTTCCTTCTTCGTCTTCTTCATCTCCTCTTCCTCCTCTTCCTCCTCTTCATTTTGCTCCCCTATCTCCTCTTCTTCCTCATTGTCTTCTTCGTCTTCTGCTTCTCCTTTTCCTTCTCCTTCTTCTCCTCCTCCTCCTCTTCCTCCTCCTCCTCCTCCTCCTCCTCCTCCTCCTCCTCCTCCTCCTCCTCTTCTTCCTCCTCTTCTTCCTCTTCATTTTGCTCCCCTATCTCCTCTTCTTCCTCATTGTCTTCTTCGTCTTCTGCTTCTCCTTCTTCTTCTCCTTCTTCTTCTCCTTCTTCTTCTTCTTCTCCTCTTTCTCCTTCTCTTTATCCTTCTCTTTATCCTCCTCCTCCTCCTCTCCTCCTCCTCCTCCTCCTCCTCCTCCTCCTCCTCCTCCTCCTCCTCCTCCTCCTCCTCCTCCTTCCTCTTCATTTATCTCCTCTTCCTCTTCATTTTCCTCCTCTTCATCTTCTTCATCGTCTTCTTCTCCTCCTCCTCCTCCCCCTTCTCCTCCTCCTCCCCCTCCCCTCCCCCTCCCCCCTCTTCCTACCCCTTCTCCATCCTCTCCCCCTTCCATCTCCCTCATTCTTCTCCTCCTCCTCCTCCTCCCCCCCTTTCCTACCCCTCCTCCATCCTCTCCCCCTTCCATCTCCCTCATTCTTCTCCTCCTCCTCTTCCCCCCTCTTCCTACCCCTCCTCCATCTTCTCCCCCTACCATCTCCCTCATTCTTCTCCGCCCCCTCCTCCTCCTCCTCCCCACCCACATCCTCCCCCAAGTGTAGGATAGTAACCAGATACTCCTGACGCCCTTGCCGCCTCCCCCCTCCCCGTCTGCCTCCACCCCCCCGGCCTGCAGCCTGCAACCTGCACCGTTAATCCCTACTTCATGAAGGATTTATATGTCCCCCAGGGCTGTAAATCATGAGGGAGGGGAAGGTGGGGAGTGGATAGGGGGACGGGGGAGTGGGGAGGACAGAGGATGGGGAAGTGTATGTGGAATGTTTGTGTGTGTGCTTGTTTGTGTGTGAATGTGTGTATATGTGTATAGTTCTATGCGAGTTTGTGTTTATATCTGTTTGCGTGATGTGTATGTTTTTTTTTTTTGTGATGAGATGTGTTCGTTTGTCTAGATGCGATGCGTTAGTGGTTGTGTTCGTTTATTTGTTTGAATCGAAACCCATGGAAAATACTAACGGTAATAAACCCTCATTATCTGTTAGAATCCACGTTTCCACCCAATTGGATTTATCACGAACAGAAAACAGCCAGCCAGCCAGCCAGCCAACCCCCCCCCCACCCACCCACCCTCCCAACACACATACGTGTAATGGACAAGTGTTAAAATGTGTGTCTGCTCGTCTTTGCTTCGCCGGGGTCTGATTTGCCTCATTCGTGGGGGCTGAGGGAGGGGAATTTGCATCGTTTTGGGAGAGAGAGAGAGGGAGGGAGGGAGGGAGGGAGAGAGAGAGAGAGAGAGAGAGAGAGAGAGAGAGAGAGAGAGAGAGAGAGGAGGAGGAAGGGCAGGAAAAAGATAGAGGCAGAGAGAAACAGGGGATATATATATATGTGTGTGTGTGTGTGTGTGTGTGTGTGTGTGTGTGTGTGTGTGTGTGTGTGTGTGTGTGTGTGTGTGTGTGTGTGTGTGTGTGTGTGTGTCTATATATATATATATATATATATATATATATATATATATATATATATATATATATATATGTGAGAGAGAGAGAGAGAGAGAGAGAGAAATGAATAGATGGACAGACATAAAAAATAGACAGGTAAAGAGGAGAGAGGGGGGTGGGGGGCACCAGGAGAAAGGGCCGGCGGGGGAGACCGCGTGTCTGTCTGTTTACCGTGTTTAGATCTGCGTCGCCCCGGGCTAAACTACCCGCCATCTGTCTCCATCATCTTTCCATCATATTTCGGCAAGATCTTCACTCACCATTAGCCTCGGCCTGAGAGCGTAGGGCGACCGCAACTCTATTTATTATCCGGAATGGAAAATACCGCTTCCGGCATCAGCTCTTTGCCCGCCTTCGGAAACCCTCAGCGATCGCGGGAAACCGGCCTCTCGAGTTCTAGAAACCGGCCTCTCGAGTTCTAGAAACCGCCCTCTCGAGTTCTAGAAACCGCCCTCTCGAATTCTAGAAACCGCCCTCTCGAATTCTAGAAACCGCCCTCTCGAATTCTACAAACCGCCCTCTCGAGTTCTACAAACCCTCTTGAATTCTAGAAACCGCCCTCTCGAATTCTAGAAACCGCCCTCTCGAATTCTACAAACCGCCCTCTCGAGTTCTATCGGCGTCTCTGCCTGTTCTTTTATTTTATTTATTTTTTTCCTATTTCCTTATCCTGTCTTTGTCTCTCTCCTTTCCTTCTCTTTCTTTAATTTCTCCTTCGTTGTCTTCTCCCTGCTGTCGCTCCGTTGTCCTCGGCCTTTTCTTTCTTTTTCTTTTCTTTTTCCTCTTCCGTTATCCTTTTCTTCCATGTCTGTTTTCGTATCTTTCCCTTTCTTTTTCTTTTGTTTTAATTTTTCCCCTATTGCCTTCTTCCTGTCATCGCTCCGTTTTCCTTAACTTCTTTCTTATTCCTCTTCCTTATCCTCTTGTTTATCTGTCTCACTCTCCATCTTTTCCTTCTTCTCCTTCTTCTTTTATTTTTTTCCCTTTCTCCTTTATCGGAAACATTATTACCCTCATCTATCTTCTTCGTCTTTTCCTCCTCCTCCTCCTCCTCCTCCTCCTCCTCCTCCTCTTCTCTTCCTCCTCCTTCTCTTCTCCTCTTCCTCCTCTCCTCTCCTCTCCTCTCCTTTCTCCTCCTCCTCTTCTTCCTTACTCCCTCTACATCCACTTATTCTTCCATTTCCATTCCCATCCTCTTCATCCCACATTTTTTCTCCCTCTTCCCCTCCCCCGTGTCTCTATTCCTCCTCCCACCCTTTTTCTCTCTCTCTCGCCTCCCTCTTCTTTCTTTCCTTATCTCCCCCTTTTCTCACCGTGTTTCCTCGACCCTATTTTTTTCTCTCGCCTCCACTCCCTCCCCTCTGTGCCTGTTCTTCTTCGACATTTTTTTTCTCCTTTTCTCCTCTTGCCTTCTTTGATATATTTCTTTCTCCCTCCCCTCTCTTTTTCTTCATCTTCTTCCTCTTTTTATTCTTTCTCCCCTCTTCTTCCCCTCTCTCTCTATTCCCCCTTTTTCTTCCCTTTTCTTTTCTCTCTCTCTCTCTCTCTCTCTCTCTCTCTCTCTCTCTCTCTCTCTCTCTCTCTCTCTCTCTCTCTCTCTCTCTCTCTCTCTCTCTCTCTCTCTCTCTCTCTCTTCCTCCCTTCGTCCCTATTCTCTCTCTCTCTCTCTCCTCTCTTCTTCCCCCCTTTCCTTATCTCCCCTTCTCCCTCACCTCCTTTCGCCACCGTCTTGTAAGCGTCGCGGCCCCAACGGACGAGATTAAATTTTGATTTATCTCCTTGTTTGCGGTTCATAGCGTCGGCATGGGAGCCTTTTTTCCGGGGGGGGGGTGCGCCTCAGGGTGTGTTTGTATGTATGTGTGTGTTTATATATTTGTGTGTGTGTGTGTGTTTGTATGTATGTATGTATGTATGTATGTTGTTGTATTTTATATGTTGTTATTTATATATTATATATATATATATATATATATATACTTATATTATATATATATATATATATATATTATATATATATTATAATTATATATATATAATATATTATATATATATATATATATATATATATATATATATATATATTATATATATTATATATTTATATTATATATATATATATTATATATATATATTATATTATATATTATATATATATATATATATATATATAACATATATATACACACGTGTGTTTGTGTGCGTGTGTGCCTGTGTTTGTGAAGGGAGGTGGGGACTATATATGTGTGTGTGTGTGTGTGTGTGTGTGTGGTGTGTGTGTGTGTGTGCACATGTGTATGTGTGTCTGTATATATATGTGTGTCTGTATATATATGTGTGTTTATACATATATATATGTGTGTGTATATTTATACACATATGTGTGTGTGTGTGTGTGTGTGTGTGGTGTGTGTGTGTGTGTGTGTGTGTGTGTGTGTGTGTGTGTGTGTGTGTGCGTATTCTTATATATATATATATAATATATATATATATATATATATATATATTATATACACATATCATATATTTATCTACATATAATATCTATTACTATACTATTCATATATATATATATATACTATATATATATATATATATTATCTATATATATTTTATATATATATACTAAATATAACAATGTATATATATTTATATTTACACACACACGTGTGCTGGTCGAGAAAAGAAAACATGGACAGAGAAGGGCAGATTGACAGACAAGAAAATGGATACTAATGCATATATAGTGTGTTTAATGTCACATGAGCTTCCGGCGGTTGTACGCCACAAAAATCTTATCACTATAAACAAGGGTTTGCGCGCACACACTCTCTCTCTCTCTCTCTCTCTCTCTCTCTCTCTCTCTCTCTCTCTCTCTCTCTCTCTCTCTCTCTCTCTCTCTCTCTCACTCCCTCCCTCCCTCCCTGTTTATCTATCTATCTATCTTTCTCCCACCTTCATGTATATCTTCTTTTCCTCCTCCTCCTCTTCTTCCTCCTCCTCCTCCATCTCCTGATCCGCTTCTTGTCTCTCCTCCTCTTTACACTCCTCCTCCAACTCTCCCCCTTCTCTTCCTGCTTCTTTCTTCTTCCTTATCTTCTCCTCTTCACCCTCTCCATCCTTCTAGTCTTTGCCTGCCCTCCTCTACACCACGTCAATTCCATCTTCTTTCTCTTCTCTCCTTATTCTTTCCTCTTCTCGCTTTTCCCTTCCACCGTCCGTCCCCTCTCTCTTCTCTACTCTCTTTTCACTTCCTCCTTTCGTGCCCTCTCTCTCTCTTCCTTATCTTGCCTCTTCTGTTTTCCCTTCCTCCTTCCTTCCCTCTCTCTCTCTCTTCCTTATCTTGCCTCTTCTGTCTTTTCCCTTCCTCCTTCCTTTCCCCCTCTCTATCTTCCTTATCTCGCCTCTTCTCTCTTTTCCCTTCTTCCCTCCTGGTCTATATTCATCGGCCTGTCCTTCCTTTTCTTCTCTTCCTTCCTTCCTCCTCCCTTTAGTTTTTCATTATGACCTCTTTCTTGTATCTACTACCTCTCCCTCTTTCCTTATTTAACCTTATTGTATCCCCTCTTTCCGTGCTCTTTATCCACGTATCTCCACTTCTCCTTCTACTCATTTAATCTCCTTTCTCCTTGTTCTTTTAATTCTTCCTTATTCCCTCTCTTTCTCTGTCCAATCCTATCTCCATCCCTCCTTCCAGCTTCTCTCTCTCTCATCTGATTCCTATTTAACCTCCTTTTCCTCTCTCCTTATTCCTCTTTTCTCCCCACTCTTTTTTCCTTCCCTTTCCCCTCGCTTATTCCTCTCCACTTCTCCTCTCCATTTTCCGTCCATCCCTTCCACCTTTCCTTACTCTCTCTCCTTTTCCCTTCCCCCTCTCTTTCTTCTTCCTTTTTCGCCTCTCTCTCTTCCCTTTTTCCCCTCCCTGTTCTCGCCCCAATTTCTCCCTCCCTCCATCGCCTCCTTCTTTCTCACCCCTTCCTAGCCTCTCCCTTCTCTTTTTCCCTTCTTCTCCTCTCTCTCCTCACCTATACTCCTTCTTTCTCACTACTTCTTAGCCTCTCCTCTCTCTTTTTCCACTCCTTTCCTGCCTCTCCCCCCCCATCCTCCCTCTCTTTCCCTTCCCTCTCCTCCCTTCCTCCTCCTTTCTCACCCCCTTTTTTTTTTTTAGCTTCCCCTCCAACTTTTTCCCCTCTCCTCCTCCTCCTCCTCCTCCTCCTCCTCCTCCTCCCTCCTCCTCCTCCTCCTCCTCCTCCTCCTCTTCCTCCTTCTTTCTCACCCCTTCTTAGCCTCTCCTCGCGTCCCCTCTTAGAATCCCCGACGCGAGGCTCCAGCGTGTCTTGTCGAGGGGACTTTTTCCCCGCGCCCGCTCGCCCTCTCCCTGCTTCCTGAGAACCAACACCGGATGCTGCGTATTTTTCTTTTTCGCGGCGCCTCTCCCTCTTGTCGTGTGTGTGTGGGGGGGGGGGGAGAAAAGGAGGGAGGGTGGGCGGGAGTGTAGGTGGGAGGGTGGG
>NC_051403.1:21368389-21371837 GCF_015228065.2 Penaeus monodon | reverse complement strand
AAAATGTTGTGGGGGGAAAAAACAAGGGCCCTTCGTAGCTTTTTCATTATGCTGGCGGCGAGTCTCGAGTCGGATTTTTAGGGATGAGCTGGTGTAGGGTGACGGGGTGATGGGGGTAGTGGGGTGGTTGGTGGTGGTGGGGGTTTTTGGGGTTTGGGGTGGGGTTTTTGGGTGTGGGGTGGTGGTGGGGTGGTTTTGGTGGTGGTGGTGATTGTGGTGATGGTGGTAGTGGTGGTGGTTTTGGTGGTGGTGGGGTTTTGGTGGGGGTGGGGTTTTTTGGTGAGGTGGTGGTTTTGGGGTGGTGGTGGGGGGTTGGTGTGGGGGTTTTTTGGTGGGGTGGTGATTGGGGAGGGTGGTAGTGGTGGGGTTTTGGTGGTGGGGGGGTTTTGGTGGTGTGGGGTTTTGGTGGTGGGGTGTTTGTGGTGGTGGTGGTTTTGGGGTGTGGTTTTTTGGTGGGGGGGGTTTGGTGGTTTTTGGGGGGGTGGTGGGGGTTTGGGGGGGTGGTGGTGGTGGTGGTATGGTGGTGATGATGATAGTGCTGATGGTGATGATCATGATCATCACCATAATGATGGTGGTGATGGTGGTAGTGATGATAATGTTAGTGATGATGATGCTAGTGGTGATGCTGATGATTATTATGTTAGCCCTTAAATATTACTTCATATCACGCACCCCCCAAAAAAAAAAATAATAATAAAAAAATAATAAAAACGCGTGAAGGATTTAGATTACTCTTTCACAAAAAAAGGGAGAAAATAGGAGTGTTAAAAATTGTTCTTACAAGCGAGCGTGTCTTAATTAAGCGAATTATTTACAATCTCGAGAAATGACTTGGTTGACGCTACAATTTCGTCATAGTGAAATGATATACTTTGTTTCAGTTTATACAGTTGCATTTCTTTTGTTGTTGTTGTTGCTGTTGTTGTTGTTGTATACAGACCAGTTTCAGATCGTTGCAAAAAAATAATAAATAATAATAACAATAATAAATAAATAAAATCAAAAGCGAAGGAATGGAAGCACAAAGAGAGAGAGAGAGACAAAGAGAGAGAGAGAGGGAGGGAGGAGAGAGAGAGAGAGAGGGAGAAGGGGGAGAGGGAGAGAGGGGAGAGAGGAGGGGGGAGACGGGAGAGAGAGAGGAGAGAAGAGGAAAAGGAAAAAGAGAGGGGAAAGAGGAGGGAAGGAGAGAGAGAGGAGAAAAGGAAAAAAGAAAAGGGGGGGGGGGAAAAAAAGGGGAGAAAAGGAAGAAAGAAAGGAGAGAGGGGGGGGAGAGAAGAGAAAAAGGGGGAAAAAGAAAAAAGGAGAGAGAGAGAGAAAAAAGGAGAGAGAGGGAAAAGAGAAGAGAAGGAAAAAAAAAAAGAGAGAGAGAGAAAAGAGAGAGGGAGAAAGAAAAAAAGAGGGGAGAGAGAAAAAGAAGGAGAGAGAGAAAAGGAGAGGAAGAGAGAGAGAGAGAGAAAAAAGAGAAAAAGAGAGAAAAAGAGAGAGAGGGAAAGAAGGAAAAGGAAAAGAAAAAGGAGCGAAGAGGGGAAGAAAAAGGGAAAAGGAAGAAAAAGGAGGAGGAAAATAGAGAGAGCAAAGAGAGAGGAGAGAGAGAGAGATGAGAGAGAGGGGGAGTGGAAGGGAGGAGAGAGAGGGGAGAGAGAAGAGAGAGAGAAAAGAGAGAGAGAGACAAAGAGGAGAGAAGAGAAAAAAGAGAGAGAGGGAGGGGAGGGAGAGGGGGAGGGGGAGAGAGAGAGAGAGGGGAGAGAGAGAGAGAGAGAGAGAGAGGAGGAAAGAGAGAGAAAAAAAAAGAGAGAGAGAGAGAGAGAGAGAGACAAAAAGAGAGAGAGACAAAATATATATGTATAAAACGTGCAAAACCAAACAGAAACAACGTCAATCAACTGAAAAATCAACAGAACGAAACGGAAAGGGAGAAGAAAAGAAAAAAAAGACAAGAAAAAAAACAAATAAAATGAAAACAAACAATCGAGAGAGAGAATAAAAGGGACGTTTTACCAAAGAACAAAAAAATATCGTAAAACACTACAACCACCGATTTTCGACGAAACAAAAACGCACACATACAAAAAAAAAAGAAAAAAAAAACAATCAAACACCAATTTGTAAAAAAAAAAATCCATCGAAGGGAAGAAAGAAAGGAAGATTAAAGATAAAAATAAAGTGTCAATTAACTTCTCAATTAATTTCTATTTCCCGCTTTCTCCCCTTTTTTTTCACTTCTTTTCGTGTTTTAAGAAATATATATAAAAAGGGGAACCATACGTACACAGAATATACATTTTTCTTTTTTTTTTTAGAACATGAAATAAAGAATAAAAATATAAAGACACAACAAACGCCAGCCAAACATGGACCAATTCCGACCTACACCTAAAGGGAATAGGGGGGGGAGAGGGGGAGGAGAGAGAGAGAGAGAGAGAGAGAGAGAGAGAGAGGAGAGAGAGAGAGAGAGAGAGAGAGAGAGAGAGAGAGAGAGAGAGAGAGAGAGAGAGAGAGGTGGTAGGTGGTAGGTAGGGAAGGACGGAGGGAGAGAGTGAGAGGAGTGAGGAATGAAAGAGTTTTGGAGTGTAAAAGAGGTGAAGGGAAGAGTGAGAGAATGGGAGGGAGGGAGAGAGAGGAGAGAGAAGAGAGGAGGGGAGGGAGAGAGAGAGAGAGAAGGAGAGGAGAGAAGAGAGGAGAGAGAAGAGAGAGGAGAAAGAAAAAAAAGAAAAGAAAAAGGAAAGAAAGAAAAGAAAAAAAGAAAGAAAGGAAAGAAAGAAAGAAAGAAAAAGAGAGAGAAAGAGAGAGATAGAAACAAGGGGAAGAAGAAAGGAGAAAAGGGAGAGGAGAATAGGCACTGGAGGAGTGGGGAGAGGGGAGGAGAGAGGGGAATGGAGAGGGGAGGAGAGAGGGGAGTAGGAGGGGATGAGACTGTATCGATTCAGCACACATCATTACGTTATTTTTTTTTCTTTCCTCTTTCTTTTCCTTTTCTTCTTTTGTTTTTACGAGTATAACATATGGATACAGACTTAAAAGAAAAAAAAAAAAAAAACAGTTAAGTCTCAGCTGTACAGCATCCACTCTACGAATGAACAAGTGCATACTATACAAAGCAAATAAAATACACAAAATTGAATAGAAGCGTAAAATGATAACAGCGTAGGTTATAATGACGACTTCAAAGACGATGGTACTAATGGTATTTTTAATGATGATAAAGGCAAGGAAGGAGAGGAGGAAAATGAAAATAAAAACGGTAATTGGAAATAAATAATATCAATATCATTTGGTTAACAATAAGGGTGATAATGAATATTATTGGGTAATTAAGAATAAGAAATAATAGAAATATTAATAGTAACAACTGCATCATAACAACAACAAAAATAATATTAACAACAATAATTATGATAAGAACAAGAACAAGAAGAGCAATAGTAATAATAATAATGATAATAAA
>NC_051403.1:21349440-21359440 GCF_015228065.2 Penaeus monodon | reverse complement strand
TTAAAGATTTGATGGGAGGCGAGTTAGCTTCCCCTCCCCCCCCACCCCCATTGCTGCTAACTCGGCGATGCGGGGGAGCCAAGTTACGAGGCTAATGGCGGAGGAAGTCGAGAGTGTAACACGTAATTATTATCAGTTATGGTGGCTGTGATAGGTAGGGGGAAAGGAGGGGGAGGGGTGGTGGGTAGGGTGGAAGGGAGGGGGAAGGGTGGTGGGTAGGGGGAAAGGAGGGGGAAGGGAGGGAGAGGGATAGTGGGTAGGGGAAGGGAAGAAGGTGGACGTGGGGATAGGGGAAGGGAAAGATGGAGAAGGTGGGGATAAGGGAAGGGGGAAGATGAGGAATAGGGGAGGGGAGGGCAGAACAGGGCATGAGGGGAAGGGAAGCAGACAGGAGGGGGAGGGATAGGAAGAACAAGGAGAAAGGAAAAATAAAAGGGAAAGATAGAGGGGGAGAAGGTACAAAAGGACAAAGAAAGATAGAAAAAAACAAAAGGTTAGCATAAGAAAGGAAGGCAGAGATTTTTTCTTAAAAATCACAAGATCAAGAAAGATAAAGGAAGTGAAAAAAAAGAAATGGTTTTAGGAGGTCGGCGACAGGGAGAGTGGGAAGTACAGATTCGGGGAGGGGGGATGAGGGGAAGGGATAGTAGGGAGGGGGAGTGAGGATTTAGTTGCAAGAGTCCATCAGTTCCCAGGTTGCAAATGAAGCGTCCGTGTATAATTTGTGGTTGGCTGGGACGTGCTCATAGGTGGTTATGGTTGTAAATGGGATAATTGGGAGTTAGTGGTACAAACAGCTGATTTACGATAGCCCGAGGGACACTTCTCAATTTTGAAAACGAGAAAGGAAGAGAGTGCTTTACGCTGCTTGGCTAATTCTTGGTGCATGCAAAAACACCCCGCGCGCGTAGGGTTTGTTGCAGGATCGCGTTACAAACGGTTGCAGGAGTGATTGCATGATAAGCTGCTGGTCCTGACGGGCGATGCAATGCTGGTGAGGCTGGCCTGGCTTCTTTTTTTGCGCGAATGAGTGTAAGGATAGAGATGTATTTAGATAGATTAGACTCTCTCTCTCTCTCTCTCTCTCTCTCTCTCTCTTCTCTCTCTCTATATATATATATATATATATATATATATATATATATATATATATATATATATTTACACACACACATTGTATGTGTGCGTATGTATGTGTATATGTGTGTGCACGTGCGTGCATGTGTGTGTATGTGTGTATGCGTGTGCATGTGCGCGCGCGCGCGTGTGTATGTGTGTATGTAAGTATTTACGTATGTAAGTATTTATGTGTATATAGATGTATTGATAGACCTGCATGAAGTCGACGCCGCTAGAGCCCCATTAAAGCGCTACCTGCGAGAGGCCGATCGTAATCCAGTTCCCACGCATGGAGTGTTGAGGGACGGGAGCCAGGAATAATATTATGCATAACATCGGGCGCTTACTCATGCAAATAGTAACCAGCGGTCGTGTTGCATGGCCTCGCTGATCTGCTGAGCTGAAGCGTCCGTGATGTCATCCGCCTGTAGCGATCGCCGCCGCCTCAGTCAACCTCCTCATGGCCTTTGAAAACGTAATGAGGATTTGGTGGTCGCTCCCTCATGGCCGCTGAGGTAGACGCTTCTGCTAGACTCGGAATAAGAATCTGAGGGTTTTTTTATGTATTAAGATTTTTCATTATGTTGGGAGCCATAAGGTGGGTATGTGGTGTATTGGAAACCTACTTGGAGAGTAGAGAGGGAGATAGAGAGGGATTTGCGAAAGGCTGAATAATGGGGGAGGGAGGAGACAGACAGACAGACAGACCAACAGACAGACAGACAGACAGACAGACAGACAGACAGACAGACAGACAGACAGAACGAAACAGGGATCAGAATTCCACGAAAGACTCAAACAAAATAAAGACTCGGAGAAAAAAGAAAAAGAAAAAAGAAGATGAAGTAGAATAAGAAGAAGCAGAGACACCATCAGACACCAATAATGAAACGAAGATTTTGCGTATAATACCAGGGCGGCGTCGATGGGGGAGGGGGGGAGGGGGTAAGGTCGACGGGTGTGTGTGAAGCAACGATAACCAGGTCTTTTGATTTACGGCTCTTCCTCCGACCGACACTGCGCTTTGAATGTAGGAGAAAGTGAAGGAAAATGGGGAAAGAAAAATGATACACAATTGTTGCGAAGACTTCCTTCCCATCCCCCTTCCCCCATACGTCCCCTCCCTCCCCTTCCCCCCATCTTCACCCCACCCCTTTCTCCCTCATCTCCCTTTCCCTCACCCCCACCCCAACCCCTTCCTCCCTCTCCCACCCCTGCCCTTACCCCACCCACCCTTTTCTTTCTTCCAGACGTGCCCGCTATTGGTTCTGGATTAGGCGATAAAGCACGGAACCAATTTTTGAAAAGAACTGAACTCTGAATTACTGCCTCCATAACCTAAAAGCTTGCTGCTGCTCCTCCTCTGTGGGTCTCTGGCGGCCTCCCTTTTTTATGGGTTTCCGTCGGGTTTCTGTAGTTTGCGTTGCCGTATTATTGTTGTGGTTGAAGGCGTTATGATCAGCTTCATTATTGTTGTTGCTGTTAGTAATAATTGTTGGTATTATTATCATTATTATTGTTTTATTTTATTATTATTATTATTATTATTATTAATAGAAATAGTAGTAGTAGTAGTAGTAGTAGAGGTAGTAGTAGTAGTTGTAGTGATAGTAATTGTAGTAGTAGTAATAGTAGTAGTAGAAGTAGAAGTAATAGTAATATTACTATTGTTATCAAGACCTTTGCTACGGCGATTACAGCATCTTTTTATTTGTATAATTTTCATTATTATTATTGTTATTGTTAGTAATATCAATATCATTATTTATCAGATGCTATCATCATCATAATGATAATAATGATAGCAGTGATAATGATGATAATGATTATTGTTTAATTATCATCAGTATTATTATTAGAACAGTTTATACCACTTTTTTTAAAGAGACTAAAAATTGAATTTGTTGTCTCTTTTTTCTTTATCATCTTTAACAGAGCGAGGGAAAGAGGCGGACCATTACTTCGCAGCCTAACTGACGATTGTTATTAATAACCGAACAAATTACTCTCGCCTTAATAAGCTATTCAACAGATAATTAAAGTAGCTGGGCAGCGTTGTAAATGATGGAGGGCCGCAGATGGTAACCATTAAGGCAAGGGTTCTGCACTTTGTTGAGTTGGGGCGCTTGCCTCAATCCTCCCTTCCCCCCTCACCCCCACCCCCACCCCCCATGCTACTAGGGTTAGGAGGGTACTAGGGTAATTGACTAGTGTTCTGTAGTAGTGCGTTTGCTCTCCTTGCCTTTTAGGTAATTGGCTGGGGGGGCGGGGGGGGGGGGTTCTCGGCTTCTGGTTGGATTTGTCTTATGAGTATTGTTATTTTGTTATCATTGTTGCTGTTATTTATCATTATTATTGTTATTATTATTATTATCATTATTAGTATTGTTGGTGGTATTATTATTGTTATTATTATCATTGTTACTAATATTATTTATTATTTATTAATCTATCTATCTATTTATTTATTATTTGTCGGCATTGTGGATAGTTTGACACATTTGGATTCCGTGTAGTTTCTAGGGGGAAAAAAACGTACTCTGACAGGACAAGTGAGAGCGAGAGAGAACATGAATACCTCTAGAGAGAAGCTTGCCCACGAAACTTCAAAAGAAAAAAAAAGCAGCAGGATTTGAGGACATGAAGCTCTTTAAAAAAATTGAGGACATAATGCTCTTAAAAAAAAAGATTTGAAGACATGAAGCTCTTTAAAATAATAATGATAATAATAATAATAATAATAATAATAATGATAATAATAAAATAATGATAAATAAATAAATAATAAAAAAGAAAAAAGAAAACGGGAAAAATTGAGGAGATAAAGCTCTTTAAAAAACTAACAGGCTTTTATAGAGTAAACAGGCCCTTTCTTAATGAGGAGGCAATTAACAGAGGAGGTCCTGAACTCTGAAGAAAGTGGCCTTCTCCAGAACCCCCCCCTCCCCCCCTCCCTGCAGAACTCTATACAAATTATTCTTTAGAACATCACGTGACTTGTCCCTTCCCTTTTAAAGGAATTTAGATTCACTCTTCTTAATTTTAATCTTTTATTTATCTTTTTTTTTTCTCCCCTTTTTCGATTCATTGGATAGAATCTGATCGAAATAGATTTTTTTAAATCATGATATTTCGTTTATTTCCCCCCCCCCCCCCGAATCTCCGGTTCTTTCCAAATTTGAAAGTTTTTTGTGACGCAAGACTCAAGATTTGGAGGATGTTAATAAGCTTTCTCTCTCTCCCTCCTCCCTCTCCCTCTCTCTCTCTCTCCCCCTCTCTATCCCTCTCTCCCTCTCTCCCTCTCCCTCCCTCTCTCTCTCCCCCTCTCTATCCCCCAACAAAATTCACCAAAGTTTTTCAACAGAGATCCGAGCTACGTGTGTAAAGAGCTTGTAGAAGTTAATGAGTCTATTGGCTTTGTATAAATTAGAGGGTAAAGAGAAAGAGAGAGAGAGACAGAAAGAGAGAAAAAGAGAGGGGAGGGATTTTTTTCCCCCTTCCACTTTGCCTCTATTTCAGGTAACCAAATTGACTCACAAACAGCTGTTCATTTCGCGTGCGTAAGTTGAACGTATTGAACATTTTCACCGAGAATGAATTCGATATATTTGGCGACCGTTTTTGTTACTTTATCTATTTACTTATTTATTTATTTACTTATTTATTTACTTATTTATTTATTTATTTATTTATTTATTTATTTATTTACTATTCCTTATTCATTTATTTATTTACTTATTTATTTATTTACTTAGCTCACAATTTTTGGGAAATGAGTGAAGTCACATGTGTAGCAGGATTATCAATTATGTTACTTTATTCCCCGCTTTCTCTCTCTCCTTTCTTTCTTTAGCTTAATCGGCCGTGCGTGAAAGTAAAAAGTCACGAAAGTGTTTTGCTTTATCATCCAACTACTTACTTCGTCCCAAGATGTCCGAGTGCCAATTAGCCGAACTCACTGGTTCTCAAAGAAAGGCTTGTTTGTGTGTGTCTGTGTGTGTGTTTGTCTTGTTTTCTTGTTTCTTGTTCTCTCTCTCTCTCTCTCTCTCTCTCTCTCTCTCTCTCTCTCTCTCTCTCTCTCTCTCTCTCTCTCTCTCTCTCTCTCTCTCCTCTCTCCCTCCCTCCCTCCCTCCCTCCCTCCCTCCCTCCCTCCCTCCCCTTCCCTCCCCTCCTCCCTTCCCTCCTCCCTCCCTCCTCCTCCCTTCCCTCCCCCACTTATGTGATACAAACAACTACAATGAAAAAACAGGTTCTATAGTTATCTAAAATCCCAACATCCATTCTATGAAGAAAAGGCATATATAAAAGGAAGGCTTAGGGAAATTAGAGTGGAATAGGAGAGAGAGAGAGTGAGAGAGAGAGAGAGAGAGAGAGAGAGAGAGAGAGAGAGAGAGAGATGCTCTTTTTATATCGTGTGTAGGGGGGGGGGGGTACAGTTGAAGACGAATGAAGAAACCCTTTGATTGAACTTGACCGAACACACTCCGGGCACATTCAGCGTCCTGCCCCCCCCCCTACCCCCATGTGCCCTAGTCCTCCAACTCCATCCTCTCCCCCCTCTTTCCTTATACCTCATTCCCCCTCTTCATCCTTACCTCCTCCCTCTTAGTTGATTTGGCCCCTTCCCCCCCTTCCCTTGTCCCTCATTCCCTCCTCCTTTTCCTTACTCCCTCCCCCCTTCCCTTACCCCCTCCCCCCTTCCCTCGCCCCTCATTCCCCCGTTCTCCCTTACCCCCTCCCTCCTTCCCTAACCCCCTCTCCCCTCCCTGTCGCTTCGGTCATGAAGAGGACCTCATATATCATGTTACCTTTCCTCCCCTCCCCACCCCCACCCCACCCCTACCCCACACCCACCCTTTTCCCTAGAGATACCTTGGTGACGAGGAAGAGATAAAGGGGATAAAAAAGAGAGAGGGGAATAGGGGGGAACTAAGAGCTTTAGAAGGGGAGAAAATTTTGGAGTGCGGAGGGGAAGAAATTGAAGGATTGAAGGGGGGGAGGGTGGGGGAGGGGGGGAGGAGGGGGGAGGGGAAAGGGGGTGTATCAGGTATGTATTTGACATTTGTTTGAATTTTTAGGATAATGCTACCATTGATAAGGGGGGTGAGGGAGGGGGAAGGGGAAGGGTTGGTGGTAGGTGGGAGGGGGGGATTAGCGGGAAGGGGATGGGAAAGTAGTGGAATGGAGGGGGAAGGGAGGGAGGCGAAATGGGGGGGGGAAGGGACGGAGGCGAAATAGGGGGGGAGGGAGGAGAAGAAATAGGGGGGAGGGAGGGAGAAGAAATGGAGATGGAATGGAGGGGAAGGAAAGGGAGAAGTGAGGATGGGCTAGAGGAGGAAGGATTGGAGGCATGCGAGGGGGGGGGGAGGGGAAGGGAGAGGGATGATCTGATGCAACGGCTGATAATTGGATAATGGCATGTGTGTAGGGAGGATACAGAGAGGGAGGGAGGGGAGGGAGAGGATGAGAGGGAGGGGGCTATAAGGGGGGTGAAGGATTTAGGATTTAGGTTTCGTGGTAATATTTTAGGATGCCACGGGTCATGGCACTCGGAGATGGACACGCCCTCAATCCAGTAAGCCCCGCCCCCTCCCCCCTTCCCTCTTTCCCCTTTTACGAGAATGAAAAGCCGAGAAAGGAGACAGAAGTAGGGGGGGTGAGAAAGGGGTGAGAGAAATAGAGGAATAGGAAGAAGCCGAGAAAAAATAGGTGAGAGAGGAAGAGGAAGAAGAGGAAGACGAAAAAGAAGAAAAGAGAGTGAGAGAAAAAAGGAAAATGAGAAGAAAAATGAATAGACATGAAAAGAAAGAATAACAGGAAAAAACAAAGAAAAATAAAAGAGGAGAGAGGAAGCAAGAGAGAAGTAAATATTGCTTTGTGTCGGAGTGCCGGTTTTTGAGGCTAAGGGACTTTGGGCGAAAGGAGAGGGCGGTGAGACCCTTTCCTTGTCGAGCCACTAAGTAACTTTTGCATGGGAAAGAGATCCGCCCTTTCGCCTCCATCGCGCTTTTTTCTCTCTCTGTAACACGCACAAACACATACATACACATCCATACACATATGTACATACACATGCACATACACTTACATACATACATACACACACGCATACATATACATACACATACATATACATACACATACATATACGTATACATACACATACACATACATACACATACACACCATACATATATCCAAATTGATGATTATCCCAGTCAACTACTTCATCTTCCAAAACATCCAAAGCATGTGTATGCATTTGCATGTTGTCCATTCGTCTATCCACTTATCCATCCATCTACTTACCTGTCCAACCGACTATCTGTCTATCTTTCTATTCATAATAATAGTAATAATAATAACAACAACAACAACAATAACAACAATCAGTCTATCTTCCTATTCATCTGTCCATCCGTCTCTCCATCCATCCAGGAGGATGTAAAGGAGTGGATGAACGAAGGGGTAAGCGTGTGAAGGAATAATGGAAGAAAGGATTAGGAACGGAGGAACGAAAGTGCAAAAGATTAGGAATGAAGGAACGAAGGAATAATGGAACGGGAATAAAGATGCGAAGGAATAGAGGATTGGAGGAACGAAGGAGTAAAGGAATGAAGGAATGAGGGTTCAAGGAAAGAAAGGATTGGGAATGAAGGAACGGAGTAAAGGATTGGGAGTGAGGGAGTGAAGGACCTGCGACCAACACTCGGGGAGTTATTTTCGTCAACCGGAACCTCTCCCCGGAAACGTTCGTTAAGAGGACCCGAAGGAGTAATGACAGGAGGGAGAAGGGGGAGTTTTTTGTGCGTACTGGGGGAGGGGGAGAGGGAGAAGATGGGGAGGGGGGCTGGAAGGGTCGAAAGGGAGGGGGAGGGGGCTGGAAGGGTGGTAAGGGAGGGGGGCTGGAAGGGTAAAAAGGGAGAGGGGGAGGGGGAAGGGTGGAAAGGGAAGGGGGAGGGGGGATGGAAAGGGAGAGGGGAGGAGAAGGGTGGAAAGGGAGAGGGGGAGGGGGAAGCTGGAAAGGAGAGGGAGAACTGGAAAGGTGGAAGTGGGATTGGGAGGAAGAAGAGTGGAAGGGTGAGGACGAAATGGAAAGGGGGAGGAAGGTGGAAGAGAGAAGGAGACAGGGAACAGGAAGGGTGGAAGGGGGACGAGGAGGGGGAGTGGGGAGGGGAACTAGAATTAGGAAAGGGAGACAGGGATGGCAACTGAAAGGAGTAAGGGGGGCAAGGAGGAGTTTTGAAAGGGGAAGGGAAGGAGGACTTCTTGTGTGTAAAAGGGGGAAGGTGGAGGGGAAAGGGAAGGACGATTAGAAGGAAGAAGAGGGCGGGGAGAGAGACTAGGAGGGAGGAGGGAGAGGAGGAAGTGGGAGGATGAGTACTAGAAGGGTGCAAGAGGAGGGGGAGGGGAACTAGAAGAAGGAGGAAGGGGAAAGGGAGAAGAGAATATTTATGCGAATAATAGGAGAGGGGAAAAGGCACAAGAAGGGAGAAGGAGGAGGAGGAAAGGGAACAAGAAAGGGGAAAGGGGGAGGGGTGACTTTTTATGTGTCCAGATCGGGGAGGAGGAGGGAGAGGGGAAGGGAAGGGGGAGGAAAGGGCAAGGGGGAGGGGGACCTGGAAGGGTGGAAGGCATCCTAAGGGTGATGACCTGTATGCCGTTAGGGAATAGCGATGCTAATAATAGCGGGGCAATTTAGGGAGACAATTTAAAATGGTGATTGTGTGTGTGTGTGTGTGTGTGTGTGTGTGTGTGTGTGTGTGTGTGTGTGTGTGTGTGTGTGTGTGTGTGTGTGTGTGTGTGTGTGTGTGTGTGTGTGTGTGTGTGTGTGTGTGTGTGTGTGTGTGTGTGTGTGTGTGTGTGTGTGTGTGTGTGTGTGTGTGTGTGTGTGCGCGCGCGCATATATATATATATATATATATATATATATATATATATATATATATATGTGCATTTATGTATGTGTGCATGTGAATATTTATCTGCGTGTATATGTGTATGCATTTGCATGTTTATCTGAACCTATATGTATATGTGAACTTGCATGCCTGTATCTGTGCGTCCATAAGCGTCTGTGCACACACCCGTGCTCAAGGCATTGTGAACGCGAATGTCTTGTGAGCGCATGTGTTTCTCTCGCAAAAGGGAAGCCGGAATATAACCAGGTAATCTACAAAGACAAGCCAGGCAGTTGCATGTAAAATGGGACACCTGAAGCACAATAGTCAAGCAATCCCCGGCCAGTTTGTGATGCATTGAAGCGGGAAAGGCAAAGGAAGGCATCCATTAAAGAAGAAGAAGAAGAAGAAGGAGGAGGAGGAGGAGAAAAACAATGTTGCCAGGGAATGATATAAAGAAGAAAGAGGAGGAGGAGAAGAAGTAGAAGAAGAAGAAAATAATGTTGTCGGGGAAGAATCTAAAGAAGAAGGAGAAAAAGAGAAGAAGAATTCAGTGCGCGACGATGATGAAAATAGTAAGACACGGTAAAGGAGGAATAGAAATTCCGAGAGAGAAGAATTGAAGGCAATCTCGGGGCGGTGAGGACAAAAGGGGACGCGAGGGGAGGGGGGGGGACGCTAATGAATATATGGGGAGAAGGGGCTGACGGCCTGTGTCCTCGCTCGCTCTCTCTCTCTCTCTCTCTCTCTCTCTCTCTCTCTCTCTCTCTCTCTCTCTCTCTCTCTCTCTCTCTCTCTCTCTCTCTCTCTCTCTCTCTCTCTCTCTCTCTCTCTCTCCCTCTCTCTCTCTCTCTCGTGACCTGTTCTCGTGATCTCTCTCGCCTCGCATACCAGAGAGCCATATGTTTCATATCTTACAGTAACTCCACTGTCCTCCGCCGACTCCAACAGGTCTACAACTGTGGCAATGACGAAGTGAC
>NC_051403.1:21336940-21346940 GCF_015228065.2 Penaeus monodon | reverse complement strand
TCTCTCCCGCCTTCCCTCTCTCCTCTTTTCCTTCCCTCCCTCTTCTGCTTTCCTCCCTCCCACCCCTTCCCTTCTTTCCTCTTTTAGTCCTTCCTCGAATCTCCCTTTGGTAACAGAACACAAAAGGAGCCGACACACCACACGCACTCACGCACACACATAGTTACTCTCGCACACACACACATATGCTTGTTCACTCGTACACTCTCAGTTACGCGCTCAATTGCACATTCAGTTGCTCTCACTCACCTACTCTCACACACACTCACACACACACACACACACACACACACACACACACACACACACACACACACACACACACACACACACACACACACACACACACACACACACACACGAGTACGCCTCATAATGTAATGATCTTAATTTCCCTCGTTAATACCTCATGGTGTATTCCTCATAATGCAGTTAACCGTAGTATCATGAGGGTCTTTTTCTAATGAAGCAGCTAGGACATCTTATATTTTGTGGCCCCCAACCAGTATAAAACAATCTCCATGGCCCTGTACAGTGTCTGTCATCTTTTTAGATTCAGTTATTACTAGTTACGAATAGTGCAACGGGGCTAATGGCCATAGACAAGAACGTCATATGGAGAGATTCCACATTAGTGATATGTGGAATATAACTATCTAGGTACTGTAGGTGAGACAAAATCCTGTTTATTGCGAAGTTATAATATGCACATTGGTCCATGGCCCTTTTATTTCTCCCTCATGCACCCCTTTTCCCTGTTTGTTCTCCCTTTTATCTTTATCCCTATCCAATCCTGCCTCTATCCTGTCCCAGTCCTGCTCCGGATCCTGTTGCATTTCCCTTCGTACCCATCTTATTCGCACCTTCTCCTTGTCTCTTTTTTAACCCCCCCCCCCGTCTCTCTCTCTCTCTCTCTCTCTCTCTCTCCTCTCTCCTCTCTCTCTCTCTCTCTCTCTCTCTCTCTCTCTCTCTCTCTCTCTCTCTCTCTCTCCCCCCCACCCTCTACTTCTACGCAATTTCCTTCCTCTTCCATTCCTTTTCCCCGCTTGTCCTCCGTTCTACCCTTAATCCTCTCCTCCCCTGCCCCCATCCTATCACTATCCTATCTAGCATCCTGCTGTAATCCACTTCCCTCTGTCAGCCTGATTTCTGTATATTCTTTGATTTCTGTTTTACGTTGGTTTGATGTACATTTATTTACACATTTTTATACATATTTTGAATAAAACCACTACTAATTTTTTTTCGGTATCCACATATATTTTATAATGATTCACATGATGTGCGGGTAAAGGGACATCCACATCTGTTGCGAGTTTAATTTCTTGTTTAATTTCATGTTATCTCTTACATCTAAAGTTATATTTTATAATGTTAATCGTTAATCATTTTAATTTCTCTTTTACCATGAGAGAAAGTCACTGATTTTACGATTTTTATTAGAGAATCGCAGTGGATTTATTGCACGTAATTTTCATGGTAATTCTCATTTTCGTAATGATTTCATTTAACGTTTTTATCATGTGTATATTTCTTTTTACTACAATGGTTCTTGTTTTTTTTTTCTTTTTTTTCGAAGTGCTACGCTTCCGTCCGCGTGATCCAGTGTAACCCCTATGTTTTAGTATTTTCTTCCAAACTCTGACTCTGACTTTGAATAAATGAAGTGGATGCTCTGTGCTGTGCCTTGCTCCTTTGATGACCTGGATTGACACCGTGGATGCTGGAAACAAGGCTGTTCTGCCTCGATTTATTTCCTGGTTATATTTATATGTCGGACGTGTATTTTGCTATTTTACATTACGCTTTACTGTGAACCATGTGTGTTCTTTTGACTTTTACTTTTTACTTTGAATTTTGCATACTTTATCTTGACCTTTTACTCGTTTCTTTTATTCATGGTTTACCCTTTTACTTGAGTTTACTTGGTTTGCCTTTTTACTTTTCTGTCTATTCTTATCTTATTTACTTTACCTTGTGAACCCTTTTTCGTATTTTACGTATCTTAGCTTGTTTTTTAAGCCCCTCTAACATATCTTCAAGAATTCTTAAACTTTAATTAATTCTTATTAATTATTAATATTTCGTATTGATTAATTAATTATCTAATTCTTTCTTCTGGCACTTGTCATTTTTTTGGTTTTACTTTGATGCACATTGCATCTTTTTGTTTATTTTAGGATTTTGTATCTTATTGCTAAGATCCATCTTCCTTTTAGTCGCGCTCCAGGGGATAGTTTCTGAACCATCGGCTGGTCCCCTGGTTCCTTTTCCGAGGGACGAACTCCTCGCTCTCCTTGGCCCCGAGGCAGGAAGGCTCCGGCTTCACGGGCGCCTCCCTCTGGGTTCCTCCATCACATCATCTTACAGTGCAGACTGGTGTCGGTTTCAGTTCATTTTCGTGTGTTTTTCTTACATGGAGGAGGGAGTAATTGTATTGGATGATTTTTCTTGTTTTCCTTGCGCGATTGAGGAGATCGCTGTATTGATTTTTTTTTCCCTCTTTTCTCATGACTCAGTATCGAAGGTGCAACAGTGACTTGAAAAAATGAAAATCCTGTAATGAAAAATAGATAAAAGAGAATAAAAAAAAAACTACTCTTCTTAATGCAATTACTAATAACACAGTATTTGAGCCTTGCAACAACTCTCGCAACACCACTTGGAAATGTTACATGTTAATGAGTAGCTTGCTCTTACCATCTTGCTCTAAGGTCTTATAGCGTTGGACGAACCCTTGCCTAAAAGGGCCGCCTTTTAAATTTTTTTTAAAAAATTATTTTTGGGGGTTTTTTTAAAATTTTAAAAAAAAGTTATTAAAAAATTTCAAAATTTTATTTTTTTTAATTTAAATATTTTTAAATTTACCTTTAAACCCCTTTTTTTTTTAAAAATTTTTAAAAAATTTTTTTTTAAAATTTATTTTTTTATTTTTTTAAAATTTTTTAAAAAAAAAATTTATTTAAAATTTTTTTTTAAAAAATTTTTAAATTTTTTAAAAAAATTAATTTTTAAAAAATTATAAAAATTTTTAAATAAAAAAATTTTAAATTTATATTTTTTAAAATTTAAAAAAATTAAATTTTTTTTATTTTTTATTTTTTTTTTTTAAAAAATTTTTTTTAAAATCCTGTTTTTTTTTGTTATTTTTTTTGGTTTATTATTAAAACCCCCCCTTTTTTTGGGGTTTAAAAAAAGGTGGGGGGATTCAAAAATTCCCCCTCCCCAAAGGGGGTTTTTTTGGGGGGGTTTTTTCAACCCCCGGCCCCTTTTTTGGGGTTTTTTTTTTTGGGGGAAAAATTTTTTTTTTGGGTTTTTTTTTTTTTTTGGGGCCCTTTTTTTTTTTTTTTTTTTCCTTTTTTTTTTTTTAATTTTAATAAAATTTTAAAAAAATTTTTTAAAAATTTTTTTTTTTTTTTTTTTTTTTTAAAATTTACCCCTTTAAATTTTTTTTTTTTTTTTTTTTATTTTTAATTTTTTTGGTTTTTTTTCCCCCCCGGGGGGTTTTTTTTGGGGGGTTTGTTTTTTTTTTTTTTTTTATTTTTTTTGTTTTTTTTTTTTTTTTTTTTATTTTTTTTTTTTTTTTCCCTTTTTTTTTTTTTAATTTTTTTTTTATTTTTTTTTTTTTCTTTTTTTTTTTTTTTTTTTTTTTTTTTTTTCCCCCCTTTTTGTTTTTTTTTTTTTTTTAATATTTTTTTTTTTTTTCTTTTTCCCCCCCCCCTTTAACTTTTTTTTGAATTTTTTAAATTTTTTTTTTTTTTTTTTTTTTTCGAATTTTGTTTTTAAAATATATTTTTAAAAAAAAAATTTAAAAAAAAACAAATATTTTTTTTTTTTTTAATTTTTTTTTTATTTTTTTTTAATAATATTATTTTTTAAATATATTTTTAATTTTTTTAAAAAATTATATATTTTCTTGGGGTTTTGTTTTTTTTTTTTTTTTTTTTTTTTAAAAAATTTTTTTTTCCCTTTTTTTTTTTAAAAATTTAAAAAAATTTTTTTTTTTTTTTTTTTTGGTTTTTATTGTTCCCCTTTTTTTTTTTTTAAAAATTTTATTTTTTTCACCCTTTTTTTTTCCCGGTTTTTTTTGTTTTGTTTAAATTTTTTTTTAAAAAAAAAATTTTTTTTTGTTTTTTTTTTTTTTTTTTTTTTTTTTTTAAAAATTTTTTTTTTTTTTTTTTTTTTTTATTTTTTTTATTTTTTTTTTTTTTTTTTTTTTTTAAAAAATTTTTCTTTTTTTTCTTTTTCTTTCCTTTTTTTGGGCCTTTTTTAACCTTCTTTTATTTTCCTCTTCTTTTTTTTTCTTTCCTTTTTTTTAAATTTCCGGGCCCCTTTTTTCTTTTTTTTTTTTTTTTTTTTTTCCTCCCTTCTCCCTTTTCCGGGCGCCTTTTTCCCCTTTCCCCCCTTTTTTTTTCCCTTTTACTTTTGTTTTCCCTTTCCCCCTTTCTTTTTGCCCCTTCCTTCCTCTTTTTTTTTTTTCCCTTTCTTCTTTTCCCCTTTTTTGTTGCCCCTTTCCTTTCTGGCTCCCCTTTCGTTTTTTTTCCCCTCTCTCTCTCTCCCCCCTTCCCCTTTTCCCCTTTTCCCTTCTTCTCTTTTCCTTCCCCTTTTTCCCCCTTTCCCTTTTTCCCCCTTTCTCCCCCCCCCTTTCCCCCCTTTTTCCCCCCCCCCCCTTTTTTCCCTTTCCCTCTCCCTCCCCCCCCCTCCCCCCCTCCCCCCCCCCCCCCCCCCCCCCCCTCCCCCTTCCCCCCTCCCTCCCTCCCCCCCTCTCCCCCCTCCCCCCCCCCCCCCCCCTTTTTCCCCTTTAAAATTTTTTGGGCCCCAAAGGCGTAAAATGCGTCATTTTGGCGCCCCTTTTCTGGTTCTAGCGGGTTTTCCCCCCCCCTCCCCCCCTTCCCCCCCCCCTTCCCCTCCTTTCCTCCCCCGTCTTTTTCTCCTCCCCCCCCCTTTTCCCCCCTTTTTCCCTTTTTACCCCTTTCCCCCCTTTTTTTCCCCCCCCCCCCTCCTTTTCCCTCTTCCAATTTTCCTTCCCCCTTTTTTCCCCTTTTTTTTCCCTTTCCCTTTTCCCTTTTCCCCCCCTCACCCCCCCCCCCATCCCCCCCCCCCCCCCCCTCCCTTTTCCCCCCCCCTCCCCCCCTCCCCCCCCTCCTCATCCCCCCCCCGTCCAACCCCCCCCCTCCCCCCCAAACCTCCCTCCCTCCACCTATCCCCTTCCCCTTTGCCCATCCCCCCCCCCCTCCCCCCCCACTCACCCCCTCCCCCATCCCTTCCCCCCCCATTTTCCCCATTTTTCTTCCTTCCCCCCTTCCCCCATCCCCCCCCCTCTCTCCCCTCCCTCCCCCCCTCCTTCCCCCATCCCCCCCCCCCCCCCCTCCCCCCCCTCTCCCCCCATCCCCCCTCCCCCCCCCCTTTTCCCCCCCCTTCCCCCTTTCCCCCCCCCACCCCCTCGGCCCCGGGGGAGCCTGTGTTGAAGAGGGCCGAGGAATCAAAGGCGAAAATCAAAAGCGGCCGGAGTCAGAGGCGGGACGGGGCAAATGCATTATAATTTGCGTGTGAGGGGGAAGGGGGGGGGGGAAGGGAGGGGGGGGGGGAGGAGGGGGTTTCAGTAGCCGGAGGGGGGGGGGGGGGGGAGGGGGAAAGGGAGGGGGGGGGAGTGGGAGGGGGGGGGTGATTGTGGGTTTTTGGTGGGGGAGGGGGAGGAGGGGGGGGGAGAGGGAAAGGGGAGGGGGGGAGAGGAAAAAGGGAGAGGGGGGAAAGGGGGAGGGGGGAGAGAAGGGGTGGGAGGGGGGTGACGGGGGTTTGGGGGGAGGGGGGGGGGGTGGGGGGGGTGGAAATGTGGGGGTGGGGGGGTGGGGTGTGCGGGGGGGGGGGGGGGGGGAAAGGGGTGGGCTTGGCAGAGGGCGTTCAGTGCCCAAAAGGGGGTGGGGGGAGGGGGAGGGGGGGGGAAAGTGAGGGGGGGGGAAAAGTGGGGGTGTGGGGGTGGGGGGGGGGGGGGGGGGGTGTTGGGGAGGGGGGGGGGGGGGGGTTGGGGTAGTGGCCCTTTTGTGGGGGGGGGGGGGAGGGGGAGGGGAGGAGAGGGGGGGAGGGGGGGGGTTTTGTCTGAAGGGGGGGGGGGTTTTTTGGCGAAGGGAGGGTTAAAAATGAAAAGGGGGACAGGGGAAACCCGAAAAAGGGAAAAGGCGGGGAAAAATGGGAAAATATGATGGAAACTGTTGTAGGAAGAAAGGAAGGAGGAGAGAAAGGTAAGAAAACGATTGAGATGAAGAAGATAAAAGTTAAAGAAGAGCAAAAATGAGTGAGAGGATAAGGAGAGGAAGAGAGAACGAGAAAATAAGGAAGAGGAGAGAATGAGAAGATAAGTAAAAAGTGGAAGGAATGAGAAGATAATAAGAGAAAAATAATAAAAAAAGACCCCCCAACCCCCTGCTCACGACCACTACCCCCAAAACCCACCGCCAAAAAACCCCCGACCCACTGCCTACGACCCCCCGGAACCCCCAAACCCCCGACCCACCCCCTGAAACCCCGATCAAACCCCTCGCCCACACCCCCCCGCCCCCCCCCACCACCCCCCACCCCCCGCCAACCCCCACCACCCCGACCCACCGCCCACGACCCATCGCCCACGACCCATCGCCCAAGACCCACCACCCCGACCTACCATCTCGCCGCAGATTGTCCACGGAGAGGGGGAAGGAGGGGGGAGGGGAGGGGGGAGGGGGCAACACAGAACCCTGACGAGGGGGGTGGGAGGGGCGACAGCGGTAACTGCCGTACCCTAGAACAATTATGTAGATCCGCGTTTTAATCAGAAAGTCCGCCGAATGCAATTTGTTGAGGCGAATCAAGAAAGTTTATTGTCGTGGCATCCCCAAATAACACACGTGTCCGATTTGCCTTTGGCTGAGGACCGCCGAGGGAGATGGGGGGGAGGGGGAGGTTGATGAAGCCAGGGGACGTTGATGACGCTGTCTTGGTGCATTGATGACGCTGTTTTAGTACGGTGATGACTGTGATTCGCTACAGTGATGACGCTGTTTTAGTACGGTGATGACTGTGGTTTGGTACAGTGATGACGGTGACTTGGTACGCCGATGACGGTGCTTTAGTACGCTGGTAACAGTGACTTGATCCGCTGATGATGCTGTTTTGGTACGCTATTGGTACTGTCCTGGTGCACTGGTGAAGCAAAGGATAGTGATGACGCTGCTTTGGTACCCTGATGATTCTGTTTTTTGGTATACTGGTAACGCCATTTTGGTACTGACGACGCTGTTTTGGTATGTTGCCACTGTCTTGGCACACTGATGCCACACTAATGTTGCACTAATGACCCTGGGTTACAGTGATGACGCAGTCTCAGTAAGCGTCCCCGTTCCCTATGGTACAGTAACAACCGCTAAGACAGTCGTGGGTGTTTACGTAATCTGCCCGAAAAAGGGTTGTTTTTATGTGCAATACGGGCGCTGGGGGCTGCATTTTAGAAGCCTGTTTGTATGTAGTTAGAAATTAGACGCACACATACGGACGCACGCACGCACGCGCACACACACACACACACACACACACACGCACGCACGCACACACGCACGCTCACACCCACACACACACACACACACACACACACACGCGCGCGCGGCGCGCGCATACACCAACACATAACCGTACATGTACAAACACATCTAATATATTGTAATTAATTAATATATATTAGTGAATCTACTTAATCATCCTCTGTTTATTTGTTTCTGTAAGTATCTATATGCGTCTAATATCCAGAGGTGTACACAATATCGTGACCCTGACTCATCCATGCAAAACACGCCTTTACAGGAATATATTTTTCTCGTTTCAGGTACGTGATAAGAGGTCGTGTCGGCTGAGGGTCGTTATCATTCGCTGCGGAACGTGAGTAGAACGGGACGAGGGGGTGGCGGGAAGGGGAAGAGGGGGAGGGAGGGAGGGGGGATGAGGGGGAGAGGAGTATTAGGGGGAGGGAGAGGGGTAGGAGGAGGGGGAAAAGGAAGGGAAAGAGGGGGAGGGAGGGAGGGGGAGGGAGAGGGAGAGTAGGAGGAGGGGAAAAAGGAAGGGGAAGAGGGTGAGAGGGAGGAGGAGAGAGGGGGTATGAGGGGGAATGAGAGTGGTAGGAGGAGGTAGAAAAGGAAGGGGAAGAGGGTAAGGGAGGGAGGGGGAGGTAGGAAGGGAAGGAAGAGGGGTAAGAGGAGGGGGAAAAGGAAGAGGAAGAGAGTGAGGGAGGGGGAGGGAGAAGAGGTAGGAGGGGAAGGAGAGGGTGAGGGAGGGGGAGAGAGGGGGATAAGAGGGGGATGGGGTAGGAGGAAGGGGAAAGGGAGGGAGGGAGAGAGGACAGCAGGAAGTGGAAGTGGAAGGGGAAGATGGGGTTTGGAGAGGGAGAGGAAGGGGAGGGAGTAGGACGAAGGGGAAGAGGGGGAGAAGGTGAGAGGGACAGGGAGTAGGAGGAAACAGGAAAAGGAGGTAGGGAGAAGGAGAGGAGGGAGGGGAAGAAGAGGGTGGAGGGAGAGAGGGAAGGAGTAAGATGTTTACGTGGATGGGGGGAAAGGGATAACGTGGGCAGTGGGGAGAGGGAAGAGGCGGAGAGGGGAGAAGAGGGGGTAGGAAGAGGGGGGACTAATATGTTTACGTAGGCAGGGAGGGGGCGAAGAGGGGAGAGGAGGGGAAATGGGGGTGGGAAAGGGGAAGCTGGGGTAGGGGTTAGAGGAATAACCAAGATGTTTACATGGGCGGGTGGGGAGGGGGGAAGAAGGGGTAGAGGAAGGTGGGAGAGGCGAAGAAGGGAAAATGGGTGGGGAAGAGGCGAAGAGGGGAGGGAACATGATATTTCCATAGGCGGGGAAGAGGGGGAGAGGGGAATGGAAAAACCAAGACGTTCAGGTGGGCGGAGAGGAGGGGGAGAGGGGAAAAGGAGGAGGGAAAGACATTAGCTTAAGCAGAGGAAGGGGAAAACCAACGTTAGGGACCAAGACGTGGAAGAAGAGGAGGGGAAGAGGAGAAAAGAGAGGAGGGGGGACCAAGACGTTCGCGTAGGCTGGGGGAGAGGAGGGGAAGAAGGGAGAGGAAGAGGGGAAGAAGGGAGAGGAAGAGGGGAGGAGGGAGGAAGAGGGGAGGGGAGAGGAAGAGGGGAGGAGGGAGAGGAAGAGGGGAGGAGGGAGGACGAGGGGAGGGGAGAGGAAGAGGGGAACATCTGTCTTGCGGTCTTGATCCCCCGCTTCATTACCGCGTCAAAGGAAGGAGTGTTTCTTTGTCTTGAGTAATTAATCTGGCCGGTGAAAGTAGGGATTGTTTAATTGTCTCCCTTGCTGAGGTTAATTAGCATATATTTTTCTTATCCTCTTTTTTTTTTGGGGGGGGGAGTCTGATTGTTGATGTGAATCTAGATTAGGGATGTGTAAACTTAGACTTAGCAGAGGAAGGGAGCACTGACTTTGAAGTACTTTGCAGGAGAGGACTACCCAGAGAGACCCGGAGAGCACGTAAACACAGGCAATGGACGCGCCTTTGGGGATATGAGTTTGCACCGCGTAAACTTCTTTGATGGCGCGTTGGACATACATAATAACGTTGTGTATCGCTCAATTTAATATATATATATATATATATATATATATATATATATATATATATATATATATGTGTGTGTGTGTGTGTGTGTGTGTGTGTGTGTGTGTGTGTTTGTGTGCGTGTGTGTGTGGCGTTTTGTGATGATGTAACCGTATTTCTTGACGTAAATTCACGTGTTATGATCGTTCGCCTCGTGACGTATCCTTTAATCTTGACGTCTATTTACAAAAAAAAAAAAAAAAAAAAAAAAAAAAAAAAAAAAAAAATCACTCGGGTTTATACTCACGATCTGAGAAGGAAAGTATGTTGATAGTAACCCTTCCTGACAGCGAAGTATACCTCGGTTTAACTGTTTACATCGTTACGTAGCAGTGAGAGTTGTTCACACCCAGTTTCTCTCTTTTTT
>NC_051403.1:21319440-21329440 GCF_015228065.2 Penaeus monodon | reverse complement strand
AAAATAGCGAAAGAGAAGAGGAGGAGAGACGCGGAGACAACTGAAAAAGAAAGGAGAAGGAGAGGAGATATAAAATAGCGAAAGAGAAGAGGAGAGACGCGGAGAGCGAACTGAGGAGAATGAAAAGGAGAAGGAGAGAGGGAGATATAAAATAGCGAAAGAGAAGAGGAGGAGAGACGCGGAGAGCGAAAGGGAGAGACCCGTGTCCGAGGCGACATCAGAAGGACAGTACACCATGAGTATCCTTTGACCGTCTCCGCTGATGGCAATTGAATGTCTTAGGTAGGAGAGGAAGACGGTGCTAAGGGCCTTGGGAGGGCTGTAAGGGTCACCGGCACGTGCTTTCCCAGTGAGATTTTCGCTCTAAGGGATGTGGGGGACTTTGCTTCTTTTTTTTTCTCGATTTCTCTCATTTTTTCGTCCTTTATTATCCCTTTCTTTCGTGATCGTAATTTTCCTCGGTTTATCTCTAATACTTTTATTTTCCCTTTTAATTTTTCCTTCTTTATCTGCATTTTTCGTTTTTTTTTCCTCTTCTTTACTTCTGCTTCTTTTCTCCTTATATTTTATTCATCTTTTTGCTCGTTTGATTTTTTTCTCTTCCTCTTCCTTTAATCCTTCCTTTTATTCCCTCTTTTTCCCTCATTCTTCTTTATTCTTTTTTTTTTAGCCTCCATTTTCTTCTTTCGTTTTTCTTCCCTTTTTATTCGTCTTTTTGGTTTACCTTTTCTTTTCGTCTTATCCTCATTTATCTTTCTCTCTGCTCCGCCTTTTTCTTTTCTTTTTTTCTTCCTGCCTTCCTTTTGTCTCTATTTACTTTTCTCCCTTTACCTCTTATTTTTCTTTATTGCTCCACCTTTTTCGTTTTTCATTCTCTCTCCTTCCTTTATGCATCCCTTTTGCTACTTCCACACGCACACGCACGCATACGCACGCACACGCGCGCGCACACACACACACACACACACACACACACACACACACACACACACACACACACACACACCACTCACTCACTCACTCACTCATGTACACAGTCACAAACACAAACACAGGTTTATGTACAAAATGTACAAATACACACAAAATAGGCATGCAAACTGCGTCTCAATGGTTTGTACAAAAGTAAAGAGAGAAAAAAAATATTTCAACACGAGAGAGAGAGAGAGAGAGAGAGAGAGAGAGAGAGAGAGAGAGAGAGAGAGAGAGAGAGAGAGAGAGAGAGAGAGAGAGGGGGGGAAAGAGAGAAAGACAAATAGAGAGAAAAGACATAGAGAGAGACAGACAGACAGACAGACAGACAGACAGACAGACAGACAGACAGACAGAGCAGATAGGGAAAGAGAGAAAGACAAATAGAGAGAGAAAAGACAAACATGGAGAGAGAGAGAGAGAGAGAGAGAGAGAGAGAGAGAGAGAGAGAGAGAGAGAGAGAGAGAGAGAGAGAGAGAGAGAGAGAGAGAGGAGAGCGAGCGAAGGGAGGAGAAATATCGCCTAACCAAAGGACGACACTGCTTGATGCATGAGACCCGAACAGCTGATCCTAAACCAGCTGATTCATCAAGCTTTTTCTTCGCTTTTCTTTCCTCCTTCCAGAGTGTTTTCTATCGATGTCTCAGCACCTTTTTTCTTTCTCTCTTTCTTTCTATTTTCGTCGTCTGCCACTTCCTTCGCTCTTTGTTTTTGTCTTTTTATCGTTTCTATCTTTTTTTATTCTCTTTACCTCTCTCTTCTACTGTGTTCTCTCTCTTCTCCTTAATTTCCTTCTCTCTTTATTTCCTCTTGTTCCCCGTCCGTTCTGTTTGAAATTTTAAATATATTAATTTCAAAGTAAAAAAAAAAAAAAAAAAAAAAAATATAATATATATATAATAAATATATCTAAAAAAAAAAAAAAAAAAAATATATATATATATATATATATATATAATATATATCTAAAAAAAAAAAAAAAAATATATATATATATATATATATATACATATATATACTACCTTTTATATACTCCATATTCCCTTTCTCCATTTCCCGTCAGCAAGAACAGCGTAGAAAACGATACCAGCATAGAAAACGGGAAAATCACTGAAATCGGGAGCAGCATAGAGACCGGGAATGCATTATAGAAAACGTGAACAACATAGAACAGAGGAGCAGCGTAGGAATCGGGAACGCATCATAGAAAATGGGTATACGTAATCGAAATCGAGAACATAATAGAAAGCGGTAAACATAATAGAAAACGGAACACAGCGAAAACGGGAACATAATAGAAAACGAGCACACATAAAAAACGGGTACACATCATCGAAAACGGGAACACAGCAGAAAGGGGAAAAAAGTGTACAAAGAAACCAGATTAGAGAAATACGATGCATAGAGAAGAGAGCCGAGAGACAGATTTGATAAAAGAGCAAGAATGAAGCGAGGGAAACGGAACCAAAATATTTCCTCTTTCCAAAATGTATCAGACCCCCCTTAAAAAAGAAAAAAAAAACAAAAACAAAAATAAATACAGAAAAAAAACGCAGGAAGGAGAATGGATGGAACGATAGAAGACGAGAATAATCGGTTTCAATTTGAAGAGAGGGAAGGAAAAATAGACCGGCAAAATATGCGGAGGGGGCCGTAGAGTGCGAGGCAGAATATGACAAGGAAAAAGAAGGGGTTGAGGAATAAACAAATTCGCAAAGTTTTTTTTTTTTTCTTTTTTTCTTTTCCTGAGATGGGGAGGAAGAGAGTACGAGGGAGAGAGGGAGGGAGGAAGGAAGGAAGGAAGGGAAGTAGGAAGGAGGAAGGAAGAGAATGAAGGGAGAGATTGGGTGGAAAGAAGGAGAATAAGGAAGAGAAAGAAAGTGGGAGAGATTGGGAAGGAGAGAGAGTGGTACGAAAGAAGGGAGATGTAGAGAGGAAGAGAGAGATAGGAAGTGAGAGGCAGGCAGACAGACAGACAAAGTGTCAGACAGACAGACAGACAGAGAATAATATACATAGACTCAGACAGGTAGAGAGATAAATAAGGACTAAACAAAGGAACTATAAATTGATTTTCTTTCCATCGTCGTTTTGTCCCTTCTTCATTTTTATATCGTTTCTATCCTCACCCCTCTTTCGCAACTCCGTTCTTCGCTCTCTCCTCTGCCTCTCTATCCCTGTATTAATTCCTTTCCCCCTATTCCCTCATTCTGCACTAATCTCTGTTCTTCTATCTTCCCTATTCACTCTCTCTCTTTCTATTCCTCTCTTTCCATTCCTCCCCACCCACTCATACACCTACACTCCCTCTCCCTCCCTCCCTCTCTCTCTCTCTCTCTCTGTCTCTCTCTCTCTCTCTCTCTCTCTCTCTCTCTTCTTTTCTTTCTTTTCTTCTTTCCCTTTCCTCTTTCCCTTCCTTCTCTCTTCCTCTTTCTCTTCTTCTTTCTTCCTCTTTCTTTCTTTCTTTCTTTCTCCTCTCTCTCTCTCTCTCTTTCCCCTCTCTCTCCTCCCTCTCCCTCACTCTCTGCTCTTCTCTCGTTTCCCTCTCTTGTCTGCTCCTCTCTCCCTCTCTATAATCTGTCTCGCTCTCTCATCTCTCTCTCTCGGCTCCCTCCCCTCTTCTCTCTCCTCCTCCTCCTCTCTTCTCTCTCTCTGTCTCTCTTCACACTCTCTCTCTCTCTATCTCTCGCTCTCTCTTATCTCACTCTGCTCTCTCTCTCTCGTCTCTCTCTCTCACCTTCTCGCCTCTCCACCCCGCCCCTCCCCTAACTCTCGTCTATCCTTCAATCTCCACTCGCTCTCGTCCATCTCCCATCTTTCCTCCCAAATCACTCTCTACCCGCTCCCTAACCCTCACTTCCCTCCTCGTCTAAAAAAAAACTCGGGCAACTCTCACTCGATACACTTATTTCTCTCTCCGTCTCTTTGTTCCATTACTGCAGCCAGAAATGACCAGTTAAAGACCTGGGTCGGGAATTCAAGGGGAGCGTTAAGAAGAATGCGTGATAGACTGGGCGCTATATCGCACCATGTGTAATCTGGTCAATCAAGGCGGCCGATAAACGTCACATCGGGGATCGCGCTCCCGCTCTTTCTCTCTCTCTTTCTCTTTTTCTGTCTATCTTTTTCTCTGTTTGTATTTCTGTCTCTGTTTCTGTCTCTCCCTGTTTGCATCTCTCTGTTTCTGTCTCTCTCTGTTTATATCTCTCTCTCTGTTTCTGTCTCTCCCTGTTTCTCTCTCTCTCTTTCTCTCTCTCTCTCTCTCTCTCTCTCTCTCTCGCTCTCTCTTGAAAGATCAAAAAAGAGAGAGAGAGAGAGAGAGAGAGAGAGAGAAGGAAGGAAAAGAAGGATTATAATAGACGTGTACAAAGGGATTAATAAAGTAGATGGATTATACACGTTTGAGCGAAGGATTTCACTCGAGTTGAAAGAAAACGCGATCTGGATTTCGCAAAAGGAAAATGCTAACAGAAAACGAGAAGCAATGGAGCAAGATTGGGTGAGAGAGAAGGGTAAAAAAAAAGTTGGGGGGAAATGGACGGAAAAGTAAAGTAATCTCCAACAGTGCGTAGTAGTAGGAAAAGAGAGAGAGAGAGAGAGAGAGAGAGAGAGAGAGAGAGAGAGAGAGAGAGAGAGAGAGAGAGAGGGGGGGGAGAGAAAGGGGAGAAAATGAAAAAAAAAGAAAAATCGAAACGGAAAGCTACAAAAAACGAGAGAGAGGGAGAGAGAAAGAGAGAGAGAGAGAGGGAGGGAGAGAGAAAGAGACAGACAGACAGAGACAAACAGAAAGACAGACAGACAGACAGACAGTGGAAGGAAGGACACGGAATGGCGGAGGAAAGGAGGAGGAAAGGGGAAAGGGGGAGGGAGGTGGGGATTACAGGCCAAATCCAGGAATTAATCGAAGGCTGGGAAGTGCAGACCAGCGCGTGTGTGGATATGCAGGGAGAGGGCGAAGCAGGTGTGAAACATGTGCGGACTTACAGATGCTGTGGGGGAGTTACGATAACACATGTGCGGGTGCGTGCGGAGGAGCATGTGTGTGTGTGTGTGTGTGTGTGTGTTTTGGGGTTATGTGTGTGGGGTGGGAGACATATGCGTGTGTGTGTGTGTGTGTGTGTGTGTGTGTGTGTGTGTGTGTGTGTATGTGTATGTGTATGTGTATGTGTGTGTGTGTGTGTGTGTGTGTGTGTGTGTGTGTGTGTGTGTGTGTGTGTGTGTGTGTGTGTGTGTGTGTGTGTGTGAAAGATGGCCAGCAGTTTGTTTATTTACAATTTTTCTAGTTAATTTTAAAGTGATGTGTATTTAACTCTGTATAATTCTTAGGGGTCTTGTAAGGGTATATGTGCGTCTGTATATTTGCATAAGTATGTGTTTCTTATGTGTGTACAATCGTGTACACTTGTGAGCGTGTGTAATTTGTAGGTTTACTCGCGCAGGTGTGATGATGAAAATCTTTCAGAAAATCGGAAATGCTCTGTGAACTGAAATTTCTTTATTCCATCTATGATTCGTCTGTAACTAACCTAAGGGGATCGCCAGACCAGGATGTAGCATGCCCTGAGGGGAAGATACGATTATACTGAAATATTTATGGAAACAACAACAAAACAATGTCAACCCCCTGCAGATGTATGGGAACGAAGATTGTATTTTTTTCCTTCTTTTTTTTTTACTCTCTTTTAGCAGGAAATGTATGTGAAGGAACGCCATCGCCCGCCAAAGGGAGAGTGTATTATGTTGGAAATGTATATGTGAGTGAAAGCTGACGACAGTTTGCTGGAAATGTATGTGAATGGCGCGCAACAGCTTGTCGAAAATGGATGTGAACGAAGGGTTAAAAATGTAGGTGAACAAAGCGCCGGGGAAATGTATGCAAAATAAACAAGAGGGACGGAAATCGCCAGGAATGAAACGTGGATGGCGAGATTTTGGAAGTCTGAAAATGGGAATGAGAGTTTCAGGGAAGATTTGACGACAAAATAACGAAAGATGAAAGGGAGAGGAGACGAGAGGAGAGGAGAGACAGATTCAAAAAGAAAGGTGAGGTGCGCTTGTATCGGGATTAATGAAAATTCGCTGAACAACGGGATGGTCTCTGTTCCAGACTGAGGAATGGGGGAAAAGGGGGAGGGGGGAGCCGTTCCGTTCCGTTCCGTTCCGTTCCGTTCCGTTCCGTTCCGTTCCGTTGCTCTGTGCAGGAAGTTTGAGCAGCAGGAGACAAAGGTGGGGTAGAGGGAAAGCTAAAACGAGAAAGGAGTGGAGGAGGATGGATCTAAAAACAAAAAAAAAAACAAGAAGTTTTAATGGGGAAAAACAAAATTGTGAAACGAGAAACGGTGGAAACGAAAATGCAAGTAGCGATCCCAAAAAAAAAAGATATAAATTGACACACCGAGCCCCCAAAACAAAATAATACATAAATACAAATAAAACGAAGTATCAAACACCGAGAGAGGAGGATAGATGAGACAAGGAAAGAAGAAAACTACCGCAGAATGGAGAGAAAAAAGAAAGGAAAGAGAAGTGTAAGAAGAGGAATGGAGAAGGGAATCAATGCAGGATGGACCTAGAAAGAGTATTATGAAGACGGGAGGCATAAGACTTCGTTGGATTCCATTATACATTGGAATTCTGTGTGCAAGGTCGCTTGATTGCTCGGGTCAGCTGTAGCTGATTCGGGAACGAGTTGCCGATGAGGTGAGGAAAGAGAGATCAGGGAGAGTGAATATCGCGCCTGGGGGAGATGAGACCGCGACCCCTGGATGAGAGGGGAATAGTGACCAGTGTACTAGCGAAGGCCGGAGAAGGGAGGGGGAGAGAGAAGGGGATAGAGAGAGAGAAGGAGAGGGGGAGAGAGGGAAAGAGAGAGAGAGAGAGAGAGAGAGAGAGAGAGAGAGGATAGAAAGAGGGAAGGAGGGAGGGGAAGGGGAAGGTGGAGAGGGAGAGGGAGGGGTGGAAAAGGAGGGAGGGAGGGGGAGAGGGAAAAGAAGGGAAAGGGAAAAAGGGAGAAGGGGGAGGGAGGGGAAGGAAGAAAGGGAGAGAGGAGAGGGAAAGGAAAGGAAAGAGGGAGAGGAAGAAGAAGGGGAAGAGAGAGAGAGACAGAGACAGAGAGTGAGAGAGACAGAGGCAGAGACAGTCATGAAGTAGCATTACGAGGCATTAAGAAACACAGAAAACAAAAACCGCATCCAAAGTAGCTCGGAATACTCCCCCCCCCCTCCACTGCCCCACCCCTAAAGAAAAAAAAATGATGACAAGGGCGTACTTACACCCGGCGCCGTCCCCGAGCGACCGACGGAGATCGTGTGGTCGGGGGTGTGGGAGAAGGTTCAGCGGGGGGGGGGGAGGGGGGGCAAGAGTACCCTTCGCTCCTTCCCTCCCCCCTCTTAAGCGATAGTAGAAATGCATCCCCCTCCCCTTCCCCCCCTTCCTCCCTTCCCCCCTTCCTCCCTTCCCCCCTTCCCCCCTTCCCCCTTCCTCCTTCCCCCCTTCATCCCTTCAACCTTCCTCCCTTCCTCCTTCCTTCCCCCTTTCCCCTTTTCAACCTCCCCCTTCCCCCCCTTCCCCATTATCAGCCTCGTGTCAGGAGCAGAGAGAGAAAGCATTATGCAACCGACACTAAGAACTTCCCCAGCCGCCGACAATGCTACACGGCTGGCGAGTGTATAGACGCTGAGTATGAATAAAACATGTGTGAACAAAGACTCTAGAGAGAAAAAGTGTTTAAGAAGTAACATGAAAGCTCAGAGAAAGAGGGAGAGGGAGGGAAAGAAGGGGGGGGAGAGAAGGTGGGAGGGAAGGAAAGGGGGGAGGGGAGGAAGGGAGAGAGAGAGAGAGAGAGACAGACAGAAAGAGAAAGAGAGAGAGAAAGACAGAGGGCGAAATATCGAGAGAGCGAGAGAGAGAGAGCTTAAGTGAAGGGGAGAAAGAGAGATACAAAAAAAGAAAAAACAAAAAGAAGAAAGTGATTCGCCCCAGCCCCGAAAGCACGTGGAGGTCGAGAGAAGAACAGAAGAGCGCCCCAAAAGTGCTTTCTTGAACAGTATGGGAAACAATGGAAGAGTGGGAGAAGGGGGAGGGGGAGGAGGAGGGGGTGGAGGAAGGGGAAGGAGAGGAGGAGGAGTAAGAGGAAGAGGAGGAGGAGTAGGAGGAGTAAGAGGAGGAGTAAGAGGGGGAGGAGGAGGAGGTGGAGGGGTAGGAGGAGAAAGGGGAGAGGGAGAGGGAGAAGGCGAAGAAGTAGAAGGAGTGAGAATGGAAGATGAAGAGGGAGGGGGAGAGGAAGAAAGTGGAGTGAGGAGTAAAACGAGAAAAGGAGAGTAGAAAGAGAAAGAGGGAGAAAAAAACCCCGTAAGAGGTAGGGAAGAGTGAAAATGGGAGGGGATGAAATAAAATACAATAGTGAAAGAACAGAAGAGAAAACAGGGCAAGAAATGAGAAAAAAAAGTCGACACGAGCTGTTACCTCCTTAACCCCCCCCCCCCCCGTGTTCGAGGTTGGAGGGGGGGGAAAGTCGCATGATGTCGAGGTACTGGGCCCGCGGAGTCGCATGCGGCAATTTGGGGGGGGGGCTGATGTTGCAAGTTGCAGCGATTTGCGATGGAGTTTTGGCGTCTTGGATGTGTTGTGGAGGTGGGGGGAGGGTAGGTGGGGGATGGGGGGAGATATTGGGGGTTGAGAAGTCAGTCGCTTCTCCTGTCGTGTTCTTTGTTCCTCCGTCTTCTTTGGTTCCTTCCGTTCTCTCTCTCTCTCTCTCTCTCTCTCTCTCTCTCTCTCTCTCTCTCTCTCTCTCTCTCTCTCTCTCTCTCTCTCTCTCTCTCTCCATCCCTTCCACTCCGTTCTCCCCTTCCTCTCTGTTCTCTCTCTCTCTTCCTCCGTTCGTCTCAACCACGCAGGGACAAAGCTTTGGTAGTCCGCCATACCTCCTCTCACATGCTGAGGTACTCTCACGCCCTGTCCTCTCGCCATCAACGGAGAAGGAAGCGGTTTTCATAGATTGTGATGGTGAGAGTAATAATGGTAATGGGGGTGGTGGTGATGGTGATGGTAATGAGGAGGAGGAGGAGGATGGTGGTGATGTGATGATGAGGAGGAGGAGGATGGTGGTGATGATGTGATGATGATGATGATGATGGTGATGGTAATGAGGAGGAGGAGGAGGATGGTGATGATGATTATGATGACGATGACGATGATGGTGGTGATGAGGATGATTATGATGATGAGGAGGATGGTGATAGCAATAATAATGCTCTTGATAATGGTAATGATAATGCCATTAATGGTGATGATGATAGTGGGAACAATGATGATGGAGGTGATGAAGATAGTTGACAATAATGACTGTGATGAAGATTATTGTAACAACAGCAGCCTAGCAAATGCAATGGCAATAATAATAATAACAAAAGTAATAATAATAATAATAATAATATTGTTGTTATTGTTATTATTATCATTAATTGCTTGATTAATTAATGATAAAAGTATTCTTTAGGTTTTGCGGAACGATCCATATCTTTCAGAGTTCAGTTACCTCCATTTTATAACAACGATCACTCCATTTAATGAAACGTAAAAATGCATAATTTGATAATACTGATGATTTGATTGTGGATGATGAGATCGTAAACAAACTCACTTTTTATCACTTTTTTGAGCTGAGCTTCGATTCTAGGGGAAACAGAAAAAAAAAAAAAAATCGGAGAGGGATAAATAAAAGCGATTATAAACATAATGAGGATAGTGGTATTTTTCTTTCCCCGATGGTGATGTTAGTGAGAGTGGTAATACTGATAGAGGTGATGATAATGATTATAATGGTATTAAATGATAATGATGGTAATGATGTTTAATAATAATGACAATGATGATGATGATGATAATAGTAATAATAATAAAATAATGATGGTAATGATGATAAATACTAGATCAGTGTAATGAGTCTGATAGTTATCCAATCACCCACGCATCTACATCAACAAAAACACTCGTCCAGACACTCCACAAGAGTTATCCCCCCCCCCAC
>NC_051403.1:21306684-21309340 GCF_015228065.2 Penaeus monodon | reverse complement strand
TTTTCTCTTCCCCCTTCTCCTCCTCCCCCTTCTCCCTCTCCCCTCCCTCTCCCTCCCTCTTTCCCCCAAACCTCCCCCTCCCCTCCCCCCTTTCCCCCCCCTTCCCTCGCGTCATTTTTGCACACACCAACACACACACCACACACACACACAAAAACCACACACCCCAACAACCACCACACACCAACACACACACACCACACAGACGCATATGTATATATAAATTTTTATACAATATTTTTAATATATAAATATAATAAATAATATTATATCAAATTTAAATAATATTTATATATATATATATATATATATAAAATATATAAATATATAATAATAAAATTTTAAAATATATTATTATATATATTATATTTATTATATATTTTAAATTAATATTATATATATATATATATATATAATATATATATATATATATATATATATTATCCTTATCATAATGTAACTACACAAAATGTTGCAACTTTAATTGTTAAAATATATGTATATTTACACACACACACACACACACACACACAAACACACACACCACAAACACACACACACACACAACCACAAACACACCCCAACAAACAAAAAAAATAAATAATATATAATAAAAACACACACACAACACACACCAAACACACACACACACACACACACACACACACACACACACACACACGCATACATGCATACGATATATTGTGTGTGTATTTGTATTGTAAGTATCAGAGCATATATTTATTTGTAAGTAGATGCATGTATGCATATATGGATTTACAGATATGTATTTGTTTATGCACTTATGAATATGCAGTGCATATGTTGTGTTTCGTATGTAATGAATACAAAAAATAAATAACGATACATGAATACGCAGGAGCTATATGACATTTAGACAATATACTTACCTGCCTCTGCAATATACATGTGCTTGACGAACATAAACACATTTGTGCATTTTAGATATATGAATATGGGTCTACATAATTACGCGCGCTTGCTTGCATGTGCGCGCGCGCGCGCATGTGTGTATGTGTGTGTGTGCGTGCGTGCGTGCAATTAGTACAGATTACAGCGTGTATAGCTTTGACATGTACTTGAAAGAATTAGAGAAAGACGCAGTTAACGATAGAAATTCTGCTCAATTCGTGTAATGCAGATTGGGTGAGAGATGAAGGAAGAGGAAGGATTAGGAATTCGGCTGGATGAAAATAAGTGGAGAGAGAGAGAGAGAGAGAGAGAGAGAGAGAGAGAGAGAGAGAGAGAGAGAGAGAGAGAGAGTGAGAGATGAGGAAGGGGATGGGAGAGAGAGAGAGAGAGATGAGGAAGGGGATGGGAGAGAGAGATATGAGAATGGGAAAGGGAGAGGGAGACGGATGGAGATGGAGATTGAGAGAGAGAGAGATGGAAAGGGAGAGGGAGAGAGATGGAGAGGGAGAGAGATAGAGATGTAGACGGGGAGGGAGAGGTAGAGATGTAGAGGGAGAGGGAGATATATGGAGAGGGAGAGAGATGTAGAGGGAGAGATATGCAGAGGGAGAGGAAGAGAGATGGAGAGGGATAGGGATGGAGGGATGGAGAGGGATAGGGAGAAGAGGGATGGAAGGAAGGATGGAGAGGATAGGAGGAGAGTAGGGGGAAGGAAGGGATGGAGGGGATAGGGAGAGGGATGGGAGGGATGGAGATGGGAGGAGATGGAGAGGAGAGGGAGAGAGAGAGAGAGAGAGAGAGAGAGAGAGGAGAGAGAGAGAGAGAGAGAGAGAGAGAGAGAGAGAGAGAGAGAGAGCCACAGGGGAGTGTTAACGGCGTTGGTGTCCATAAATATTCCACGATATGTGAGGCGGGAAGGGGAGATGGAGGAGGAAAGGGGAGTAGGGGAGAGGGGGATGGAAGGGGGGGGGGAGCTTATCTACCATAAGCTTCCACCAAAATTTTTATTCTCGTCTCGCGTCGACTTTTTTTTTTTTTTTTTTAAGGGGGGTGGGGGGCGGAGGGGGGTTATATCCTGATAAGGTCGTGTATTTCTCCATTTATGTTCGTGCGTGTGTCTGTCTGTTCGGTGGTATGTTTTATGTCGGTTTTTCTGTCATATTTAACTGCCCATTTTTTTAGCTGCTTTTTTTTTATTTATTTTTTTTTTAATCTGGTATCCCCCCCCCCCTTTACTCCCTCCCTTTATCTTTTCCTCCTTTTTTTCAAAATCTTACTTCTCTTCCTTTTTCCCTGTTCCCGGCGTCCACTCCCACGCCTTTTGTGTGATGATGTGGAATAGATAGGAAATGTAGGAGAGGGGGGGGAGGGGGGAAGAAGGCTTTTAAATTCGAGACTAAAACTTCGTAGATGTTGAAAGGAAGTTGAAACATGTTGCAGCTGTGTTGCACGTCGCGTCGGCCGCTTGGATACGCGGTGTATATTTTCCCAGTGGAAGCCAGCTACTGGTGTGTGTGTGTGTGTGTGTGTGTGTGTGTGTGTGTGTGTGTGTGTGTGTGTGTGTGTGTGTGTGTGTGTGTGTGTGTGTGTGTGTATACATTTAACACATATAAGTTTAGATATTTAGACACCTAGTCCTCTCCCTCCCTCCCTCCCTCCCTCCCTCCCTTCCTCCCTGCGTGCATTTGTGTGTGTGTATGTGCATGTGCGTTTGCTTGTGCCT
>NC_051403.1:21284184-21304184 GCF_015228065.2 Penaeus monodon | reverse complement strand
CTGTAATTTGGACGAAGCAAAAAGTGCGCCATCGAAGCAGTGGGGACCCGGCGCTCGACCCTCTCTCGCAGCAGCAGCAGACCGGCGCAGAGAAGGGCCCTGAGCGTGTGGTTTCGGATATTGGAGGGAAGGAGGGAGGGTTGGAGGGAAGGAGGGAGGGTTGGAGGGAGGGAGGGAGGGTTGGAGGGAGGGAGGGAGGGTAGGTGGGAGGGAGGGAGGGGAGGGTCACGTCGGTCGGTTGGTCGGGTCGGTCAGTATGTTCGTTTGTCTCCGTCGGAGTTGTACGTGCAGTCATACTTTTGTCGGGGGGGGGGGGGGTAGTTGCACGGAAGAAGAGCCATGTGCGCCATTCGTTTCGTCGTTCGCTTTTCTTTTTCTTTTCTTTTTTTAGATCTAAACACGAGTTTTCTATCTATTTAACGTCTTTGAAGATCGAGTTATTTATCTACTTTTGTCATCTATTTACCTATTTATACATTTTAGTCTCGGGCATCGGATAACGACTATTGCTTTGCTAGACCCGAGTATCAAATGCAGATCGATATGTTCCTCATCCTCCCCTAAAACAAAACGAGTGAGAAAAAAAAACGAAAAAAGAGAAAAAACGGAAAACGAAAATACGAGAAAAAAACGAGAACATACGAATCGAGCCGAGAACCGCTATAAAGTTAGGCGATAAAGCAGTGGTTCTATTAGCCGGTTCCAATCACCCTGGGCCCGATATAACGGATACCAGATAAAGCGTCCAATGGAGAGTGAGGGCCGTTACGATGGATAGTGAAGGGGATGGAGATCGATGGGAAGGAAGAGGAGGAATGAAGAAATGGATAAAAGGGGAAAAGGGAAGGAAGGAGTAGGATTGGAGAAATAAATTGGAGAGGGGTGGGAGGAAGTAATAAAAAAATGGGGGGGGGAGAGGAGATGGGAGAGGGAAAAGAAGTGATGAGAGAAGAAATTACGAGAAGAACTTGAAAAGGGGAGAAAGGAAGTGAGAAAAGAACGAGAGAGTACGAAGGGAAATAATAGAAGAATAGGAAAAAAAGAAAACAAAAATAGAAAAAGGAAATGAGAGAAAGCTGCACCAAAAAAAGAGGTCAAATGCGGAGAAAGGAAGTGGAAAAAAAGAGAGAGAAAACAAAACATGAGATAGCGTGAACAACAGCCTGCCTGCTTGCGCCTCAATGCCTGCCAGTGACTGTGTGTGTCTGGTAATCACCATGCATGTCGCCTGCTTCGTTCGTCCATGCACTCGCTGGACTGTGCCTTTCTGCTTTTGTCTGCTTGCAACGCCGGACACTCCTGCTTTGTCTGTATGAATGTTGGACACTTGTGCATTATCTGCTTGGAGCGCTGGACACTTGTGGTTTGGAGACCTGGCCAAGTGTCCAACATTTGCTTGAAATGCTGAATACTTGTGGTTTGTCTGCTTGGAGAAATGGCCACAGGGTGCTGCTGCTCTTCCGGCTTAGTTTGTCATAATATATACCTATTTAGATTTTTTTATTAAGTAATTTAGCATGGAAAAATTCTTAGAATATGTTTCCTCCTCCTCCTCCTCCTCCTCCTCCTCCTCCTCCTCCTCCTCCTCCTCTTCTTCTTCTTCCTCTTCCTCCTCCTCCTCCTCCTCCTCCTCCTCCTCCTCCTCCTCCTCCTCCTCCTCCTCCTCCTCCTCCTCCTCCTCCTCCTCCTTTTCCCCTCTGCTTTTCAATAAATACGAGGATAGAGAAAAGAAGGGAAGTTAAAATGTCTAGAAGTTTTGGGATACAAGGAAGGAAATTAAAAGAAACTTCACGAGATTAAAAATGTGAGAATAGTATTAGAGAGAGAGAGAGAGAGAGAGAGAGAGAGAGAGAGAGAGAGAGAGAGAGAGAGAGGAGGGAGGGAGGGAAGGTAGGGGGGGGGGGCAGGAGCTTCCCCGTCCCCGCGAGGCCACGGAACAGGGCCTCAAATGGCATACTGCGGCCGATCGATTTCGGTTTGGAGTGTTTAAACCCCCATCTCTTCTCTTCCTCCGCTTCGTTCTCCTTCTCATCCTCCTTCGTTCTTCTTTTCTTCTCCATTCCTTCCTCCTTCGCCTTCGTCATATTTTCTTTTTCGTTTTCTTTTTTATTCCTTCTTTTCCTCCCTTTCTCCTCCTCCTCCACTTCTTCTTCCTTCTCCTCTGTCTCCTCCCCCTCCTCCATCTCCTCCTCCTCCTCCTCCTCCTCCTCCTCCTCCTCCTCCTCCTCCTCCACCTCCACCTCCACCTCCACCTCCACCATCACTCCCCCACATCCACCACCATCACCCCCCACCTGTACCCCTCCCTCACCCCCACCCTTGATCCAGTCGAAGGGAAGGAGAGAGAAAAACGAGAGTGGAGATGTAAATATATAAATTGACAGGGATTTTTTTTGTACGGACATTTCTGATGCGGGGATTATGATTTTCAAAGATGTCGGTGATAATTAAATGTGATTTGAAGTACTGAACAGTGAACAGTGAACATTTTGGAGAGGCCTTTGGAGGAAATACTTGGGAGTTAAAGTAAGTAATGGTATATAAGATTTTTTTTTCTCTTTCTTTCACGTGCTAAAATGTGAACACACAGGAAATCCGGGAAAAGTCTTGTCCACTTCCAAAATCGTTTTTAAAAATGTATAACACTGACGAACATTTTTTTTTCTTTTTTTTTTTACTTTTTTACTTTTAACGACATTGCCTCTTAGTGAATAATGAATGTGAGAGAAAGGTCAGGGAAGAGGAGGTGGGAAAGGGGTAGGAGGGGAGGGGAAAGGGGAGAGGGAAGGAGGGGTGGAGGAGGTGGGGGGATAGAGAGAGGGAAAGGGGAGAGGGAAGGGAAGGATAGGGGATGTGGCAGATACGGTTAAAGGGGAAGGGGAAAGTGAAGGGATAGGGGTGTAATGGGGGGGGGGGGGAGCACAGGGTCTGTTTGTTTATTCATAACGTAACGTGACGGCATGCAGGCACGTCATGGTCACTACCTCCCCCCCCATCCCCCCTCATCCTCCACCCGTGCCGTAGCGAAGAGAGGGTGAAAATAGCAAAACCCAAGTTGGGATAAGAATGTTGCACATACGCCTGGTTGCAATAACAAGGTCAAATAAGGTGATGGAGGAGGTTGGGTGGGGGTTAATCAGAGGGATAGGAAAGGGGTTAGTCAAGGGGTTAGAGAGTTGTTCCTGAGGGTTATATTACGACGGCGTTCGGTGTTGGTGGAAAGTATATGCAAAACGGACGCAAAACTCGAAGAAATGGAATCTAGATGACATAGAGGAATGCCAAAGAGAGCCTGAAGAGAATGAATGAGAAGAATAAGAAAGATAAAAAAAAAGGAGAGAAAAAAAAAGAAAAAAGAGATCAGAGAAGAGAATGGGTGAGTGAGTGAGACAGACAGACAGACAGACAGACAGACAGACAGACAGACACAGAAACAGAGGCACAGACACAAAATAGCCTCCCGAAAATCCATATGGAAGCGAGGGAGCTGTTGACCGGGCGCGTCTCCAGGAGTCACCTCCGGGAACCCAAGCGCCTCCAACGCCAGCCGATCGTTAAGTGGCCGGGAGGGGGAGGGAGGGAGGGAAGGGAGGGAGGGAGGGAGGGAGGGAGGGAGGGAGGGAGGGAGGGAGGGAAGGGAAGGAGAGAGGGAGTGAGGGAAGGGGGTAATGAGGGAGGGAGGGAAGGGGGTAAGGAGTGAGGGGGAGGAGTAGAGGAAGGGAGGTAGAAAGAGTAAGGGAAGGTGTAAGGGAGAGAGGAGGAGGAGGAGTGAAGGAATGAGGGGTTAAGTGAAAGAGAGAAAAAGAAAAGAAAAAAGGAAAAAAGAAAAAAAAAACAGATGGAGTGAGGGAGAAATGAAACCAAAATCGATACCGAAATGAGAACGCGAGTCTCGAGTTAATTAAAGGACACGTGGAAAGAGAGAGAGAAAAAAAAGGAGAGAGAAAAAAAAATCAGAGAAACAGAGGATAAAAGAAGGATAGAAAGACACGACACGGGTTGCCGGCGTGTGCACAGGCAGGGGATAACTCAGTCAAGCAAGTCAGTTAAGTTGAAATCAGTTAAGTCAGTCAGTCAGTCAGTCACAGCCAGTCAGTGGGTTTAGACGCCATCTCGGTTGATTGGACGCAGGTGGAGATGGAGGTGGTGGAGTGGTGGTGGTGTGGAGGTGGTGGAGGTGGAGGTGGGGGTGGAGTCGAAGGTGGAGATGAAGGTGAAGGTGGAGTCGGAGGTGAAGGTGATGGCGGAGAGGGAGGGAAGACAGACAAACAGACAGAGACAGAAACCGACACAAAGAGCCAAGAATTCGAAGAAAAAGAAAAATTCTAGCCACGAAATGAATAGCGTTTGGCCGGATCTCTGTCGGGAAGGCTATACCGCCTTTCTCGCTTTTCTCCACACTTGCCTCTTCCTCCGTTCGTTCGAGGATGAGGCGCCCGGAGGAGGAGGTGCCAGGGCCTTGTTACGAATCGAAGGGGATTTTATCGAACGCGCGTTTTTTTTTTTTTTTTTTTTTTTTTTTTTTTTTTTTTTTTTTTTTGGGGGGGGGGGGAGTAAGGGCTGGGTGTTAGGAGATTCGTATTTTGAATGTGTGTGTGTGTGTGTGTGTGTGTGTGTGTGCGTGTGCGTGTGCGTGTGCGTGTGCGTGTGCGTGTGCGTGTGCGTGTGTGTGTGTGTTTGTGTACAAATATACATTTATATATACTCATTTTTGTTTTGTTTTATTTTGTTTATTTATTTTATGTTAGTATTCAAGTATTTTATAGTCAGGTTCTTTATTTATGTTTCTCTTTTCATGTATCTTTTGAATTGTTATCGTCTTCATCTTCTTCTAACAATCATCGTCATCTCTTTCTTCTTCTTCCTTTTATTCCTCCATTATTTTCACCTCTACCAACGTCTTGGAGAAAGCTGTGGCAGAGGTTGTGTAGAGCGTGACCTGCCGCAGGGGAAGGGGGGAGGGGGGAGGGGGGATGAGAGGGGGTTAAGGCGGGAGGGAGGGCAGGGGGGTCGCTTCCTGGTAATTGAACCTCTTCCCCTTTTTGGGTGGACGGGTCTCTCTCTCCTCTCTCTCTCCTCTCTCTCTCTCTCTCTCTCTCTCTCTCTCTCTCTCTCTCTCTCTCTCTCTCTTCTCTTATTCTCTCTTTCCTTTTATTCTCTCTCTCTCTCTCTCTCTCTCCTCTCTTCTCTCTCTCTCTCTCTCTCTCTCTCTCTCTCTCTCTCTCTCTCTCTATCTATATATATATATATATATATATATATATATATATATATATATATATATTCATTTATTTATTTGCATTCAATTGTATCTTTATTCTATATATAAAGATAATACATATATACATTGATAGATGTACAGAGATATTAAAATCCCATTATTTACGAGATATTCTATGAAAGTTAAATATTATGGAACAATAACGGAAAAATATATATGTACAGTTTGAGTGAAGTATGGCAGGCGTCCTATCATTTGTGTTTTATATATGCAAATTCAGCGTACGCCCGGGATCAGCCCCGCTTTTAATTATGTATACTTTCGCTCTTTGTTTGTTTTTTTGAAATACAGAGGGGGGAGGGGGTTCCGCGTCACCGTTCGAAATTGTTTGTCTGGAATCACTTGGGCGGTTTTATTTCAGGAGGGAGAATTTTCGAAAAAAAAGGAAAAAAAAATATAGGAAGGGGGAAAAAATGGCGACGCTCGGAAATTTTGTAATCCGGAAATAAGTTTTAATAGTTTGTGACTTTGTCCGTCTCCCTCGCCGCCGAAAAGAAACGGATTTTTTTTAATACTTTTTTTTGTGTGTGAAAAAGAGGATGAATTAAAAATAGGTAAATAAAAAGTCTGCGGAAATTGCCGTGAAGTTTTTAGATCACGTGCAGCCAGGCCATGATAGTTCGCTCGGCCGCCGCTAGAGGGACAGGAGGTCGGCGTTCAGAGGGGGGGGGAGAGGGAGAGGGGGGAGAGGGGGGCGTCTGTCATTCCGTGGTATCCTAATGTAATATAATTCGGCTTATTCCTGGATTTTTTTTTTTTTTATTCTAAAAATCCTTTCGCTTCGCTTTTCAGGAGGATAAGATTAATATGAACGCGCGCACACACACACACACACACACACACACACACACACACACACACACACACACACACACACACACACACACACACACACACACACACACACACACACACACACACACACATACACACATACACACAATTATAAACCGACATAGATACACATATAGTAAACACACATTTCCACACATAGGCCTATTCCAGTATCCCAGAAAGTAATAATAATAACAAATGGGAAAAAAGATACAGAGAATAAAGGAAAAGGCTTTATTTAAATCCTCTATCAGGATGTGGAACTCGCCTGCTCTATACTTGAATACTAACGCTAAGCTCAGCCAGGGAGCTAAGCCTTTAAAGCAGGTTCCCCTATGTTTTTTTAAGTTAATTTTTTTTTCTCTCATCTTAATTTTTATATAGATTTTTTGAAATTGTTTTTTGTATTTTTTTGTCCCTTTCTCCTAACATTTTTTTTGTTAATTTTTCTTTCTCATTTTATTTTTTTATATATATTTTTTTATTAGTTTTATCTTATTTTGTCCCTTTCGTAGTTTATAGCGGGGGGGGGGGGTAAGGTCATCATCATCATCATCATCATAAATATGGAAATATTGATTATGATACTGGTAATGATAATAATAAAAGTAAGTATAGTAGCGATGATAATAATAATAATAATAATAATAATAATAATAATAATAATAATATTAATATTAATAATAATAATGATATTTATTATTATCATTATTATTTTTTATGATTATGATGATGAATATTATTATTATCATTATTCCTGGCAGTAGAATTTTTATTTATATTGTTATTGCTATTATTTTTATTAGATTATATTTATCACCATCATCATCATCATTACTTTCAAAGTCACATTGCTTCGTATATTATGTGCGTTTAAAAATGCTGATAGAAGTTCCAAGGTGTGTGTGTTTATGTTTATGAATATGCTCACATCAGCATACATCTGTCTGTGTGCATTTATTATTCAAATGCTCATGTATAATTTAAATCATAATGAGTAACTGGATATACCTCTTACCCCACGTCGGATTCTGTGTGTATGAGAGTGAGTGAGTGAGTGAATGAGTAAGTGAATGAGTAAATAAGTGAATGAGTGAGTAAGTAGGTGAGTAAGTGTGTAGAGGAGTAAGGAGAGAAGAGAGGATGAGTAGGAGAGAGAGAGTGAGAATAGGGATAAGGAGAAGAGAAAGAGAAAGAGAAGAGAGAAAGAGAGAGAAAGAGAGAGAGAGAGAGAGAGAGAGAGAGAGAGAGAGAGAGAGAGAGAGAGAGAGAGAGAGAGAATACGAGAGTGCGTGCGTGCGTGTACGTGGTCCGTGTCCTAGACCTTACGTGAGCTTCAGACGCGTGCGTGCTTGGCTCCAGTGCGACCAAGCGACTGTCCAACCTCATCCCTGCACGTTTTCCACCCGAGGAAATACGAATCGCCTCGGCAGAACCTTAAATCATGTGAAATATTAAAAAAAGTAATTCGAAATGAACAATCCTTATCAGAAAACGAGAAGAAACAAGCTCTAGGCCGCGAAAAACGAGTCGAATGCGACATTAAGCGGCGGGGGGGGGGGGGCCGCGTCCCGCCATTCCATCCTTCACCCCCCCCCCCCCCTCCTTTCGAAACGGCGGCCGATACGGGGAAAGGTTCCTTCATTGTCGCTCAATTTAGGTCCACATTGGATTATCGTATGAAGGTTGGAAACTATTAGGGGAAGGCGGGAGTGAGTCCCTAGGGATAGACGAGGAACACGGCCCTTGAGAACTTGCCTGCTTGTAAACCTGCCTGCATGAGAACCTTCCTGCTTGAGAACCTTCCTGCTGGTGAACCTGCCTGCCTGTGAACCTCCCTACTGGCTAGCCTGCTCAAACCTGCTTGCCTGCTTGCTCCTGCCTTCACTTAACAAATTGTCTTCCCGGATTCCACCTGCTGTGGGGCCCCGGCCTTTTATCGCGTGTCACATCTTTACGTTCTGTTCCAATTATGGAGATCTATTTATTGTCTCGACCTCCTGGAAAGAAGGGTTAGGGCGGCCGGGAAAGGATGAAGGTAGGATGATGGAAAACCGTTTTTTTATTTTTTTAATTCTGGAGAAAAATATCAATATATATATAAATATATATATATATATATATATATATATATATATATATATATATATATATATATATATAAGATAAATATAATGAAGGAAAATAGGGAAATAGAAGAATGAAAAAAATATATAAGAGCACCCGAGCGTGTTAGAAATAACAGGTGAATGCCATACTGTATTTAGATAAGGGTTGTATTAACATCGTAGTGGCATATTGATGGGAGTCGTAAAGCCCCCCCCCCACCCCCACCCCCACGAGCCCCACGTGACCTGAGCGAACGCCAACGGTTATATCAGAATTATCGATCGGGACGTCACGTTAACTCTGTGGCGCTGAGTTGCAGATTTCTTTATTTCGTTCGTTTCCGCGTACTTCCCGGCCATTATGACACCGATGCTGTTTTTAGACCTCCTGTCCCTTCCCCTCCTTCCCCTTCTTCGCCTCCACGACCTTCTCCTCCTTACTCCTTACTCCTTCTCGGTCCTCTCTTCCTTATTTTCTTTTCATCTTCCTTTTCTTACTTTATTACTCCTCCTCCTCCTCCTCATCGGCTCTTTCTTCTTTTTCTCCTCCTCCTCCTCCTCCTCCTCCTCCTCCTCCTCCTCCTCCTCCTCCCTCCCTCCTCCTCCTCTCTCCTCCTCCTCTCCTCCTCCCTCCTCCTCCTCCTCCTCCTCCTCCTCCTCCTCCTCCTCCTCCTAGTTGTTCGAAAGGGCTCCCAGCTTTGATCCGAACGGACTTTTAATCTAGTTAATAGCACCTGTTCGAACGAATTACATACGACGTACGAGAGAGAGAGAGAGAGAGAGAGAGAGAGAGAGAGAGAGAGAGAGAGAGAGAGAGAGAGAGAGAGAGAGAGAGAGAGAGAGAGGTAGAAGGCAGACAGAGGTAGACAGAGGCAGGCAGAGGCAGACAGACTGACAGACACAGAGACACCGACAGACAGACAAACATAGACGTCAAATCATTAATGAAATCGCAAATGACCCAGCAAACAGCACCGGCCAGTTTCAGGGAACGGAACGGAGCGCAAGCCAGTGCCGGGGCCGCGGGTCCGGACGGGTCCACGATGGGGCGGTGCCATGATTCACAGATGACGTCATGGCGATGAGGTAACGCAAAGAATTACCAAGCCGGTCCGGTCCGCACGTGGGTGGTACGCTACCGGCTCTCCCTATCTGTACCGCCGGTGCCCCCAAATGTTCCTGGAGAGACGGTACGGCGTGATCTCTTGGCACTTGTACGGTGTGGGTTCATGTACGTATGTTGCTTGGTCTCGTGCACGTATGAGGCTTAACGTCGTGCACGTGTGCGGATTGATCTCGTGCATGCATGTGGCTTGATCCAGTGCACGTATATGACCTGGCCTCGTGCACGTATGCATAAGCGTCGCGCCAACAAAATCTCGTGTAACTCGACGGGAAACGAGAGGATGGGGAATACTAACCTACCACCACGTGAATTGTCGTAATCATAACGGCCTCGGTTATACAGAATTAACCTGTTTTTTTTTCTCTGTTAACAATTTCTCAAAGACATGGTACGGATTATTTGCTGTACCACATAAGATTTAGCGCGCGTGATCTTTTAAAATAATGGTATTTTGCAGCGACGCGCCTTTGCGACACGGATGTAGTGAGCGCCAACCCAGAGGGAGGTCGCGTAGTAGAGTGTAGGGTTCAGGCAATAGACGGTGATTAATTCGAGGTGGAGGTGGAGGGGGTGGGTGTGGTAGGGTAGGGTGGGGGGTAGGATGTGGGATGGGTAGAGAGGTATGGCTAGGGAGGGAGGGGAGGGGAAAAAGGGTTAAGGTATGGGGGAGGGATGGAAGAATGATAGGTAAGGGATGGGTGGAAGGTGGGGGGGGAGAAAGGGAGATGATGGGTAGAGAGGGGGTGGAGGGGAGAGAAAAGAAAGGAAGACGATGGGTATAGAATAAGGTTGTAGGGGAGGAAGGAAGGGAAGGGTTGGGGGAGGAGGAAGAGAAGGAGAAAGAGAAAAAGGGAGGAAGAGGAGGAGGAGGAGGACGAGGACGAGGACGAGGACGAGGACGAGGACGAGGACAAGAAGGAATAGGAGGAATAGGAGAAGAAGGAGAACGAAAAATGAGGAAAGGAAAGGTAATAGAGAAAAGGTAAAGTTGATGGAGGGGGGTGGGGGTATTCCTTTTATGGCGCCAACTAGTTATTTTTGGAAAATTTATGGCACTTGACTTTGATGAGTGAGCGATTTTGCAGCCTTTTTTACGATCTTCTCCGAGGATAGTTTACTGCCAATGAACAATTGCGGGAGAGATCTGTTTTGCATATATTTTTTCTCCGGCCTCTAGGCTCGGCGCGGCATCGTGTTATCCCTCTATGCTTTCTGTCTTTGTCTCTGTCTTTTCTCTCTCTTTCTCTCTATTTTTCTTTCTCCCTTTCTCTTTCTCTCTTTCTCTTTCTGTCTCTTTCTCTCCCTCCCTCCCTCCCTCCCTCCCTCCCTCCCTCCCTCCCTCCCTCCCTCCCTCCCTTCCTCCTTCTCCCTCCCTCCCTTCACCCCCTATTCATTTCCCTCTATTCTTTCCCTCTCACTCCATCTTCCTCTCCACACCACCCCCTCGAGGCAGGCAAGCAGAGATTCAAGCAGAGATTCAAATAGAGATGCAAGTAGGGCTTCGCGTAGAGATTCAAGCAGAGATTCAAATAGAGATGCAAGTAGGGCTTCGCGTAGAGATTCAAGCAGAGATTCAAGTAGAGAATTAAGTGGGGATCAAGCAGAGATTGAAGCATTTGGGTAAGCGTGCGAGCAGGCCAGGGAAGACGCGGCAGGTAACACGGCTGGGGAAGGCGAGCGGGGAGGCGCCGACCCGGAGGTGGCTGTTGAGGCTGTTGAGCTGAGCAGACCTCCGCCTCGCCAAGGTCAAGTTGCACAAGTTTTGCTCCCAAGTTGCGATGGAGGGAAGGAGCGAGGCCATGCGTGCTAATATCGCCGGTCGTAAATAGATGGGGGGGGGGATAAATATCGTTCTCCAGAAGAAGGTTGGGGGGGTAATGATGGGGGTTTAAATATCGCCCCCCCTCGTAAATAGGTGGGATAATATCGTCCGTAAATAGATGGGGATGGTATCGATCCCTTGAGTGGAAAGGGTAGTGTCGATCCCGTAAATAGATGGCATGATATCGGTTCCCACAAGTAGATGGGGGTAATGATGGGGGGTAATATCGCCTCTTTTAAATAGAAGGGGTGTTATCGTCCCCTTATGGAGATGGGGGATAATATCGTCCTATTAAATAAATAGTATAGACTCGCCTCCGTGAATGAATTGGTTAATATCAACCCTAAAACGTATTGGATAATATCGCCCTCTTGAATAGGTGGAACAGTAACGCCCCTTTAAATAGATAGGCCTATATCGCTCCCCTTAAATGCATGGATTTAGCTGTATAGAAATGGAAAAAAAATAAAAGGTCAGACTCACAAATATTTGTTTTTTTTCATATGATTTGAATTCCCTCCCTATCCCCAACCTAACCCTCACCCTCACTCTCACCCCACTCTCACCCCCACCCCCACCCCCACGGAAGAACTTTAGTTATGTTATTGCAGAGTAATGTTACAATAGCATTTACCTTCAGCTGACCCGGTGATATTAGGGGGGTGGGTGGGGGGATGTGGGGGAGGGGGGGCTGACACAAGCATGTAGGCGTGTACAAGTGCTTGCTTGCACACGTACACGCGGAGTTTTGTAGTCACGTAGGGTTGCATTATATACATCGTCCGTGTTTGCTTTGTCATTAAGGAAGAGTTGCTTAGAAATTAGAAGGAGAATTGACCTTTATGCTTGGGTAGTTAGGGGTGGTTAGGGGCGTGGGGGTCCCTCGCTCGCTCAGTCTCTTTCTGTCTTTTGCTTGTAAGTGCTGTTTGTTTGTAGTTCTGTTTATTTGTATGCTTCTCTGTCTGCCTGTCTGTCTCTTTTCTTTCCCTTTCTTTCCTCTCTCTCTCTCTCTCTCTCTCTCTCTCTCTCTCTCTCTCTCTCTCTCTCTCTCTCTCTCTCTCTCTCTCTCTATCTCTCTCTCTTCTCTATCTCTATCTCGATCTCGATCTCGATCACTTCCCTCTCATGCTTCTTCCTCTTTCTCTTACTTTCCCACTTTCTTTCACCCCCACTATTCCTCTTACTCTCCCTCCCTGTCTCTTTTCCTTTTCTATTTATAGTATTTCTGTCACCGTCCTCCCCTTCTCTTCCACCTCTTCCTTCTCCTCCATCTCCACCTTTTCCCCTTCTTCCTCCTCCTCCTACCTAAACCTTCTCCTCCTCTTCTTCCTCCCCTCCCCCTCCCCATCCTCCTCTTCCTCCTCCTACCTCCACCCTCTCCCCCTCCTCCTGCCTCCTACCTCCTTCCTCCTAGCTCCTTGACATCGCTCCCTCGTCACTCCTTCCACTCCACGCCCGGACTCACTCTGTGCCGCCCACACTCGTGAGATAATGGCCACTTAACCTATGCTTATTCCCTCTGCCCTTACCTCATAAACCACTCGTGACCTCATACGTTCTTCTCTCTCTCTTTCGCCTTTCTTTTCTCGGCGTCCTTCTCTCTCTTTTCCTCGGTCGTCGCTCGCTCGTTTAGTTTTTATTTTTATTTTTTTTGCCTTTTTTTCATTTTTTATGGGTGGGGTAAGGGTGTGGGTAGGGGGTAGGGGGTCTCTTGGTTATGCTTTATGGACTGTACCTGTGTGTTGCCAGCTCTTTCTTCCTCTCTTCTCACTTTTTCATTGTTTCCTTCTTTTCTTATCTCTCTCTCCTCTCTCTCTTCCTCCCATCCTCCTCCTCCCTCTCCTTCTCACTCTCCTTCTCTTCCTTCCTCCCTCTCCTCCTCCCACCCTCCTCTCTCGCCCTCTCCCTCCCTCCCTCCCTCCTATCTCTCCCTGTCCCTCCCCTTTCTCCCTCCCTCCCTTTCTCTCCTCCCTCATCGTGCATTCTCCAACACAAGAATCGAGGTTATCCCTGCGGTGAAGGAGATAGAGGGGGAGGTGGGGGTGATGGAGGGGATGGAGGCAGGTAAGGGGTGATGGTGGGGACAGGGAGATGAGGGCGGGTGAGCGTAGGGGAGGGGAGGGGTGGGATGGGGTAGGGGGTAAGGCGAGGGTGGGTGGCAGAGTAAGCAAAGTCTTTTGTCACTCCTTCCTTTGATATCCCTAATGCCCTTGGGGAAGGTTGGAGGAAGGAGAGGAGAGAAGAGGAAAGGAAAGGAAAAGAAGGGAGAGAATGGAAGAGAAGAGAAGAGAAGAGGAGAAAAGAGAGGAGGAGAAAGGAGGAGAGGAGAGGAGGGGAGGGGAGAGAAGAGCAGGTTACGAGGTATGGGGGTCGTGTGGGGAGAGGAGGGGGCTGTGTGTTTCATGAGGGATAAGAGAGAGGGAGTTGTAGGTTGTAGATAGGAGCACGGGCTGCAGGGGGTTGTGGGTTGTAGGAGGAATAGGAGTATGTAGGGGGGGGGGGCTACAAGGACTCCGCACCCAACATGCGTAGGCAATTTTTGTGTTGCTGAGTAAGGAAACCTTTTAGTAGTCCTTATAGGATTATACGAGTCCTGGAGATGACGTAGATAGGTTTAAAGGAGGTTGGCCGACCGTGGGGCGTGTGGGGGTCGTGGAGGCGGTGGGGGGGTAGGGGGCAAGAGGTAAGGGGATAGGGTAGAGGGGTATGAGGTAATGGGTAGGAGTAAGGGGGATGGGGTAGAGGGAAGGGGTAAGGGGTAAGGGGGGTGGGGTAGAGGGAAGGGGTAAGGGGTAGGGGAGGGAGGGGAGGAGTAACAGCTACGGCCCTTGGGTTTTTATCAGCCATCTGGCGTCCGAAGCTGATACTCTCTGTTCGTATGCTTTTGTCCTTTCATTTCGTATGTATGGCCGTATTTTTTATTATTATTATTATTACTTTCTTTACTTTTGAAAGTCTTGGCTCACCCGCTTTGCCCTTTTTTCCATTTCCTCCTTTCTCTTTCTTGCTTATATCACTCACTTCATTTTATTTTGTATCTTTTCTTGCTTGTCTGTTATTCTATTATCTATTATGTCTCCTCAATTCCGTCATCTCTTCTCCCCGTCTATTCCTCCTTTTATATGTTCTCTGTCCTTCTTATGCTCCTTACCCTCCTTCCATCCTATTCTTATCATCCATATCCCTCCCTCTCCTCTCTCTTGTCCTTCTTATTCTCTCCTCTTGTTATTATTGTCTCCCCTCTCTCCTCCTTTCATTTCCCCTCCTGTTTTTTACCTTCTTTCTTCATCCCTTACCTCCTTCCTTCGTCTCGCCCCCCGTCTCTCTCACTATCTCTTTTCCTTCTTTCTTCTCAATTTATCACCCTTCCCTCTTCTCATACTCCTTTTATCACTTTTCCCCTCCCTCTCTCCTGGACACCAACCCACCCATATCCACCCCCGCCCTTATCCACCCACGCCCATATCCACCCACGCCCATATCCACCCCCGCCCTTATCCACCCACGCCCATATCCACCCACGCCCATATCCACCCACGCCAATCTGGCCTCAAGGACGGCGATGACCGAGGGGTGGGGGGTGGGGGTGGGGGTCCTGTGTTGATAGCGCCCCCTGCCCGTTTTCTATGCGTGGGGTCAGCGCCGCTTTTCACCTGTTTTGCGAAATCGCATATGCTTGGATTGATTGTGAGATTAAAGTTTGGTTGGATTTTTGTGTTTGTATGAAGAGTGTTTTTTTATGTCTGGAATTCTTGATTTTATTTATTTAATTAATTATTGTGGGAGAGGGGGGGTCTATTGTAAAACAAAATCAATCATATATTTCATTCTATTTTTTTTTTTTTTTTTTTTTTTTTAACACTCGATTTCCCTTTTCTTCAAATTTAATTTTGACTTATCATCTATTTACCGCGTTACTCCCTCTTCCCCCTTTCATTATTCTTTCCTCTCCTTCACATCATTTATTTTCCTCCCTCCTCCTCTTCGTTCGTGATCGCTTCCCCAGGTGGGCGTGAGGATCAGGCGGGAGTGTGGCAGCTGGGCGTAGGGGAGGGGGTGGATGGCGGTGGTGTAGATGCGGTGTAGCTGGTGTAGATGTGGGGTGGCAGTGGAGGTGGTGTAGATGTGGAGGTTGCGGTTGGAGGTGGTGGTGGAGGTGTGGAGTGGTGGTGGAGGTGGTGGAAGTGTGGTTTATGGGGTATAGGTGGTGGTGGTGGAGATGGTGGAAGTGTGGAGTGGTGGTGGTGTAGGTGGTGGTGGCGTTGGTCATAGGTGGTGGTGGAGGTGAAGGTGTGAGTGTGGGTGGCTTGTGTAAAAGGATGAGGATGAGGAAGTGTAGGAAGAGGAAGAGGAGACCGAGATCGCGCAAGATGAGGGGGAGGAAGGGGAAGAGTGAAAGAGAGATGGTGGAGAGATGATGATGATGAGAATAAGGGGGAGATATGAGTAAGGCGTCGAAAGAAGGACACAAGAAAATAAAATGAAGAATAGCACTAGGGAATGCGAGAAACTGATACAAACGGAGGCAAAAGAAATGAGAGAAGTAGGTGGAAGGAAACCGACAAGGAACCAGACGAGAGAGAGAGAGAGAGAGAGAGAGAGAGAGAGAGAGAGAGAGAGAGAGAGAGAGAGAGAGAGAGAGAGAGAGAGAGAGAGAGAGAAAACAATAAAACGGACAAAAGCAAAGAAAGACAGAACCAGAAACAAACAAACCAAAACAAAGAGAAAGAAAGAAATAGACAGAAGCAAGAGAAAAAAGCAAGCAAGCAAGACAGCATGCAAGCAAAAAAAAAAAAAAAAAAAGGCAAGCAAGAGAAAGAGAGAAAAGAAAGATCTCACACATGCGTCGGGTCTCCCTTTTTATGGTAATTAACGTGATCGAGAGATAAGGCCCAGCTGCCCCTTCGGAACACGAGAAGAAATAATAACCTGGGCCCTGTTAAGGCACACGGTCTAATCCAAAGAGAGGGAGAGGGAGGCGGAGGGAGGGGGAGAAAGATGGGAGAGGGGAGAAAGAGGGGAGAGAGAGAGCGAGAGGGAGAGAGAGAGCGAGAGCGAGAGGGAAAGAGAGGGGAGAGGGGAGAGAGAGACGGGGAGATAGAGAGGGTGGGGGTCTGACGATAAAAAAAGGAAGAGGGAGAAGGGAAGATAAGATAAAAGGGGAAAGAAATGTAAGAAGAAAAGGGGGGTAGAAAAGGTAATAAAGAAGGCAGTTGGGAGAGAAAAAGGAGGGCGAGAAATGTAAGAAAACTCATGAAAAGCTTGAAGATAAAGGAGAGTAAATATATAAATAGAATAAATCAAAAGACAAACCAAAATATGATAAAAAAATAAATAAATAAAGAGGATGTCGAGGCATAGGCGCATAGAGAGTTATTTTTTTCTGTTACGCACTGGAGATGAATAAATTAACTTGTGAATACGTTATAAACCGGTGTTTCCTTATGGCTTCCTTTGAGGTTCTTTGATCTCCCGTTTTGTCATGTTCCTTGCTTATTTTACATTTCGGTATCGGTTTTCTCTCCTTTTTCCTTTTTCCTTTTATTCTTCTCTTTGTCTTTTGTCTGTCTCTCTCTCTCTCTCCTTCCCTCACTCCACTGATTGACTGACTGACTCATTCACTCACTTATTTACTTACTTACTCACTCACTCACTCACTCATTCACTTAACTGATTCACTTATTTACTCTGCCGTCCCTCCCTGCCTCTCGCCTTTTTTCTTTCGTCTGTCACCTGTTCTTCCTTTCCTTCTCTCTGTATGCCTCCCCCCCCCCCCCCTCATATGCCTAAAGGATTTTTATTTTCCTTCGTCATCATGTCCCCAGGTTTTTAGGCCTATGCGCTGTTACCTCCATCGCCTCCTCCTCCGCCTCCTCCTCCGCCTCCTCCTCCTCCTCTCCTCCTCCTCCTCCTCCTCCTCCTCCTCCTCCCCCTCCGCCTCTCCATCCCCATCCCCATCCCCATCCCCCCGTCCTCCTCTTCCTCCCCTTCTTCCTCCCCATCCCTCCCACTCTCCCTCTCCCCATCCCCTCCCCCTCCCCCTCCCCCACCCTTCTACCACCACCACAATCTCAGATACGCGGAGGGAATTTTTCTTTAATCTTGTTCATATTTTATTATTGTGTATATATCCAGTTCTTCATACCCGAGGGAAACCATGTTATCGTTATGTTAACCTAGCTGGCCAACATGTAATTTTTTTTTTTTTTTTTTTTTTTTTTTTTTTTTTAATCCTTTGCTCTTTAGTTTATTTTTGTCGAGGATGTTTCAAATACTAACTGTTGCCTTGAGGGGAAAAGCTGCCCTTTGATGTTCCGTTGCATGAGGGGAAGAGGAGGCAAGAGTAGGGGAGGATGAGGGGAGAAGGACCACGAGGTAGAGGGAAGAAGAGGAGGGGGAAAGGAGGGGATGAGGAGAGAGGGAAGGGGACAAGAGTACAAAGAAGAGGAGGGAAGGGGAGGATGAGGGGAAAGAACACGAAGGAGAGGAGGGAAGGGGAGGATGAGGGGAACGGAGGAGGGAGGGAGAGAAAAGGGAGGGAAGGGAGGATGAGGAGGGGGAGCACGAAGAGTAGGAGGGGAAGGGGAAGAGGATGGATTGAGGGAGATTGAAGAAGAAGGAAGAAGTAGAAAAGGGGGAATAGAAGGAGAAATAAATGGGAGGTGGAGGAGATGGGATAAAGACGAGGAGAAGGAGGAGCAGCAATAGGAAGAAGAAAAATGGGAGGTAGAGAAGAAAAAAAAGTAGAGAATGATAATAATAAGGAAACAGAGAAGAGGAGGTGGTGAAGGAAGAAGGAGAGGAAGAGGGAAGGGAGAAGAAATTATATTATTTAGCATCAATAAGGGAAGGAATAAAATGGAGGCGAAATGAAATGAAGGATAAAGGAGAAATACGGGCATGGAGATGAAGGGAGATTAAGAGCAGAAAAAAAAGAGAAAATTATATGGCAGAAGAGAATAGTGGTAATAGAAAACGGGATGCATGGGAAAAAAAACGATAATTTACAGAATAGGAGTAATATTAATAATGAAATGGATCTATGTGGATATAAATCATAGGATAAAAAGCGGATAAATGTGGATAAAGGGACCCCAGTGTGAATATATTTTTGTTGGAATGTTCGGTGAAACGAGAGAATTTCCAAGAATGTAAGAGGAAGGGAGGAAGAAAGGATGTAGAGAGAAATAGATAAATCTAAAAAATAGGAAGAAGGAAAAGGAAGATACGATAACAAAAGGGAAAGAAGGAGATGAGGGGAAATAAATGTAGGTAGTGGGGAACGGATAGAAGGAGATAAAGATAAAGAAGAAAGGAGTCTGGAGAGAGAAAGCGTTAATGAAAGAGACGGAGAGAAAGAAAGAGAAGAAGAGAGAATCCTTTCCCCCCACCTTTTCTTCCTCCCCCTTGTCTCCCCCCGCCCCCCCTTCTTTCCCCCCTCCCCCCATCCCTATCCTTCTATCCTTCATCGCTCAGTCGGTCCGCGGCAGGATGTGCCTGTCAGATTTACATATATGATTCACTTGGCTGATATGATTACAACGTCTGTCACTTATTCATGTGTCTTATTTTCTTGGCAGCTTTAACCTGCCGGTGGGCGTGGGAGGGGTGGAGGGGGAGGGGAGGGTGTGGGGGAAAGGGGGAGGGAAGGGAAGGGAAGGGGAGGGGAGGGGAGGAAAGGGAAGGGGAGGAAAGGGAAGGGGAGGGAAGGGAAGGGGAGGAAGGGAAAGGAAGGGGAGGGAGGGAAGGGTGTGGGGGGAGGGGACGGAACTGGATAGATAGGTGGGGGTGAAGACGGAACGGCGGATCCTGTGGAAGGTCGAGTGGGGGATATAAAGATGATGGTGGGAAGGGGGGGAGGGAACGGTAGTAGCAAAGGTAATTTAGCGGTTAGGAGAGTAGAGTGAGCCCCACGTCCGGACCACCCCGGCGACCCCTAGCCGTGCAGGAGAAGCGGAGGAAGTGATGTGGTATAAATGGGTTTAATTAGCCCCCTTGGTGTCTGTTCTTATTTATTTGTTCCATGTTACGGCATATTTAGGTTTTAGCCGGAGATCTTTTTTTTAGTCGTGTTTTTTTTTTATTTCCCGCCTTCTTTCATTGACAAGGTTTATGTGTCAACTCAGTCAGCAAGCATCAATTTTGTTCCTTTGTTAGAAAAAAAAAAAAAAAAAAAAAAAAAAAAAAAAAAAAAAAAAAAAACAATAGAAACATACTCATACACATTTGCATACGTATTCATAAAGCTACAAATAAACAAGGCATACACGCGCATACTAAATAAAAAAAAAGAGTTATTATCATACGCATACATAATCCTCTTATTTATGGATTATAGACCAAGTTGGGAGGACACACGCGCCAGGATAAACATGCCGGCGTTATTGGTCGTGCATTCTAATATACTTACAATACAATAACAGTATAATACAGCATAATATCTGTGTGAATCCTGGCATACCTGCAGGTGTCGGTCGGTTCGAGTGGAGTTATGGTGTCATTAAATTAGATAAATGTGTGTCGTGGGGGTGTTCGGTTGTGCGGTGGCCCATCGACCATCGGAAGGTTGCGGTGGGGGGGAGATAACGGACTGGGGGCGGCCAGGGAAGGAGGGAGAGCGAGAGAGAAGAGAAGAGAGGAGAGAGAGGGGGAAAGGAAAAAGAAGAAGGAGGGTGCATGGAGGGGAAGAGAGGGAAGGGGAGGAAGAGGGGGTGGGGAAGAGAAGGAGAGAGAGACGAGAGAGAGGAGAGAGAAGATGAGAGAGAGAGAGAGAGAGAGAGAGAGAGAGAGAGAGAGAAGAGAGAGAGAGAGAGAGAGAGAGAGGAGAGA
>NC_051403.1:21274184-21279184 GCF_015228065.2 Penaeus monodon | reverse complement strand
AACCTACCACGGTCGGGTTATTGATGCGATCTTCTTCCTCCTCCTCCTCCTTTTCTTCTTCCTCTTCTTCCTCCCCCTCTTCATCCTGCTCCTTCTCTTCTTCCTCCTCTTATTCCTCTCTTCTTCTCCTCTTCACCCTCCTCTTCTTCTGACATTATGTTTCTCATTTTTATTGCTTTATTCTGCCACAGTTCGTGTTGGATTTGCGAGGGAAAAGAGCGAGTGTTGGATATATTGTTTTTGATCAAGTCGTAATTGGCTGTGTCGCTTGTGGAAAGAATATTTTAGTTATTCCTTCTCTCGGCCTCGGTTCTTTTTATCTCTTCTGTTCCTTTTCTCTTCATTCGTGCTTGCGTTTTTCCCCTCTCTTCGGCTCCCCCTTTGCTCTTTCTTTTTTCTCACTTTCTTCGAGGAGAATGAGAGGGAGAGAGAGAGAAGAGGAGAGAGAGAGAGATTTTTGAGGAGAGAGAGAGGAGAGAGAGAGAGAGAGGAGAGGAGATTGGGACGAGAGAGAGTAACAGTTGAGAGAGAGAGAGAGAGAGAGGGAGGGGGGGAGGGAAAGAGGTGGGAGAAAAGAGAGAGAGAGAAGAGAAAAGAGAGAGAGAGAGAAAGCACGCCTAACCAGTCGATAACTTTAATTCCTATTTTCGTCGAGTATTGACGTCGCGAGGCCTTGTGCGAACATCGCGAATGAAGGGAGAGACAGAGAGAGAGAGAGAGGAGAGAGAGAGAGAGAGAGGAGAGAGAGAGAGAGAGAGGAAAGAGAGAGAGAGAGAGAGGAGAGAGAGAGTGACAGAGAGAGAGAGAGAGAGAGAGAGACAGAGAGAGACAGAGAGAAAGAGAGAGAGAAACAGAGAGAGAGAGAGGGAGGAGGGAGAGAAGAATCAGAGGGGGAGGAAGGAGTCAGAGAAGGGAAGGGGGGAGAGGGAGGGTGTAAGGCAAACTTTCGACCTCTTCCAGATTTTATTCATAATTTTTCCTCTCCCTGTTCTCTCAAACTCTCTCCCCCTCCCCCTCCCCCCACCGGCCTCCCGCTCTCGCTTTTTTTTCGGATCAATTTTGAGTCTTATATTAAAGAGCGGAGGGGGGGGGGAGAGAGACTGGGGGCGAATTAAAGGGGGGTTGAGGGAGGGAGGGGGGGGTGCTCTGATGTCTTAGGGATTTGATGCCTGTTTGTCGAAGAGGGGGGAAAGAGGGAGAGGGAAGAAAGGGGGAAGAGAGGGAGACAGAATATTGAGGAGTGATGGCGGTAGGGTTATGCTGTTAAGGGAGTTTGATGGGAAAATTTGCAGAGTTCGAGGCCGCATTACGCTCTCGTTTTAGCTTTTCCTCAGAGGGAGAGGGAGAGGGAGAGGGAGAGAGAGGAGAGGAAAAAGAGTGAGGGAGAGAGAGAAATAGAGAGGGAAAGAGAAATAGAGAGGGAGAGAGGAAGAGAGAGAGAGAGAGAGTAAATGAGAAAGAAAAGAAGTTGCGACAACGAGAAGAAAGGGCGAAAACATAGCAAAGAAGAGGAAAGGATTGAAAGAAAAAGAAGAGAGGAGAGAAAAGAAAAGGATTTTGTGAATGAGATTTGGTGTAGATAAGAAAAGAAGAAAGTGGATTTGGATAGAGTATTAGTTTAGAGCGTCGGAAGAGGTATTTATTTTTTTTATACCCATTTTTTTTTTTAAACATTTCCTTTGATGGCCAAGATTGTCATTAACATGTGGCAGAGTGTGTGCCCATGGCAGCTGGTAGACGTACTGTTACCCTTGACGGCGCATCTCTTCATTTTTTTCCATCATTTTTTGTGTGATGACATAAGTACCCAATAAACGCCTTTTATTACGGCGGTTAGTTAATCTAGGTTAGTTTGGGTTCGGTTAATGGGGTAATATGGGTAGGCGGCGGTGCGTAGGGTAGGATCAACAATAGATGAGGGATGGTCTCCCCGGCTCTCGCTCTCTTTCCCTCCATCTCTCTTCCTCTCTCTCTTTCTCTCCTTTTCTCTCTCTCTCTTCCACGAGGCGAGGAAGGATGTGAAGTGAAAAAGGGGAGAAATACAAAGAGAAAAAAGGAAAAGAAAGAAAAAAAAGGGAATGAACTTCGAAAGCCGGACATGGAATACCTGGTTTCGACTCTCCGCCGTTTTATGCAAATTATCGGAGAAAAAAAAAAAAAAAAAAAAAAAAAAAAAAAAAAAAAAAAAAAAAAAAAAAAAAAAAAAAACAAAAAAAAAAAAAAAAAAAAAAAAAAAAAAAAAAAAAAAAAAAAAAAAAGGGAAAAAAAAAAAAAAAAAAATAAAAAAAAAAAAGGGGGAAGGAGAAAATAAGGGGGAGAGGGGAAGAAGGGGGGGGGAAAAAGGAAAAAAGAAAAAGGAAAAGAAAAAAGGGAAGAAAGGGAAAGGAGAAATTAGGTAGAGGGAAGGAAAATTGAAGGGAAAGATAAAAAAAAAAAAAAAAAAAAAAAAAAAAAAAAAAAAAAAAAAAAAAAAAAAAAAAAAAAAAAAAAAAAAAAAAAAAAAAAAAAAAAAAAAAAAAAAAAAAAAAAAAAAAAAAAAAAAAAAAAAAAAAAAAAAAAAAAAAAAAAAAAAAAAAAAAAAAAAAAAAAAAAAAAAAAAAAAAAAAAAAAAAAATAAAAAAAAAAAAAAAAAAAAAAAAAAAAGGGGGGGAGGGTAGGGAAAAGGGAAAGGGAGAAGAGGGGGAGGAGGGAAAGTGGGAGGGGAGGAAGAAAAAAAGGGGAAAAAGAAAAAAAAACCAAGAAACCGAGAGAAGGAGGAAGGGAAAGGAAGAAGAGGGAAAAAAACGAAAGAGAAGGGGGGGGAGAAGGAAAGAAACAGGGAAGGAAAAGGAAAAATGAAAAGGGAAAAAAAAAAAAAAAAAAAAAAAAAAAAAAAAAAAAAAAAAAAAAAAAAAAAAAAAAAAAAAAAAAAAAAAAAAAAAAAAAAAGGGGGAAGGGAACAATGGAGGAAAGAGGAAAAGGAGAGAAGGAAGGGAGGAGGAGAAAAAGGGGGAAGAAAAATAACTGTAATTTGGCTGAATCTGCTGACTCCGTCTGAAATGAGCAAACCAGAAAAGAGGGGGAACGGGGACGGAATAAAAAAAAACAAAGAAAAAAAGAGGGGAAGTGGGGAGGAGAGGAGGGCGGGAGGAGGAAGATCAGGGAAGAGGGAGGGGGGAGGGGAGAGAGGAGGGGGAGGGAAGAGAGGAGGAGGAGGGAAGAGGAAGTTAGCTGCGTAGAAGAGAGAGAGAGAGAGAGAGAGAGAGAGAGAGAGAGAGAGAGAGAAAGGAGGGAGGGGGTGAAGAAAAAAAGGAAGGAGGGGGAAGAAAGAAAAAGTGTGTAGAAGTGAAACGAGATGACCGGAGAATAAGGAGGGGGCGTAAAAAGGGAAGCAGGTGAAGAAAAAAATAAAAAGAAGTAAGTACGTAGAATAGGAAGAAAAGTAAAAGGAATGAGGATGAAGAGAAAGTGGGATTAGAAAAGAGTGAAATCAGAATAAGAAGAAAGTAACTGAAATTGAAAAGAAAAGATAGGAATCATAATCAGAAGAAATTTAGAACAATAAAAAGATTCGAAAAGTGAAAAAAAGAAAACATTAGATCAGATCGAAATTGAACCAGGAAGGAAAAGAAAAGAGGAGAGAAAAAAAATTAAAAAGAAAAATGTAAATTTTGGAAAAACTTTAATTGCTTAAACAGTATTTTGGGATAATTCGAACAAAAACTTAATCAGTCAAAGTTGTACGGAATGCAAGGACATAACGATTGGAGAGGAAGGAGAACTGGAAGAGAAAAAAAAGAAGGAAAAGGAGAAAAGGAAAATTGCAGTAGGGAAACGGAAACAAGTGATTAATTGGGAAATTTAGGGATAAGTGGTCGAATCAAGGAAGAATAAGAGATATTGAAAGGGGAAGAGTTAGAAAATGGTTTCGAGGTTGAGAGGAGGAAGGAGAGCATAAGGCCTATAATGCGGAGGAAAGGGGGAATAGGAGGAAAGAAGGCGAAGAACAATTGATGGTTAATAGAGACAAGTGGGAAAGATAATTGGGGAACTGAACTCGTGGGCCCGAATCAGAAGTCAATCGAACTCACTCGTCTCTCTCTTCTCTCTCTCATCTCTCCGCGTCTGTTTGGTTTGCGTGGTAGGGGGTCTTTCAAGCCTTTGATTTTTGCTTCTGGACTCTCTTATGTCTCCCGTCTCCTACCCCTCTCTCACTCCTCCCTGTCCTCGTATTCGCATCTTCTCAGCAAACTATCTCTCATCTCTCTCTCTCTCTCTATCTCTCTTCTTCTATACCTTCCCTATTTTGTCTCGTCTTCTCTCCTCCTCTCTTTCTCTCTCTCTTTTCTCTTTCTCCTCTCTTCTCTCTCTCCTCTCTTTCTCTCTCTCTTCTCTCTCTCCTCTCTCTCTCTCTCTCTCCACTTTTCTCTTCCCTCCCTCCCTTCTTCCATTCCATCCCCCTTTCAAAACAATTTCTTTCTCGCAAATATAGTCCTCTCCTCTCCCTCCTCTCCTCTCCTTCTTCTCTCCTCCCTCTCTCTCTCTCTCCTCCCTTTCCCCCCTCCCCCCCACCACCTCCCATCTCCAATCCTCAAAAAACAATTTCCAATTCTCGCAAAATATAGTCCGTACCCCCCTCCCCCTCCTTCCCTCCCCCCCTCCCCCTCCCCCCCCAAAAAAAAATCGAAAAAATCCCAAAGAGCAAAAAAAGCTAACAAAAAAAAGCTAAAAAAAAAAAAAAGCAAGGCGTAGATGAAGCCCCGAGAGAGAGGCGGAGGAGGTGACGGGGCCTTGTTTAATTAGCGCCTCGGTCTCTCCTTGTTAATTATGTAAGACGTGGCGGCGGCGCGGCGAGGAGCGCTCCCGGACACGCGGGGAAATAAGTCCGTCTTAATAATGTTATCAAGGCGATTATCTGTGTTTATATATATATATATATATATATATATATATATATATATATATATATATATATATATATATATATACACATATATATGTATGTATATGTATATGTATGT
>NC_051403.1:21259184-21269184 GCF_015228065.2 Penaeus monodon | reverse complement strand
TCTTGTTTGTTACCGGAAACTCTCGGGGTTTTGGTCCGAGATTCGAAACGTGTTACGAACTTACATTACCCGAGATTCATTTGTTTTTTCGTTATTTGTTTGCTTAAGAGGTTGTTTATGTGTGTATTTGTTTGAAAATTTGTTTATTTATGTATTTGTGTGTTTGAGACTTTGTTTATTTGTATATTTGTTTGTTTACATTTTGTTGTTTACATGTGTGATCTTTAGTGTAGATGAAAACTATATGTTTTTATTTGTTCTAAACTACATAAGCCTATTTTATTTTATTTTATTATTATTGAATTCCCATTTTGTAATAGTGTTTGGTTGAATTTCATTCCTTTAGGTGTTTTCTTGTATATTGTGATCATTTATAAGGTAATCACTCATCGTTGTGTTAATTTGAATATTAAAAAGATATTGCGATACTTTATCATTCTTATTGCGATTATTTATTCGTGAGATTTTGCTCTGAATGATAATTAACCTCCCGTTTCTTCTATTTGCAGGTAAATGCAGATGTTGCATTGGTCGTTGATGTCACTTCACCCGTGTAAGTAATGTGTGAGTGAGGCGGAGAAAAGAGGGCGAAGAGATGGAGAGAAGGAGGGAGGATAGGGGGAAGGAGAAGGAGAGATGGAAAAAAAGAAAGCGATAGAAAGGGGGTAGCGGAGATAGATACGAGAGAGAGAGAGAGAGAGAGAGAGAGAGAGAGAGAGAGAGAGAGAGAGAGAGAGAGAGAGAGGGAAAGGGAAAGGGAAAGGGAAAGGGAAAGAGACAAAGTGGGTTGAAGAGAAAGAGACAGAAAAGGGGTAGAAGGGTTATAGAGAAAGAGAAAGAAGAACGGGATAGAAGAGAGAGAGGGATAAAGAGAAAGAAACAGAGAGGGGGTAGAAGAGAAAGAAAACAACAGAAGAGAAGAAAAGAGAGAGACAGAGACAGAGACAGAAAGAGAAAGAGAAAGAACAGAGAATGGTAGACGACAGAAGGCTTATCTTGTGAAATATCTCGGGATTATGCAAGGCAGATCACACCTCAAGGGCAAGCACGACGCCCCAGCCTTCAGCACTGTGCAACTTTGCAACCGTGGTGATTGCAACATATCCGGAGGAATATGTCTCGGATATGGAATAAGGGGAGAGAGAGATAAGAAAGAAGGGGAAGAAAAAGACGGGAAATAAAGAAGTGTGAGGCATAATGAAAATGATGATGATGTTGGTGATAGTGATGATGATAATGGTAGTGATGGTGATGATGATAGTGGTGATAATGATGATGAAGCAACAGCAGATAAGGAGAGAGGAGGAGGAGGAGGAGGAAAAGAAGGACTTAGAAGAAGGAGGAGGAGAAGGAGAAGGAGAAGGAGGAGGAGGAGAAGATGGAGAAGGGGAAGAGACATCAGTCACGCCGTCAAGGTTTTAGGACTTAGGGGAGTAATGAAGGCAGTTTGTTAGGCTTTAAGTGACTCTCAAGTTGTAATGTGTCTTGAGAGAAAACACGAAACGCGAGATGGGGGAAGCGAGGTGAAAAGTTGGGGCTTCATGCTTCATGTCAGAGGTCGGAGGGGGCGGGGGGAGCAGTCGAGTGGATGGATAGATGTTGGGAGATAGATTTTTTTTTTTTTGTGAGAGGGAGGAGGAAAGAAGCTAGAGGGGAAAAGGGGAAATAGTAAGCTACGAAGAAGGAGAGAGAGAGAGAGAGGGAGAGAGAGAGAGAGAGAGAGAGAGAGAGAGAGAGAGAGAGAGAGAGAGAGAGAGAGAGAGAGAGAGAGAGAGAGAGAGAGAGAAACAAATTATTTACTTCAGCAAAGGGAATCAGAACGTGAAGTAAAAGTACAACGAATGTAATGTAAAAGTATTAAGAATGTGCAACGTAAAGGCCCAATTTGCGCGGGGTGAAAGTTGTTAGTTTTTCTGGAAAGTGAAAGCAAATTTTTGCAAAGTAAAAGTAACTCATCTTTTCAGGTTTCGTAATAGACAGCCTTAGTTTCCGAACGACGAATGGTGAGAGAGACAGATAGACAGAAAGATAGATAGATAGACAAGCAAGGAGACAGGCAGGCAGGCAGGCAGGCAGGCAGGCAGGCAGGCAGGCAGGCAGGCAGGCAGGCAGGCAGGCAGGCAGATAGACAGGCAGGCAGATAGACAGGCAGGCAAACAGACATTGAATGAGAGGGTGAGTGAATATGAGAACTTAACGAGAAAGAGAGAGTGAGACAGACAGACAGAGAGTGAAATTTGATTTGATAACATTTATTCACAGTGCAGTGTACAGTGCCCTGCAAAAATCCAGGGTAAGATACCAAAGCATCTATCCAAACTGCCTGTGCTTCATTTGTGTAGAGGGCTATCAGCCAAACATTAGTGCTATATTCATGCGTGAAGGGCTGTGCTATTATCACCGTAGTAAAGTATCATGTGGCTGGTAGAAACCTTAAGATATTCAGCACAGGTGCTGTCATGATTGCCATCAATCACTTGCGATGGAATTGAGTTCTTTATGTAAATGCCAAGCCCTCTCGTAGAGGATTTGCAATATTTGGTCTGTCATAGTATGTGTATCCTGTAATTTTTGCATGACGAGCACTAGTACTGACTTCCTGAAGGGCAACGCACATCAACATTTTCAGAATGAAGGTACTAGGAGAGAGCTGCCTTGCGTTTCTGTAAACTGTTATGTTCCAGGTAATACATTTTAAAAGATTACTTGGAGACATTGATTACTTGGCCATTTCCAAGACCCACTACAGGGTGGTGCTCTTGTTGATCGTGGACATCCTTTCCTGAAGTTAAGATTGATGAACCTTTTGTCGTTGTATCGTGAACGTCATCTGCCCCACTTGCCAAAGTAGCATTTGTAGCAGATTCTCTGTTTCTCCGTTGGACTCTTGTTTGTCCTGCTGCTGAGTTGCAACTGGTGCTGAAGCTGGTGCAGCAGATGCTAGGGTTGGTGCTGCAGGAGAGAGAGAGAGAGAGAGAGAGAGAGAGAGAGAGAGAGAGAGAGAGAGAGAGAGAGAGAGAGAGAGAGAGAGAGAGAGAGAGAAACAGAGAGAGAGAGAGAAACAGAGAGAAAGAGAGAGAAACAGAGAGAAGAGAGAGAGAAACAGAGAGAAGAGAGAGAAACAGAGAGAGAGAGAGAAACAGAGAGAGAGAGAGAAAGCGATACAGACAGAGAGAGACACGCATGCAGACAGAGAGAGATAGGCACCCATTGAAACGCGGGCGCACATGTCCACATTCATAAATAGCGAAAAAGGGACAACAAAAAATAAAAGGAAAGTGATTGAGTGAGTACGAATGAGTTGCCAGAATAAATTTGCAATTAGATAAACAGATGAACATGTGTAATTAGCCGTGGATTTCCTCATTAAGTAAGGAGGAGGAGGTGAAGGAGAAGGAGAAGAAGAAGGGAAAAGAGAGAGAAAGAGAGGGAAAAAAGAGAAAAAGAGGGGAAAAGGGGGAAAAAGGGGGAAAAGGGAGAGGAGGGGAAAAAAGGGGAAAAAGGGGAAAAAAGGAAAAGGGGAGAGAAAAGAGAGGGGAAAAGGAGGAAACAGAGTTTAGGGAAAGAAAAAAACCCCCCAAGAGAGAAAAAAGAGGGGAGAAAAGAAGAAAAAAGAGAAGAAAAGGGAGGAGGAGAACGGAGAGAGAGAGAAACAAGAGAGAGGGAGAAAAACAAGAGAGAGAAGAGAAAAAGATAAGAGGCAAAGGGGAAAGAGAGGGGAGAAGAGAAAGAGAAAGAAAGGAAGGAAGGGAAAAGGGGAAAAGGGGAAAGGGGGAAACCGGAAGGAGAAAAGGGATACAAAATTTGGGAAACTTTTTTTGCAAGAAAAAAAGGGGGGAATTAAGGAATTTAAACGCGGGGGGAAAGGAAACTTTAAAAAGGAAAAAGAACAAAAAAAAAAGGAAAAGGAGGAGGGGTACGAATGATTTCCACAAAAATTTTCCAAAAATAAAACAGGGAAAAAATGGTAAAGCCCGGTGGACCCGGGAATGGGGGGGATGGGGAAGAGAAAGGGGGGGGGGAAGAAGGGGGGGGGGAAAAAGGGGGGGGGGGGAAATTTTTAAAGTTTTTTGGGGAAAAAGAGGGAAAAGGGGGGGGAAGGGGGGAAAGGGAAAGGAGGGGGGTGGGGGGGAAAGGGGAAAATTTGGAAAATGGAAAAGGGGGTTTGGAAATGGGGGCCCGGAATGGGGGGGGGGGGGGGAAAGGGGGGGGGGGGTGTTTTGGGGGCCTTTTTTTTTTTTTTTTTGTTTTTCTCTCCCCCACCCTTTTTTTTTTGTTTTTTTTATTTTTTTTTATAAATTTTTGCCCTTTGCCCCCTCCCCCCCCAATTTTTCCCCCCCCCCCCCCTTTTTTTTTTTTTTTTTTTAAAGAGTTTTTTTTTTTTTAGTTGGATTTTTTATAAAATTTTTTATTTGCTTTTTGGGGAAACCCCCTTCTTAAGGGGGTTTTCCCCCCCCCGGGGGGAAATTTTTTTTAAAAAAAAGGTTTAAAAAGGGGGGAAAAAAAATTTTGGGTCTTAAAAGGGGCCCTTTTTTTTTTTTTTTTTATCTCTTTTTCCCCCTCCCTTCTTTCCTTTTTGGGTAATTTCTTTTTCTCCGGGGGGGGGGTTTTTTTTAAAATTGGGGCCCCGGGGCCCCCCCATTTCCGCTTAATCCTTTCCAAAAAGGGGTTTCTGGTCCAGTTCCTTTAAAAAACCCCCCTTTTCCCCTTTCCGGGGGGGGTTTCCCTTTTTTCCTGTTCTCCCCTTACCCTCCTTTTTAAGATTAGGGAGGGGGGTTTTCCCTCTTTATTTTTTTTTTTCCCAAGGGCCCTTTCCGGCCCCCCCTTCCTCCCCCCTTCCCCCCCTCTTCCCTTCCTTTGGGGGGGGGGGTTTTTACCTTCCCCCCCTTCCCCCCCTCTCCCTTCCCCCCCTCCCCCCCCCTTTTTCCCCCCCCTCTTTCCTCTCTCTTTCCCCCCCTCTCCCCTCCCTCCCCCCTCCCTCCCCCCCCTTTTCCCTCCCCCCTCTCTCCTTCGCCTTCCTCCCCCCCTCCCTCCCTCCCCCTCCCTCCCCCCCCCCTCCCCCCTTTCCCTCCCTCCCCTTTACCCCCTCCCTCCCTCCCCCCTCCCCCCTCCCTTTCTCTCCCCTCTTCATTCTCTCCTCCCCTCTCTCTCTCCCCCCTTCCCCCTCCCCTCCCCTTCTCTCTCTTTTCCTCCCCCCTTTTTCTCCCCCTCTCCCCTCTCCCCCTCTTTCCCCCACCCCTCTCACCCCCTTCTAAAAAAAAACCGACTCCCCCCCCCTCCCCTTCTCCTCTTCCCCTCCCCCCTCTCTCTTCCCTCCCTCTCTTCTCCTCTCTCTCCCCCTCTCCCCGGTCTCTCTCCCCCCTTTTTCCCCCATCCCCCCTCCCCCCCTCTCCCTTCCCTCCCCCCCTCCCCCTCTCCCTCTCTCTCCCCTCTCGTCCCCTCCTTTCCCCCCCCCCCCCCCTTCCCCCCTCCCTCCCCTCCCCCCCCCCTTTCCCCCCTTCCCCTCCCTCTCCTCTCTCCTCTCTCCCCCCTCTCCTCCTCTTCCTCTCCCCTTCCTCTCTTCCCCCCCCCCTTCTCTCTCCCCCCTCTCTCCCCCCCCCTATCCCCCTCTCCCCGTTTTCCCCTCCCCCTCCTCTCTCCCCCCTCTCTCTTTTTCCCCTCCCCAAAAAAAAAAAAATCTTCCCCCTCTCGACCTTCCCCCTTCTCCCCTCTCTCCTCCTCCCCCCTTCCCCTTCCCCCCTCTTTTCCCCCTCCCTCTCTCCCCCCTTTTCCTCCCCCCTCTCCCCCTCTCTCTCTTCTCTTCTCTCTCTCCCCATTCCTCTTTCCTCCCCTCTTTTCTCTCCCTCCCTCCCTTCCCCCCCCCCTCCTCTCCCCCCCCCCCCCCCCCTTTCCCCCCCTTTTCCCTCTCTCCCCCTTTCCCCCCCCCCTCCCCCCCTCCCCCTCCCTCCCCCCCCCCTCCCTCCCTCCCCCCCTTTTCCCCCCTTTGAAAAATGTTTATGGGGAAAAGAAACGGGGAAAATAGCTTAAAGTTTTTAAATAATTTTTTGTGGAGTTTTTGGGTTTTATTTTTTAGGCACATTTTTCTTTTTTCCCCCCAATTTTTTTTTTTCCTCCCCTCCAAAAAATATTTTTGTATGTCTAATTTTTGTGGGGGCGGGGTGTGTGGTGGGGGAGGGGGGGGGATTGGGGGGGGGGCCCTTACTTTTTCCCTTGCGTGTTTTTTTTCCGTGGTCATTTTGTTTTTCCCCTTGGTTTTTTTTTTTTTTTTTGGTTTTGTTTTGGATAGTTCCCCAGGTTTGCAGACTCTGGGGAAATTTTTGCCTTTTTTTCCTTTTTTTTTATTTTTGTTATTTTTTTTTTATGTTTTTTTTTTAAATTCTTATTTTTCGGGAGGTTAATGATGTAAAAGCCCGGTTTTTAAATTTTTGGTTTTGTCGGGTTTTTTTTTAAAGGGGTTTTTTGGGAACCCGGGTTTTTCTTTTCTTTTTTTCCCCCTCCCCCCCTTTTCCCCTTTCCCCCCTCCCCCCCCCCCTTCCCTCCCCCTCCCCCTCCCCCTCCCTCCCTTCCCTCCCTCCCCCCCCCTCCCCCCTTTTTCCTCCTTTCCTTTTCCCCTTTTCCCCCTCCCCCCCCCCTTTTCCCCTCTCTCTCCCTCCTTCCCCCCTCTCCCCTTCTCCCCCCCCCCCGTTTTCTCACCCTAAATTTTACTCTCAATTTACCCCCCAACCAATCATTTTAATTTACCCCCATTTTTTTAAACCTTACCTGAATATTTGACATTTTGGTCTACGTAAGAACAGCCGAAATTTCAGATTTAGTTTTTGGGAAAGCCCCCTTTTTACATTTTTAAGGGTCGTGGGGGGGCTTTTTTTGGCGGGGAGCGAGCAAAAAGGGGCAGGGGAAAAAGCAAGCAGGCAAGAAAATCCCCGGGGGAAAAAAGCTTAAACTTGGTTTTGCCCAAAGTTTGAACTTGGGTTTAATTGTTTCCCGGGGGTTTGGGTTTTGGTTGAGTTTGGAAAAAAACCCTTGATATTCGTAGCCCTTAATTTTCCCCCGTGACCCTTTTTCGTTATAGTAGAACAAAGGGCCTGGAAAATAGGGTTTTAAAAAATTGGGAATCGCTGTAAAGGGAAAAACCGCCAAATTAATTTTTTTTTTAAATTTTATGGCGAATTTAAAGGGGAAAATTTTGAAATTTGGCTTTTTTTGTAAAATTTTTTGGAAAACAAAATTTTCAAGAAAAGATCAGAAAATAAAATATTTTTTTGATTCATATTAAGGGCACAAAGGGCCGCAGAAAAAAAATTTTTTAATACCAAAAGGTGGAATTCGAAAATTTATTTTTTTTGGGAATTTTGGGGGCGAAAACACAAACCCCCCTTTTAATTTTTTAGGGGAAAACCCCCTTCTCCCCCCTTTTCCCCCCCGGCCAATCACCAGAGTGCCCCCCCGGTCTTTTTTCCCCTCCCCCTTTAAATTTGGGCCCAAAATCATACTCGACCCCCCCCCTGCCCATTGCCCCTATTTCATTTTGAAAACATCGGGTTTTTTGAAAAAAAAAAAAAAGGGAAAGAAAATTTATATGTATTAAGGGCTCCTATTCAAAAATTCATTTGCTTCCACAATGCCGGTATTTCCCCCGGCCGTTAAAAACCCTTTTTGATTTCCTCTAATTTAAACTGTCAAAAAAGAACCATGTTTTTAAAAAATATTTAAAACGCCCCCCTTTCATTCCCCCTGCCCCGAAAAGACTAAGGGTTGTAAAAATTAAAATACCTCCCCCTTTTGGGTTTGGGTCATGGGGGGGTTTTACCCCCTGTAAGTTTAAATCTTTTATTGGCTTTCAAAAAAGACCCGTTTGGCTGTAAAGTTTCCCCCTCTCTTTGGGGCCCTGCCCCCAAGCGGCAGTAATTTGTTTAAACCCTGAAAACTGACCCAAATTTTTTTGGGCGGAAAAAGCAAGGTTTGGGAAAATGGTTTGGCCAAGGTTGGGGGCGGTTTCCCCGGGTTTCAAATAAAAACATTTTCCCTTTTTTAAAATTTTTTATTTTTTTTTTTTTTTTATTTTTTTTTTTTTTTCAAAGTACTCATGTGTTTTTAGGACCATCCCCGGGTATTTTTGGAAATTTGCGGATATTTAAAGTGGGGAAAAATTTAAAATTTTAACAAAAATGGGGGTTTTTTTGGGGTTTTTCCCTTTTATTAATTCCTCTCTCTCTCTCTCTCTCCTCTCTCTCTCTCCTCCTCTCTCTCTCTCTCTCTCTCTCTCTCTCTCCTCTCTCTCTCTCCTCACTCCCCTCTCTCCCCCTCCCTCCCTCCCTCCCTCCCTCCCTCCCTCCCTCCCTCCCTCCCTCCTCTCTCTTCTCTCTCTCTCTCTCTCTCTCTCTCTCTCTCTCTCTCTCTCTCTCTCTCTCTCTCTCTCTCTCTCTCTCTCTCTCTCTTTCCCCTTTCTCTTTCTCTTTCCCCTTTCCCTTTCCCTTCCTCCTTTGTTCCTACCCGCTTCTCTCCTGGTCTTTATTTCGCGTCTTCCCTCGCGTGCCGTTTCTCTTCCTTATTCCCTTTTTATGCTAAATATTCAGCTCTGCAGAGGGTTAAGGAAGGGCCGGCGGTGTGAGTCCTCAGATCCCCGTCCTCGGCGTTATTGCCTCCCTCCCTCTCACTCCTTCTCCCTTCTTCCTAATTCCCAATTTTCTTCTCTTCTTCTTTTTCGTTTATCTTTTCCGTCTTTTCTCTTTCTTCTCCTACTATCTCTCTCTTCTGTTTTTCCTCTTCCCGTCTCTCTGTTCTTCCATCTTTTTTCTCTTCTCTTCCTCCCTTCTCTCCTTCTCTACCCTGTACACTCCTTTTAATTCTCTTTTTCCTTCATCCCTCTCCCCTCCTCTCTGCTCTTCCTTCTTTCTTCTCCATTCTCCCTTCATCCCTCTCCAATTCCCTTCTTCCTTCTCCCTTCCTCTCTCCTCATCTCTTTTCCCTCCTTCCCTCTCCCCACTCCATTTACCTCTCCCCATCTCTCCCATCTCCCTTCTCCACATCTCTCCCCTCTCCCCTCTCCCCATCTCTCCCATCTCCCCTCTCCCGGGATCCGCCTGGCCTCAGATTTATCTTTGAACCGGTGAAGTTTACGCGCGATTTGCATATACTAGCGAAATTGTATTTGCGGAGTGCCTGGGGCGTGGGACCGTCTGTGCGCGTGTTGCTCTCAGTGTTAAGTCGGGATTGTTAATTGTGAATGCGCGTGTTTGTTTTGGTGCCGGTGGGGAGGGGGTGGGGTGAGGGGGATTGGGAGAGGGGAGGGACAGGGGGAAGGGTTGAGGGGAGGGAGAGGGGGATGGGGATGGGGATGTGGAAGAGAGAGGGAGAAGGAGAAGGGAGGTGAGGGTTGGTTGATAGGAGGAAGTAGAGCAAGGGGGGGTGGAGGAGGGGGAAAAGAGGAAGGTTGAGGTGAGGGGTGAGGGGAATTGGGTAAAGAGAGAAAAAGAAAGTAAGTAAGTAAGTAAGAAATTGAGATACAGAGAGAGAAAAGGAGCCAAAGACGATGAAGAAGCAAAAGCAAAGAATCGAGAGAAATATTAAGAGAACAGAAAGAGAACAAGAAACCACATCCGATGTAGAATTAAATAGATTTATTTACTTACTAATCTTTGTTAATTTATTTATTTATTTAATTACGTATTTATTTATTTATTTATTGACTTCTGTATTTATTTATATATTTACTTATTTATCTGTTAGCTTATGTATCTTTTTATTTTATTTATTTACCTATTAATTTATTCATTTATATAATTATCTACTTTGTTATTTATTTATTTATTTATTTATTTATTTATTTATATCTTCATCTTATCTATTTACTTATTTATTTGATATATATTTTTAAAATAACTAATACAATTTTTATTTTCTTTCTCTTTCTTTTTTCTTTCTTTCTTTCTTTCTTTCTTTCTTTCTCTTTCTGTCTTTCTTTATTTTTAGAATAAAAACGGATGTCAATGGTCTTTCA
>NC_051403.1:21244184-21254184 GCF_015228065.2 Penaeus monodon | reverse complement strand
TTTGTTGTTTTTCACCTTGGCCTGTAATGTTTTTCCCACTTTCATATATACATATATATATATATATATATATATATATATATATATATATATATATATATATATATATATATATATGGTATTTTCGTATTTGTTTGCATATATTGTAGAGTTTCTTATTCGACGGCGCGGCTCCCTAACGTCCGCCTATTGTGCCCCGCAGAGTGGTGTTCACGGACGGGTCGGCGCGAGAGGTGGACGCCCGCTCCAACATCACGCTGCGGGTGGAGGTGACGTCGCCCACGCCCGACTATGACATCAAGTGGGGCTGCCACTTGCTCTACAACGCCAGCGAAGGGTGCTTCCCCGAGGCCGACCCCTGGAGCAAGTACACCAACACCTCCGACCACGCCGACACCGTCTTCGACGTACTGCACCGCTGGTGGGAGATGATCCATGGCGGCGGCGACCGCGGCGCCGGCGACGGACGGCCCGCCGACGCAGCGCCGCCCGGGAGCGGCTCTCGGCGAAGGGGAGGCCGAGGCGGCGGGCGAGGCGGCGCGCGCGTGTCCCCCGACCCTGGCGTCATCAGGCGCTACTACCGGTTCGAGCAGACGATCACCTTCCCGGCGTCCGACCTGCGGCTGGACCCCGCCGACCCCTCCTCCCGCAGGTTCCTTTTCAACGTGACCGTCTCGTACTTCCTGCGGCAAGCCACGGCCGAGCAGCTGATCACCGTCGCCCTCGGGAGGGACAAGTAAGTGGGAGGAACGCGCCCGTGGTGGGTGTGCCTTCGTCGCCCAGGTGGAGGCTGCTTCCCTGCCTTTGGGTTCTTCTCTTACCTCACTGCTTCTCGAATCTCGCTTTTCCTTCATATTCTGCCCGTCGCCGCCCCTGTGTTTCCTTCCGTCTGTTCTCCATCTTTCCTGTAATATATTCCTCCTCTTCCAGTTCTCTTCTCATTCTCTCTCTCCTTCCTGTATTATCTTTCTCCTCCCATCTTCTTTTCTCCCTTTCCCTCCCTCCCTCTCCCCACTCCCTCTCCCTCTCCTTCTCCTTCTCCCTCTCCCTCCCCTCCCCCTCCCTCTCCCTCTCCCCTCCCTCCCCCCTCCTCCCTCCCTCCCTCTCTCTCTTTCTCTCTCTCTCTCTCTCTCTCTCTCTCTCTCTCTCTCTCTCTCTCTCTCTCTCTCTCTCTCTCTCTCTCTCTCTCTCTCTCTTTCTCTCTCCCTCCCTCCCTCCCCCTCCCTCCCTCCCTCCCTCCCTCCCTCCCTCCCTCCCTCCCTCCCTCCCTCCCTCCCTCCCTCCCTCCCTCCCTCCCTCCCTCCTTCCTCCCTCCTCCCTCTCTCTAACCATCTCCTTCCTTCCCTTCTCTCCTAGCCCCCTCTCTTCCCCGTCCCCTTCCCCATCCTCCCCCTCCCCCTCCTTCCCCCAAACACACACACGCACGCACAAACGCCCTGAGTCGCGACGGGTTAGTGGCGCGCGCGGAGTCGTCCCAGCGCGGCGCTCTGTCACTGCAGCAACCAGAGTAATTGCTTTTAGGCCGGAGTAACGGGCCGAGACGCGAGGAAGAATAGCCTCGTTTGCAGAGTAATTGAAACTCCAAGGTAGCTGGCGAGAGGAGGAGGAGGGGGAGGGGGATGGGGAGGAGAGAGGGGGAGGGAGGGAGGAGGAGAGAGGGGGAGGGAGGGAGGAGGAGAGAGGGGGAGGGAGGGAGGAGGAGCTAGAGCTGGAGGAGGAGGAGCTGGAGCTGGAGCTGGAGCTGGAGCTGGAGGACGAAGTGGAGCATAGAGGGTAGCAAGGAGGGACCAGGGTGTTTGGGGCTTAGAGGGGAAGGGAGGTGGGGGTGGAGGATGGGAAGGGGAGGGAGGTGGAGGGTAGGGTATGAGATGAGGAGGAAGGAGGTGGAGAGAAGAGGGGAGTGTGGAGGAAGGGGAACGGGAAGTGGAGGACAAGGTGGAGATGGAAGTGGAGGAGGGATGTGGGAATTAGGGGAAGGGAAGTTAAGAGAAGAAGGAAAAGGAAGAAAGGAACGAAAGGAAGGAAAGGAAAAGGAAGAAGGGGAAGGAAAGGAAAGGGAAGAAGGGGAAGGAAAGGAAAGGGAAGAAGGGGAAGGAAAGGAAAAGGGTAGGGAAAGAGGAAGAGAAGAAAGAAAAAAAGGGAAGGCAAGGGAAACGGAAGGGCAGACGGAGAAGAGGGTCGTTAGGGGAGGAGGGGGAGGGGCCGGAAGAGGGGGGACTGATGGGAATAGTGAAGGGAAAATAAGAAATGCAAAAAGGGAGAGAATACGGGAAGGAAGCTAGAGAGGAAAACGAGACTATTCTTTTCGCCCACGGTTCCAATCCTCCCCCGATTCCTCTCCCTGTTCCTCCCATCCCCTTCCCCTTCCCCCTGTCTCCTCCCACTCCCCCTCCTCTCCCATTCCCCTCTCTCCTCCCTCCTCTCCCATCCCCCATCTCCTCCCCTCCCCTTCCCTCCCCCCTCTCGTCTCCTCCCCATGTCTCCCCCCCCCCTCTCGTCTTCCCCCTCCCCTATCAGCCCAGGGCAGTAATCCAACAATCTTGCCAGTTCCATGAATACATTATCAGTAGTCGCCCTTCTCTCTCCCCTCCATCTCTCACCTCCTTCTCTCCCCTCCTCTCCCCTCCTCTCCCCCTGCCCCCATTTCCCCTTCCCGCTCCCCTCTCTTTCGTTTAGGCCTTCATCCCTTTGTTCCTTCTCCTCGTTACGACTCTTGTCTCGTCCTTTTTCCCCTTTTCCCTTTCCCGTTTCTCCTCTCCTCTTTTTCCTTTCCCCTCTCCTCTCTCTCTTCCCCTTTCCTCTTCTCCCCTTAATTCTTTTCTTCCCTTTTCTCCTTTTGGCCTCTCGCTCTTATCATCCCCTTCCCCTCTTTTCCTTTTCTCCCCTCCTGCCCTTTCTTTTTCCCATTCTCTCTTCCATCCTCCCTTTTCTCTCCTTCCATTTCTCGTCACATTCCCCTTTATCTCTCCGCCTCCTTTCTCCCTCATCCCCCCTTTACCCCCCCCCCCTTATTCTCTTTTCCCCCTTTCCCTTTTCCCTTTCCCATCTTTATCCCTTTCTCTCCCATACCCTTTCTCCCCACATATCCTTTCTCCCCTCTTACCTTCTTCTCCTCCCCTCCTTCCCCCCCTCCTTCTCCCCCTTCCCCCCCCTCCTTCCCCCCCTTCTCCCCCTCCTTCCCCCCCTTCTCCCTCTGCCCTCTTCCCCTTCTCTTCTGGTCTTTTATTCGATTTGTGTCTTCCTTTTTATAATCGGGAAAGGCTTTTTGATTCCCAGGGTATTGGGTCTTTTGCGCGGGTTCGTTGGCTGTTGGTGATCGTTCTCTTTCTTTCTCTGTTTCTTTCTCTCTCTTTCTCTCTCTCTCTCTCTCTCTCTCTCTCTCTCTCTCTCTCTCTCTCTCTCTCTCTCTCTCTCTCTCTCTCTCTCTCTCTCTCTCTCTTCTCTCTTTCTCTCTCTTTCTTTATTCTCTCTTCTCTTTTATTCTCTCTCTCTCTCTCTCTCTCTCTCTCACTCACTCACTCACTCACACACACACACACACACACACACACACACACACACACACACACACACACACACACACACACACACACACACACCACACACACACACACCATAAAGCGGAAAGGGGGAAAGGGGGGGGAGGCTAGGAAGGGTGTCGGTAGGGGAGGAGGGGGGTCCAGTAAGATTAAAAGTTTAGATAATTTTTATTTGAATATTTAAAAGAGAGGAGACCTTTTGAAGAAGTACCGTGTGTGTGTGTGTGTGTGTGTGTGTGTGTGTGTGTGTGTGTGTGTGTGTGTGTGTGTGTGTGTCTTTGTCTTCTGTCTGTCTGTCTTTCTGTCTGTTCTGTCTGTCTGTCTGTCTGTCTGTCTGTCTGTCTTTTATTCGTGCTTATGTCTGTTTGTATATATACTTGCGTGTACGTACGTGTGCACGTGTGTGTGTGTATGTACGATCGGAGAGAAACCTAGAGAAAGGCCGGAAATGGGGTCATAGCATGGGGAAGTGTGGGGGGGGGATGCAGGAGAATTGTATTAGTATTATTTTTATGATTATATATATTAGATCCACCCTCGTGACTTGGGAAGAGAGAGATCAATATAATCACTCGAGATGTTGGGGATTGGGGGAGGGGTGGAGGAAGCTCTCTCTCCTCTCTCTCTCTCTCTCTCTCTCTCTCTCTCTCTCCATCTTCATCTTTTTTTCTCTCTCTGTCTCTCTCTCTCTCTCTCCTCTCTCTCTCTCTCTCTCTCTCTCTCTCTCTCTCTCTCTCTCTCTCTCTCTCTCTCTCTCTCTCTCTCTCTCTCTCTCTCTCTCTCTCTCTCTCTCTCCCCCTGTGTATATACATATTTGTGTGTGTATAAATAAACAGAAAAAAACAAGAAATATATATATATATATATATATATATATATATTATATTAATATATATATATATATATATATATATAATATATGTTATATATATATAATATATGTATATATATATATATATATATATATATATATATATATATATATATATATATATATAATTGTTTGTTTATTTATTTCTTGTTTTTCTGTTTTATTTATACACACACAAATAAATACAAATATATGTATATACAAATAACTACAAGTACATTATACATATACATATACGTACAAATCTTAGTTGTATATACATGTGTTATATACAGAATTTGTTTCTACTGTGTTATAAGTGGTGCCTGCCAATTAGAATTGAGCCGAAGCTTTTCCCGCGTGTAACGTTTCCTCTTGTGTCCGTTGCAGCTTCGGGATCCGGATCGACGTGAGCTCGCAGATCCCCATCGGCGCCTACCGCAGGCTGGTGTTCAAGAGCGAGTGCCGCACGTGCACCGCGGAGGAGCTTCAGGACATGAAGTACAAGTGGAACCTCCAGATGATGACCTCCGGCAGCTTCTTCGCCTCCTCGCGCCCCCCGCCCGCCGCCGAGGAGGAGGACAGCATTTCGGAGGCGCTGCGGCAGGGGCGGCCGCCGGACACGTTCCTCCCGCGGCCACGAGACTACCTGAGGGTGTACAATAAGACCGCCCTGTTGCTGCCGCTCGACAAGGCCCTGGGCTCGCGTCCCTTCGCCGCCTCCTTCCCGCCCCCGGAAGCCAAAGAAATCAGCGCCAGCGACCTCAAGAAGTTCCCCGTGCCCCTCTCGGACGACCTCCTCGCCCGCGCCCGCCGAATTCTCCGTGAGGATGGTAGCGTTGACCGCGCCGTCTGGAGAAGCCTGAGGCTCGAGCTGAGGAGCGAGGTCGGCAAGGACCCGGCGTGGAAGCAGAGCGAGGAAGGGCGGCGCAAACGGGACGCCCAAAGAGGCGGAGGCCACGAGTTTGGCAGCGGACGTCACGCATCGCCGCCGCCGCCTGCGGCGCAGCAGAACCTGGTACAGAAGTCGCGTTCTCGTCGCGCAGTTTACCCGACGGTGCAAGAACGACGTCGAGCTAAGGTGTTTCCCGTCGCCGGCTCTGAGGACGGAAGGGGGGCCAGGTTGGCCAAGTCTGTGGACGACTCCTCCCCGAGTGGGAACGCCCCTCTGCATCCTCGACAGATTGCCCAACCACATCGGCAGCCGCTGCCACTCGGGGATGAAGCGCATGGAGGCCGGAAGCCATCTGGCGGCCGTGAAAGCAGCCCAGGAACGAGAGGAGGAGGCGACCGAGGCCGTGACGGGGACGATGAGCAGGGGATGAGAGACTTCGACGCCCTCGCGGGTGGAGGGACGCACGCATGGCCGCGAGAGCGCAAGGAAACCCCCCGACACGCCGCACCGGGGACTGGCGGCAGGACTGCAGGTGGCGCTCGCGCGAAGCTAGAATTTCTGCCGGTGGAGTCGGCGGGAGGCGGAGGAAGGGGCGAGCACTTTGTAGAGAAGGCGGAGGGCCATGACGCGGGAGAAGATGCCGGCGCCCCGACGGAGCGAATTAATGGCCGTGAGCACCAAGGGCGTAACGCGCTTGACACCGGAAGTACAAGACGCCGGAAAAACTCGTTCGAGACGAAGTTGGTGCGCGACGAATCCGAAGTCAAAGTCAGAAGTCTCTCGAGCGCGTCTCCGGACGACAATGACGAGGGTGAGAATGCCTCGGGGAACTCCGGTCCGAAGGAGACGACTGGCGCGGCGGTGACCCCAGACGCCGTCACCGGCGGGGGGGTCACGCCTAGTGTCACGCAAGTGCGTCGGAAGGCCCCCGGGGAGAGCGTAGCCGGCTCGGTCACGCCTCACGGGCGTGATGCCGTCGCGGCCGACATGAGACTTGCGTCGGTCGTTGACGCTGCTGACACGAAGCAGGAGGTCAGAGAGAGGCCGTGGCGCGCGGGCGCAGAAAGTGGAGGCAGCACTGGCAGGGAAGAGGACCCGCGGCGAGTCGTCGTGGGAGCCGGCAGGGCTGAGGGCCCCGGGCGGAGAATGCGGTCGTCGCCAGCATCCCCGTCACCTCAGGATGAAACCGCAGAGCATCATGCCCGCGGCGCATCCCCGACCCCGGCGCTCTCGCCGTCGAACGCGCCCGACGCACACGTGGGAAGGTCCGGGACCGCAAGCACAAGCGCTGGCGCGGCAGCGACTGTCTCGGGGGCGACTCCACAGAACAAGCACGAGCCCCCAACCGCCTCTCACGCCCCTCCTTCGGCCCCCCCGCCCCCCTTGCCGGCTGCCCTTTCACTGGCCCGGGCCGGCGACGCCGAACGAATTTCTCTTAATGAGCATTCAAGCAAGGAGGGCGAGAGGACGCACCCGCTTTCACCCGACCCGCCTCGCAGGAACGCGGTGAATAGAGAGGAGGGGGAGGAAAAGGGAGGAGAAAAACTGGGCGACGGAGAGGGCGAAGGGCAGAGGAAGCGAGCGGCGCGCAGCGATAAAGACGTCCCCAAGGCGAAAGGAAGAAAAGAGAGAGGAGGAGGAGAGCAGGGGGCGAGCAAGACGAGGAAGAGAAAGAGGCGAGGAAGGGAGCCCGCGACTCCCTCCGGCTGGGGGCGGGGACAAGGCGCTGCCAGCGAGGGCGGCGGGCGCGGCGCGCGGGATGACGGGCATGACGGGCCGGCCGACGCCGACGTGGGAAGGGAGGCACGAAGGCCGCATCAGCCCGCCCACCCGGGCCATGACTCGGCACACTTGCCAATCAGGCTCCCCGCCCCCCGCCCGTCGCCCCCCGCCCGGAGAGCCCCTGCCTGGCCCGCCGACACCGCCACCGCAGGGTCCCGACCTGTTTCTCCTCCTGGGAAGCGCTGGGGAGCGAGGGGCGGCGGTGGCGGCGCAGGGAGGCGGCCTCCGACGCCACTACAGCGTGTGGCGGGCCAGGACAGCCAGCGCGGCCAGGGCGCGGGAGGCGACGCCGGAGATGCGCCTGAACCGAGGGAAGACTCGCGGCCGCCGCAGCGCTCGCCGGCCAAAGGAGAACCAGTTTCTGTTTACCCTCCGATGTCCTGGTTGAGTGGACTCTCCGCCGGCAGAGGAGTCCCCCAAGACGCGGCGCCGGCCTCCTATGCGCCGCTCCCCACCTCCTCCCCCTCCACTCCCCAGGTGTTGGACTACCAGAAGTACCTCCAGATGAAGCACCGCCGGGCACAGTCCCCCGAGCACAGGATGGCGCCCTTCACGACCACCTCCGAGCCCGACCAAGGTGCCCGGGACAGCCGACGGAAGCACGCATGGTGGGGCGGCGGCGGCGACCATCCCCAAGGGCATGAGGCAGGCGGGGACACCCCTCCGGACGCCGGCGGATGGGCCCGGACTCCCACGCCTCGGGAAGGGGACGCCGTCGCGGGTCCTTTTTACCCTCCCAGGGACACGCGGTGGAAGTCCGCCACAAGAGGAGGCGGGGGAAGAGGAGGGAGGAATAGAGGCGAAAGAAGAGGAAGAGTGAAAGGAAGGGACCAAGACAATGCTCTGCCAACCGACGTCCGTCTGACAGCAGCGACGTCCGCGCCGGGGAGGAGCGATCCGGAGCGGCCGCCGGCGTGGGCGAAGGGCGGCGTTGCGGAGGGCCCGTGGCCTTCACCTCGCGAGGACGACTACCAAACACGCCTCAAGGTGTATGGTGAGTGCTCTCATACTTATACCTTGTACGATCTTTCATGAGTGAGACAGGCAGACAGACAGACAGACAGACAGACAGACAGACAGACAGTCAGTCAGTCAGTCAGTCAGTCAGTCAGTCAGTCAGTCAGTCAGTCAGTCAGTCAGACAGACAGACAGACAGACAGACAGACAGACAGACAGACACAGACAAACTCACCGACTGACTGTCAAAAAAAGCAGACAAACAGAAACAGAGAGACTGAGAATGGAGGGTCCAAGTGGCAGTGGATATCAATTTTAATCGAAGCAGCGAAGTTGTGCTCTGAATGAGGACAGCATCGGCGATAACAGCCGGTGATCAGCTGATTTGACGTGTAAATCAGCTCTTTGTGCGAAGTTCATCTCGGGCGAGTTTTAACAAGGCGCTGGATATCCTCAGGTGGTCATGATGGCTTGCCTTAGGTGGGTGCTCTTGAACAGGGTGGGAAGGGTGGGTTCCTGGGTGGGGGAGGGTAGTGGGGAAGAAGGGGTGAGCTGGGGTTGTGGGGAAGGGGATGGGACCTGGCTAAAGGTGGGGGTTCGGGGGGAAAAATAGGTGGGGGTAAAGGAGGAGTGGTGAGTTGGGGTTGTGGGGAAGGGGAGAGCTGGGTGTTGGAGAAGGGATAGGCCAGGGTAGTAGGAAGGGATAGGATAGGCTAGTGGGGAAGTAGGAGTAGGGAGGGGGAGGGGGTGAGTCTGGAAGTCATTGCCAGGGTCAAATAACAAGAGTTCGTTGACGTCATGATGATTCGGCAGACGTGCGCGCGCGCCAGTGTGCGTTTGTATGTGCGTGCGTGCTTGCTTGCGTGTTTGTGTGCGCGAGAATGAGAAAACCGTGGCAGGATGTGTGTGTGTGCGTGTGCTGTGTGTGTGTGTGTGTGTGTGTGGTGTTGTGTGGTGTGTGTGTGTGTGTGTGTGTGTGTGTGTGTGTGTGTGTGTGTTGTGTGTTGTTGTGTGTGTGTGTGGTGGTGTGTTTGCGAGAGAGAGAGAGAGAGAGGGAGAGAGAGAGAGAGAGAGAGAGAGAGAGAGAGAGAGAGAGAGAGAGAGAGAGAGAGAGAGGGAGAGAGAAAGACAGAAGAAAATGAAAAAGAAAGAGAAAAGAAAGAAAGAAAGAAAGAAAGAAAGAGAGCTGAGGGGGGGGGGGTTATGATGTAAGTTACACCCTCCCTGTGCACCAAGTTCGAGTGACTGTGCTGAAACGTACTTGAGATGGCTGTCAAGTGGGAAAGAAGAAGAAGAAGAAGAAGAAGAAGAAGAAGAAGAAGAAGAAGAAGAAGAAGAAGAAGGAGAGGGAGGAAGAGGAGAAGGATAGGAAAGAGGAGGGGAAGGAGAGGGAGGAGGAGTAAAAGGAGAAAAAAGGGGGGGGGATGAAGGATACGAAAAATACGGAAAAGGAGACGGAAAAGAAGAAGGAGAAGGAGAATGGGAGATCGGATAGGAAGTGGGAAACAAAGAGAGAGGAGAAGAGAGGGAGAGAGAGAACAGACAGAGAAAATATTAATACTCAGAAGGAGAAAGAGAGGAAGTAGAACGTGATAACGTAGATTACAAAAGATCAGACAGATGACCACAGCGAATAAAGGAAGGGGGAAGAGCAGGGAGAGAAAATAAAAGGGAGATGAGAAATTTTATGGAATAATAAAACACGACGTTAAAGGTTGGGGGGGGGGGAGGTGGGAGAAGAATGATCGAAGGTATTGAACGTTAGAAGAAGAAAATGAAGAATGGGAGAAAAGAGAAAATAGGATAGGGAGAGGGAGAGATTGATCATTCCGTTTGGAAAGGAAAGAGAAGAGAGGGAGAGAAACAAAAAAAGGAACAGAAGTGGGGAGGATTAGGGTTACTTTATCCCTCCCCCCTCCCCTTCTCTCCCCCGTCCCCCTCCTCTCCCCCTCCCCCTTTTTCCTCCCCTCCCCTACC
>NC_051403.1:21229184-21231684 GCF_015228065.2 Penaeus monodon | reverse complement strand
CACACACACACACACACACACACACACACACACACACACACACACACACACACACACACACACACACGTAAATAAATACACATATACATATATACATACATAATAAAGGGTATACACGCATCCTCATGCACACACGGAGCCAATCATTCGCTTAATTAATTCATTAAATCAAAATTAGAATTCAAGCAACTGCAATTGCAAGAAATGCTCACCTCTCAAAACGTTCACTAAGCTACCGGTTAGAAAATATTCTTGTATTTTTTCTCGAATCGTAAGTATGTATTCAGGTTTGATTTTGAAAGCTACATTTTTTTTTCTCGATTTTTATCATTTCCACTTTTTTCCCCTCATATTATCTATCTTTCCTTTTTGCTTTTCTTGTTTCCCCTCTCTGTCCTTTTTCTCTTTTCCTCTTCCTCCTTTTCTTCTCTCTCCTCTTTCCCCACTTACCTCTCTCCCTCCCTCCCTCCTTCCCTCCCTTCCTCCCTCTCTCTCTCTCTCCTCTCTTCTCTCTCATCTCTCTCTCCTCTCTCTCTCCTCCCCTCTTCCTCTCTCTCTCTCTCTCTCTCTCTCTTTCTCTTTTCTCTTTCTCTTTCTCTTTCTCTTTCTCTTCCTCTTCCTCTTCCTCTTCCTCTCTCTCTGCTCTCTAATTCCACCCGCCTCGCCTGTCCCATATTTTTTGAAAACGGCGCGAAATCCAGCAAGGTTTCCCCCTGCCCCCCCCCCCACTCTCCCTCCCACCCCAGCCTCCATCCCCACACCCCCACCTGTTGCCTCTCTTAACACGTGATCGGAGCCTGGGAATTTCACAGGTGCGACGAAACTCAGTCACCTTTCCTCTTTACTTGGGTGATGGGGGGGTGGGGGGTGCGAAGGGGGGGTTTAGGGGGGGAGGTTGCAAAGGGTGGGGGTTGGGGGTTGTAAAGGGCGGGGGAGGTTGAAAGGGGTGGGGGTTGAGGCTTGAAAAGGGTGGGGGTTGGGGGTTGCAAAGGTGGGGTAGGGGGGGGTTCAGAGGTGGGGGATTGGGGGGTAGGGAGAATTGAGGGGGATAAGGGAGGAGGAGGAAGGAACGGCGGGAAAGAGCGAGAAGAAAAGAATCGGAAGGTGAGAGCAAGAAAACGAGGATAGAAAGAGAAAGGAGAAAGGAAAGAATGAGGAGAGAAAGAAGAAGAAAAGAGAGGAAGAAAAAAAGAAAAGGAAGGAGAGAGAAAAAAAAGAGAAAAAAGAAGAGAGAGAAAAAAAAAGAGAGAAAAGAAAATGTCGCAAAGTTAAGATTCCAAAGCTCTTAACATCTTTGAAGGTCCAACTTGAGGATTTTTCGAATTCAATTTCCTTTATTCGATACCGAAGATGTGGAGGATGAGGATGGCGGCGGAGGCTCTCTCTCTCTCTTCTCTCTCTCTCTCCTCTCTCTCTCCACTCTCCTCTCTCTCTCTCTCCTCTCTCTCTCTCTTGGCGGCGGCTCTCTCTCTTCTCTCTCTCTCTCTCTCTCCCCCTCTCTCTCTTTTCTCTCTCTCTCTCTCTCTCTCCTCTCCTCCTCTCTCTCCTCTCCCCTCTCTCCTCTCTCTCTCCTCTCTCTCTCTCTCTCTCCCTCCCTCCCTCCCTCCCTCCCTCCCTCTCCTTCCTCTCTCTCTCTCTCTCTCTCTCCCTCCCTCCCTCCCTCCTCCCTCTCTCTCTCTCCTCTTCTCTCTCTCCCTCTCTCCCCCTCTCTTGCTCCCCCCCCCTCTCTCTCTCTCTTCTCTCTCTCTCTCTCTCTCCCTCCCTCTCTCTCCCTCCTCCTTTTTCTCCCTCTCCTCTCCCTCCTTTTTTCTCCTTCGCTTCTCTTTTCTTTTTTTCTCTTTCATTTTGTGTCTTTTTTCTTTTTTTCTCTTTTCTCTCTTTTCTTTTCTCTCTTTTCTTCTCATTCTCCTTTTCCTTTTTCTTCTTTCTCTTTTTTCTTTTATTTTTCGTATCTTTCTCTTTTTCTATCTTTCGATTTTTTTTTCTCTTTCTATTTCTCTCTTTTACTTTACTTTTATTTTTTCTCTCTATCATTCTTTCTCTTATGGGTTAGGAAGAGAGAAAAAAAGAAAAAGGAAAGATAAACAGAAAAAAAGAAAATAGACGAACCCACGTGGAAGGTAAAAAGTTTTCGAACACTCTCTCTCTCTCTCTCTCTCTCTCTCCTCTCTCTCTCTCTCTCTCTCTCTCTCTTCTCTCTTTCTCTCTCTCCCTCTCCCTCTCCCTCCCTCCTTCCCTCCCTCCCTCTCCTTCTCCCCATTTCAACCTCAACCATCCCCTCCCTCCTACCCTCACGTCCTTCCTCCCCCACCCTTTCCCTCCTCCCCTCCACCCCTTCCCTCTTCCCCTATTCCCCTCCCTTTCCTCCTCTCCTCCCCCCTTTCCCTCCCTCCCCCCAAAAAAAAAGAAGAAGAAATGAAAAAAATCTTTTGCCAGATCGTCTCCCGATTCCAAAGACCGTATTCAACCAAGTTTACATTCAGGATTAAAGTTCTGAGCC
>NC_051403.1:21216684-21224184 GCF_015228065.2 Penaeus monodon | reverse complement strand
TCTCTCTCTCTCTCTCTCTCTCTCTCTCTCTCTCTCTCTCTCTCTCTCTCTCTCTCTCTCTCTCTCTCTCTCTCTCTCTCTCCCTCCCTCCCTCCCTCCCTCCCTCCCTCCCTCCCTCCCTCCCTCCCTCCCTCCCTCTTTCTGTCTTTCTCTCATTCTCTTTCTCTTTCTCTTTCTCTTTTTCTTTCTTTTTTTCTTCATCGAACTTTGTGTTTCTGCTTCCCTCATTTCCCCTTTTTGTCAGATTTTCTCTTCCATTTCCCCACTTTTCTCCCCCTCACGAAACCTATTCACGCATCTTCCCCTCGTTCCATCCCTTCCCTTTCTCTTTATCTCTGCCTTTCCCCTCTCCCTTCTCCCCTCCCTTCCCCTCCTGTCATCCGTGTTACCCCTCTTCTCACTCTCCTCTTCCTGTTCTCTCCTCCTCTTCTCGCCCACCACTTTCCTCTCCTTTCCCTCTGACTCTCTCCCTCATCCCTCTCCCCCTCTCTCTTCCTTCCCTCTCTCCTCCTCTCCCCTCCTTCTCTCCTTCTCCCCTTCCTTCTCTCCTCCTCTCCCCTTCCCTCTCTCCCCCTCTCCCCTTCCCTCTCTCCTTCCCCCCCCCCCCCCCCCCTCTCCCCACCCCGCCGTATCCGTTTCCCCTCAGAGACAGCGCCATAGTTCCTCCCCTCGCAAATCATCCCCCCCCCCGCCTCTCTTCCCCTCGCTTTTTGGGTTGTTTGGGTGAGGGAGGGAGGGAGTGATAGAGCGAGGAGAGAAGAGGGAGGGAGGGAAGGATACGCGCGCGCGCGCGCCACACACACACACACACACACACACACACACACACACACACACACACACACACACACACACACACACACACACACACACACACAAAGAGAGAGAAAAAAAATAAAGGAGAGAGAAGGAGAAAGACGGAGAAAGGGGAAGAAAGAGATACTAGAAAAAGGAGAGAGCGAAATTGTACAGTAATATAAATGCGCGTTTCACCCGGGCTGACGTTGTTTCCTGCGAGTAAATATAATATGAGACCTCGAGATGCCAACCAGTCGTTATATATATATAGCTGTGCGTCGATTACTTGCGTTAATAGGCTGTATGCTTTGTTTTGCTTTTTTGTTTACGTGTGCTGCATTTCTTACGTCTTTCGTTTCTTCTTTATGTATATCCTGTTTCTTCTTCTTCTTCTTCTTCTTCTTCTTCTTTCTTTCCGTCTATCTCGCTCCCTTCTTTCTTCCTGTCTTCACTTTGTCACTCACCCTCATTTCTTCCCTTCTCTGTGTCTCTTTCCCTCTCTCTTCTCTTCATTTCTCCCTCTGTCTCTCTTCTCTTCATCTCTCTCTCTCTCTTTTCTTCTCTTCTTCTCTCTCTCTCTTTCTCTTCTCTCTCTCTCTCTCTCTCTCTCTCTCTCTCTCTCTCTCTCTCTCTCTCTCTCTCTCTCTCTCTCTCTCTCTCTCTCTCTTCATCTCCCTCCCCTCCCCCCTCCCCTCCCCTCCCCTCCCCTCCCCTCCCCTCCTTCAGTCCCATTTCCTTCTCCCTTTGTCGTGCTCACCATTAAATTGGACATCTTCAATCATTCAATTCAAAGCAGGGGGCAGCAGGCACGGCAGGGTACAAGCACTGACGGCAGGGGGCCACGCACACTCACTAGAGTGCGTGCGAGGGGGAAGAGAGAGAGAGAGAGAGAGAGAGAGAGAGAGAGAGAGAGAGAGAGAGAGAGGAGAGGGAGATGAGAGGGAGAGGGGGGGAGGAGAGGGGAAGGCGAGTGGAGAGGAGGATGGAGGAGAAGGGTGGGAGAGGATGAGGAAGAAGGGTGGAGAGGGAGAGTTGGGAGAGAAGGAGAAGGGAGAGTGAGAGGGAGAGAGAAAAAAAAGAAAGAGAAGGAGAAAGAAAACGAAAGAAAAGAAAAAAAATCGGGGCTTTAGAAAAACACTTTCAGGATTTTTACTCTAGCGAAAACCATGTAATATGGATTGATGTTATTGATTATACATAGTGACAGGTGCAGCTGCAGATTGATTGATTGATTGATGCATTTGTTGTAAATATTTTTTTTCTATGCGAGTAATTTAACAGGTGATTTATAGAACTTTTTTGCCATAAATTGGAGATGAAAGGGGTGAGAGAGAGAGAGAGAGAGAGAGAGAGAGAGAGAGAGAGAGAGAGAGAGAGAGAGCAAAATGTGACGGCTCTCGGTTATCGTTAGTTACCTTTGATTATCACTGAATGCGGCTTGATTAGATCGGATCTCTATCTCTCTCTTTCTCTCTCTTTCTCTCTGTCTCTCTCTCTTCCTTTCTCTTCCTTCTTTCCTTCCCCAAATCACACTTTTCCGAACCGCAATCGGACCCCAATCCTCTGTTTTAACCGCATTTTTAACCATCCTTTTTTTCTTAACCGCCTCATCGTAACGACCTTCCTTTCTCTCCTGCCCACAGCCGAAGAGACCGGCTTGGTGCCCGACCTGAGCTGCCGACCGGAGCGATGGCGCGAGTGTGCCCTGAGACCCAACAGCAGGAACCGGACGAAGACCATCCTCAGTGACATCCTGGGGAAGGCCGGGGAGGATCACATCATGAGGAAGGAAGGGTGAGTTGAGGGAGAGAGGAAGGGGGGGGGTAAGGGTGGAGGGAGAGAGGAAGGGTGGGGAGGGGTGGGGGGATGAAGGGTGGAGGGAGGATGAGTTGAGGGAGAGAGGAAGGGGGGAAGGGTGGAGGGAGGGTGGGTAGGGGGAAAGAGGGGTGGAAAGGGTGCTGAGTGGGTGGGTGGATGGATGGGGGAGGGGAGGGGGTAGGAAAGGTAGGCAAGGAGGGAAGGGGGGGAGGTGGAAGAGGGGGAGGTGGAAAGGGAATAGGTGAAGTGGGAGTGAGGGTGGAGATGGGAAAGGGTGTGGATGTGGGAGGGACGGAAGGGAGAAAGGTAAGCAGTAAAAAAGAAGAAGAAGAAGAAGCGAAGGATGGATATCAACAGGGAAGAAGAGAGAAAAAGAAGGGACACAGAGAAAGGCGGAGAGAATGGGACAGTCGAACAAGCAAGCAAGCAAGAGAGGCAAGCACAGAGCCAACCCATTGCTCTCCCGCAACATTTCCCTACGGAGGAATAAGAAAAAAAAAGAAAAAGTTCACAAATAGAGCTCAGTTACACTCTCCTCCCTCCCTCCCTCTCTCTCTCTCTCTCTCTCTCTCTCTCTCTCTCTCTCTCTCTCTCTCTCTCTCTCTCTCTCTCTCTCTCTCTCTCTCTCTCTCTCTCTCCCTCTCTCCCCCCCTCCCCCCCCCCTCTTTCCCTCCTTTTCCCTCCACCTTTCCCCCACAAAAGAGAGAAAGAGAGAGAAAAACGAAAGGAAAGAAAAGAAAAAGAGAGAGAGAGAGAAAGCAAAGAGAAAGAGTGAGAGAGTTGAAAAAAAAGAAAGTTACTGGACATTGTGTAGGTTTATGAAATGCAAATGCAGTCGTATGAGAGCGCACTCCAGGGGCTGTGGGTCCTTTTGTTTGCGTTTTGCAAAATGAAACGGATTTACCTCGAATGGACTACGCCTCCTCACCTCTTCGCTCCTCCTCCTACTCCTCCTAGTCATTCCTCTTCTTCTTCTTCTTCTCTTCCTTCTTCTTCTTCTTCTTTTCTTCTTCTTCTTTCTTCTTCTTCTTAATACTCCTACTCCTACGCCTCCTCCTTTCTCCTCCTCCCTCCCTCCCTCTCCCTCCCCTTCACTCCCTCCCTCCCCTTCACTCCCTCCCTCCCCTTCACTCCCTCCCTCTTCCTCCTCCTCCTCCTCCCCCCCCTCGTCCTCCTCCTCCTCCCCCTCCTCTTCCTCCTCCTCTCCCTCCCCCTCCTCTTCCTCGTCCTCCTCCCCCCTTCCCCCCCTTCCCCCTCCTCCTCCTCCCCCTCCTCCTCCTCCTCCCTCCCCCCCCTCCTCCCCCGGCCGAGCTGTCCCGAGTTGTTGTAGGATGTATAATGTATGAGGATGCATTCGAACGAGTCGGGGTCCACGTGATCACTAGGAATTCCCCCCCCCCCTTTATTTTGAGGGTTTTTTAAGGAGGGAGGGAGGGAACGGAGGGAGGGAGGATGGAAGGGGAAGTGAATTTTTTTTTTGTGGGGGGGGGGCGGGTAGCGAATGTAGGAAAGGGCGATTAGGAGAAGAGAAAAGAAGAGTGTATGTTGTCAGTGCTTTAGTTAGGAGGATTTAGGGGCGAGATGACGCGACGGAGCCCTTCTCAACTCTCGTTCTCCTTCTCTCATTCTCTGTCTCTCTATTTCTCGTCGCATCTCCTTTTCTTTTCTCTTCACTTCACTTCACTTCACATCACTTCCTCTCTTAACTTTCTTTCTCTTCCTTTCTCTTCTATCCTCTTCACTTATCTCCTTTCCTCTCCTCTTCTCTCCTTTCCTCTCTTCCCCTCTCTCCCTCTCCCTCCCTCCCTCCCTCCCTCCCTCCCTCCCTCCCTCCCTCCCTCACTCTCCGACCTCAGTGAATGTCTTACATCCCTTAAGGGTGAATTTCAGTTATTCATGAGCTCATTATCATCCCTATTTACCTCCCTTTTGTGTGTGCGTGCCCAGGGGGGAGGGGGAGGGGGGGAGGGGAGGGGGAAAGGGGAAGGGGAAGGGAAAGAGTTTGCGCGTGTGGGAGAAACGTGGGGGGAGGGGGAGGGGGAGGGGGAGGGAGAGGGAGGAGAGAAGGAAGTAAAGAGACGAAGACGAAGACAGGAAGGAAGAATGATAAGGAAGAACAGGAGGAGGAGGAGAATGGGAGCAAGCGGAGCCGAGGGACAGGGGGTGTGGGTAGGTGGGAGGGGGGGGGAGGGGAAGCGGGCGGGGGCGATACCCGTCTGTGGGAAAGACCTGAATTATTGAAGAGAAAACACACGGCTTCCCACGTGTCTATCCCCCCTGTCTTTTCATCCCTACCCCTCCTCCTCCTCCTCCTCCTCCTCCTCCTCCTCCTCCTACCCCTCCTCCTCCTCCTCCTCCTCCTCCTTCCTCCTTCTCCTCCCCCCCCTCCTCCTTCCTCCTCCTCCTCCTCCTCCTCCTCCTCCTCCTCCTCCTCTCCCCCTCCTCCCCTCCTCCTTCTCCTCCTCCTTCTCCTCCTCCTCCTGCTCCTGCTCCTCCCCTCCATCCCTCTCTCCTTAGACAATGGGCGATGGATGAAGTTTTTTATCCTTTTTTTACATTTATATAAATCTTTTTTTTTTTTTTTCTTTTTCTTTTTTTCTTTTTCTTATAAGTCTCGTATACAGTGGTTGTTGCAATATGAGTGGTTAGCTTTTCCGCTGTTACACTTGGGGATTGTGTGAGCGAGGCGCGGGAAGGGGGGGGGGGTTATGGGGTGGGAGTGGGAGTGCGGGAGAGGGAGAGGGAGTGGGAGTGCGGGAGAGGGAGTGGGAGTGGGAGTGGGGGAGGGGTTGGGGGGGAAGGGTGGGAGGTTACGACATCGGGAGGCTTTCGCACAAGGGTTGAAATGGGGGAGGGAGAGAAAGGGGGGTAGGGAGAAGTAGTGGTAGGCGCGCACTTTAAAATCGGTTCGCGTGAATGTACTCAAAGCTCGATGTATAGTGGTTTATTTTATTTTATTTTTTGTAATTGTTGTTACTTTTTGTAATTGTTACTTTTACAACCTTTACTTTTGGTATTTGTTATCTTTATCATCGTCTTCATTATCCTCATCCTCATCACTCAGTCCCTCTTTGTCCCCTATTTTCCTTGCCTCCCTATCTCCCAACCCCCTTCCTCTCTTTCTATCTACCTCCCTCCCTCCCTCCCTTCCTCCTTATTTCTCCATCTCCCTCCCTTCGTACCTGCCTCCTTACCTCCCCTCCTCCCTCCCTTCCTCCCTTCGTACCTCCCTCCTTACCCCCCCTCCCTTCCACCCTTCCTCCCTTCGTACCTCCCTCCCTTCCTTCCCTCCCTCCCTCCCTCCCTCCCTCCCTCCCTCCCTCCCTCCCTCCCTCCCTCCCTCCCTCCCAGCCTCACGTGTCTCTTTGCGCCTTATTCATTATCTCGTCTCGCGTCCTAACTTTTCCCCTGAACTCAGTGCAACTCTGACTGATTTCCCCCTTGTTTGCTTCTTTTCTTCTTCCTTCTTTCTTATATTTTTGGTTATTTTCTATTTCTTCGTCTGCTTCTTCTTTTTTTGTATTTCGACTTCTTCGTCTTCGTTTAGGATTTTTTTCTCTCTCTCTCCCTCTCTCTTTCTTATTTTCCTTTCTTTTTGTCACGCCTTTCCTATCTCTCTCTCTTTTTCTTATTTTCCTTTCTTTTTGTCACGCCTTTCCTCTCTCTCTCTCTCTCTCTCTCTCTCTCTCCTCTCCCTCCCTCTCCCTCCCTCTCTCTCTTTCTCTTTTTCCTTCCCTTTCTCTCTCGTTCTCTCTTTCCCCTTCTGTCTCCTTCTCCCTTTCTATCTCTTTCTTTCCACCTCTCTTCCTCTTTTCACCCTTTCCCATCTCCATTCACGCTCGACCATTTCGATCCCCGTAGTTTTTTTTTTTTTTTTTTTTTTTTTTGGTGGGTCATCTCCTGTTCCCCCCTCTTTTCTTCTCCCTCATCCCCCCTCACTCCTCCTCCCCTTTGTCGTCGTCGTCGTCTCCTTCCCCACCTTCCTCCATCATCTTCTCCTTTTTCCTTTCTCTTCCTGCTTTTCCTCCCTCTCCTCTTCTCCTCCTCCTCTTCCTCCTTTTTTTCTCTTCCTCCTTTTCCTTATCCCTCCCTCTCCCCGCCCTCTCCCTCCCTCCCTCCTTCCCCTTCCCGCCCTCCTCCCTCCCTCCCTCCTTCTCCTCCCTCTCCTCCTTCCCCTCTCCCTCCCTCTCCTCTTCCTCCTTCCCCTCTCCCTCCCTCTCCTCTTCCTCCTTCCCCTCTCCCTCCCTCCTTCCCTCTCCTCCTCCCTCCTTCCTCCCTCCCTCTCCTCTTCCTCCTTCCCCTCTCCCTCCCTCTCCTCTTCCTCCATCCCCTCTCCCTCCTTCTCCTCCCTCTCTCCTTCCCCTCTCCCTCCCTCTCCTCTTCCTCCCTCCTCCTCCCTCCCTCCTTCCCCTCTCCCTCCCTCTCCTCCCTCCCTCCTCCCCATTGCTGAATGTCTCGTCCTGATTTCACAGAGTCTACCAGGAGACGATGGGGAAGGAAGAGGCAGCGGGGTTATTGCATATTTTGCCTGGGTTATATTTTATTATTGTCAGTGTCATCACTACCATTTTCGTTATTGAAGGCGCGGTTCGGTAAACAGCTTATAGAGTTCGCTCTCTTTGTCACTCCGGTTCTTCTCGCCTCTTCTTTCCTTCCTCCTTTTCTTCCTTATTCTTCCTTTTGCTCTCCCTCTTCCTCTTTCTCCCTTCGCTTTTCCTCCTCTCTCTTCTCCTCCTTCATACCCTACTACCTCCTCTCTACTTCCTCCTCCTCCCCCTCCTTCCTCCTCCTCCTCCTCCTCCTCCTCCTCCCCCTCCCTCCTCCCCTCCTCCTCTCCTCCTCCTCCTCCTCCTCCTCCTCCTCCTCCTCCTCCTCCTCCTCCTC
>NC_051403.1:21194184-21211684 GCF_015228065.2 Penaeus monodon | reverse complement strand
GCCACGGAACTCGAGTACGACTTCCGGCGGCCGGGCATCCTCTCGCCGCAGTCCCTGAGCGTGTACGAGTTCGAGGTGGAGGAGGAGCACGCCGCCCTCGCCTTCCACGTTCTCCTGCAGGTCGTCCGGGTCCTCAACACGGACTACCCGGTGGCCGCCGTCGTCCTCATATGGTAAGGGGCCCGAAGCGACAGGCGAGGAGGTCGACGGGGGAGGAGAGAGAGAGAGAGAGAGAGAGAGAGAGAGAGAGAGAGAGAGAGAGAGAGAGAGAGAGAGAGAGAGAGAGAGAAAGAGAAAGAGAAAGAGAGAGAGAGAGAGCGAAAGGTAATCGAGGTGAAGGAAGAAGGGACGAAAATGAAAAATGTACAGCCGTGAGAGGGGGAAAAAAAAAAGAATCCTATCCCCCCGCCCCGCCCGCACACCCATGCCCTCCTCCATCCACCCCCCCCCCTTACACCCTCCTCCTCCTCCTCCATCCACCTAACCTCCGCGAGAGTAAACTGAAGGGAATCGAGTCGCGGAGAAGGGCCCGAAGGAGGCGAAGACGAAGCGGCAGAAGGAGACGAAGAAGAAGAGGCAGAGGAAGCGTCGGAGAGAAGAGAGAACGTGGTTGCAGCCTAGCCTCCTGGACCCTTGCCCAGCCATGTATTAGGAGTCGTTGAGCAAAGCTTCAGGGGGTTTAGGATGCAACCTGCAGCTGCACGCAACACCCACGGGGGAGGACGTCCCGGGCCCAGGGGGGGAGGGAGGGAGGGACGGAAAGGGGGAAGGGGGGAAGTAGGAAGTACGAAATAATCACAAAAGTCGAGGATGGAGACAATGGTGGAACAAGAACAGTGGATAATCGAGAAGAGGAAAGCAACAACTGCAAGAAAAAAAAAGAAAAAAAAGAAAAGAAAAAAAAAGGCTTTCGATAATGAATTATTTCAGCGAGATGACAAAGCAATAACCAGATGCCTGTCATATCGAAACTCATCCAAAAAAAAAAAAAAAAAAAAAAAAAAAAAAAAAAAAAAAACGAAAAAGAAAAGAAGAAAAGTCGAAGCAGCTCTTGTGCAGAATTAGAATAGGCTTTAAATAAGCGAGTTCCTGGACGACATTGCTTGGGCGCAGGTCGCTCGCAAGGAATCTATTATTTTGATAGGCTAAGAAAGGGGACTATTAGCATAAATTTCCAGTTTTGTGCAGTCGTCTCCGGTGACTGGCAGGAAAGTGCGGAACGAATTTTCTATTATTATCATTATTTTTTTTCTTTCTTTCTTTTTTCGTTGTTTTTCATCGGGACTTTTTTTTCTTTTTCTTTTTTTTAAGGGGATGTGAGGTTGGTTGTGTGATTAAGGAAGATTATGTAGCATGTAATGCGAGATTTACGACCGTGTGTTTATGTAGAAATCCTCTTGTTTTTTGTGTTGCCCGGACTGGATGGACGAAGTCTTATTCTTATTTTTCTTCTTCTTCTGCTTCTTCTTCTTCTTCTTCTTCTTCTTCTTCTTCTTCTTCTGCTTCTGCGTCCTTGTTATTTCTTGTGAGTAGATAGCGTTAATTTCAGATGGAAGGAGGGGGAAAGAGGAAGAGGAAGAGAAATAGGAGTAGGAGTAGGAGTAGGAGTAGGGGTAGGAGTAGGAAGAATAAACAAGGGAAGAAGAGGAAAGATGGATAGGGTGCGTGAAAAAAAATCGAGAACAAAACATCAAATACGAAAGAAGTGGGAAAAGGAAAAGGAGGCCGAGAAAGGAAGGAAGGAAGGGGGAAAAAAAGCGGTTTCTCATCGTCCGCGGCGCCCTCTTCCCCAACGGGTCCCAATCCCCCCCATCTTTGCCTCGAGAGAACATGACACCGGATTCATCGTGCTGACCTCCCTCCTCCCCATCCCCTTCCCCTTCCCCTTTCCCTTCCCCTTCCCCTTCCCCTTCCCCCTCCTCCTCATCTCTTTCCCCCTATCCTTCTCCTTCTTCTCCTTTTTCGTCTTCTCCTTCTTCTTTTCTTTCTGTTTCTCTCTCTTTCTCTTTCTCTTTGCCCTTCTCCTCTCCCGTTTTTCCCCTCCTCCCTAGAAGCTCATATTCCTTCACCCTCCCTTTCCCTCTTCACTTACCTCTTTATCCTTCCCTCCTATCCTAACCCTTTCCATCCTCCCCCCTCCCTCGCCCTCTCCCCTTCCCCCTCCCTCGCCCTCTCCCCTCCCCCTCCTTCCTTCTACTCTCCCTCATCCACCCCCTCCCTCCTTCGAGAGCCGAGACAGGGGGTCCCCCCCAACCCAGCCCTCCCTCCGCCACCTGAGACTTGCTTTGGACCTTTGTTCGCTGTATTAGGTGAGCAAAGTTTCAGGTGTGTGGAGGCTGGGCGCGTGTCGTCGTCATCATCGTCATCATCGTTATCGTCATCGCCATCGTCATCGCCTTCATCATCGTCGAAGAAGAAGAAGAAAAAGGAGGAGGAGGAGGAGGGAATAGTGGTCTTTTCGTTTAAATTCCCGGCGTCATCATTTCGTTTTCATTGTGTTATCGCCAGCGAGAAGGTCTTGAAACAGATTTTGGGAGGAAGGGAAAATAGGAAGGGATGTGTGTTTGTGTGTGAGTGGATGTACCGCGTGTAATCGCGACAGACAGACAGACAGACAGACAGACACAGACAGACAGAGACAGACAGACAGACAATGGTAGAGAGACAGAGACCTCCCTCCTTCCCTCCCTCCCTCCAACCCTCTCCCTCTCCCTCTCCCTCTCCCTCACACGCTCCCTCGCTCTCTCCTGTTTCTCTTTCCATAAAAAGTGGACACACGACGGAATCAGGCGGGAGACACGTGACTTTGAAGACTGTGTTTCCTCCCGTTTCCTCCCGATATATATTTCTTTTCGCCTCTCCTCCGCGAAGGAGAGCGGAGGAAGGGAAGGAGGGGAAGGGGGAGAGGGAGATAAAGCAGAAATTACCCTCCCCCTCCTCCCTCCGCACCACCACCACAAGCATCCCCCAAGAAATAATTTCTGTGATTTGGTGAGAAATGGATACTTTTCTTTCTCTGTATCTGGCTCAATGGGATGGTCCATGGCGACGCTAGTGCTTTACGTCATCGTGCGGGATAATACGGTGCTTGGTACTGTGCTTGCGGTGAAGCACGTGTTTCTGATTCGTACGTTTGAAGGTCTTTTATCCACGAAATTTTCTGGGGCTCAAGTTATTATCATATTTATGTATACTACAGCCTTGGAAGGATTTCATAACCATGTATTAATTTAGAGAGAGAGAGAGAGAGAGAGAGAGAGAGAGAGAGAGAGAGAGAGAGAGAGAGAGAGAGAGAGAGAGAGAGAGAGAGAGAGAGAGAGAGAGAGAGAGATAAAATAGTTTTCAAAGTGTTTACGGTATGCGTTTAACCATATGCTCGAGACAGGAAGACATTCATTACGTTGTAGTTGCAAGGTATGTGCTGATGATCAAGCAACATTGCCGAGACCTGCAGGGACGTTGCATCCTAGAGTCGGGCTGCGTAAAATCACCGTCATTGGAAACCTTAATGGTATACAAGTGCCTATAAATAACATGCCATTACTCTGTAGAACACGGAACACGGACGTCACAGAAATGGGGTTTTCACTGTTGACCGACACCCTTAAGGAAGTCACTCGCACCCTCTAAGTATGAGGGGAAAAGTATGCTGCGACGGAGGAAGTCACATGACGGGCGAGTATGACAGAAAAGTGTTCAGCGACGGAGGGAGTGACATGACAGGACGATATGACGACGGGCGAGTATGACAGAAAAGTATATAGCAAGGGACTGAGTGATATGACCGCGCGGTTATGATGGGCGTGGAAGAGAGAGACACACACGAAAAGGGCGTGAGTGAGTGCGTGTGGGCGTGAGATGAGTGCACCGCCCTGGGTTTTGGCAAGAGTTGAAGGCTGGATCTGGTGTTGAAAGGTACATGACAGTGCATAGTGCACATTCCGCATTGATTTGCAAGGATCAATGGAGAATCACTTCTTTTTTTTTTGCGTGTGTGTGCGTTTTTTTGTGTGTTTGTTTGTTTGCTTGTGCCCTTGTCTTAGCCAAATCCCCATCTCTGACCCCTCCCCCCTCTCCCGCCCGCAGCCAGAGCCTGCAGAGCCTGCGGGAGCCCCTGTACAAGGAGGAGCTGTCTGCGACCTTGGAGGCGTCGCAGGTCCAGCTCTCCCTCGAGCCCGGCCAGCTCTCCAAGGGGAACAAGCTGCTCATCATCATGGACAAGAACAGCTACGAGAATAACTGGTGAGGGGAAAAGTTTTTTTTTTTTCTTTTCTTTATTAATTTTCTTTATTTTTTTCTTTTATTTTATTAAATATTCTTTTTTTTATTTTTTTGTTTATTGACTATTATTCTGTTTTTATTATTTTATTTTTTGTTTATTTACTATTATTCTTTTATTTTTCTTATTTGTTTAATATTTTTATTTTATTTTCTCTAGTTGTTTATTTGTGTATTGCTTTGTTTTTAATTTTTATTGATTTATTCCTATTTTTTATTAGATTGCTTATATATATATATATATATATATATATATATATATATATATATTATATATATATATATATATATAATAAATTTTATATATATATATATATATATATATTTTTTTTTTTTTTTTTTTTTTTTTTTTTGATTACTCATTTTTATTGAATTATTTATGTATTTATATTTTTCTTATATTTCTTTACTAATTGATTTTTTTCTTTATTTTTTTTTAAATTCATTTACCTGTTTTATCTTTGTATTAATTTATATATTTTATCTTTCTATTAATTTGCCTATTTTTTATTATTTTTATTTATTGGTTTTAGTTGATGTCACTTTTTCCGTTTATTCGCTTTTCGTTGATATTTCGTTGTGTCGGCGTCAAGATCCAGTGCCACGTCGCGAGTGCCATCAGCCCCTTGGCACTCGCGGAAAGGGAAGCTAATTGATGTCAGCTGGTTCATGGCAAAGTGTTGATGTCAGAGGATTGGTGTCAGTGGCTTGATGTCAACGGCTTTGATGTCATGCCTTGAGTAGCGGATTGGTGTCAATGCCTTGATGTCAGTGGATTGGTGTCAATGCCTTGATGTCAGTGGATTGGTGTCAATGCCTTGATGTCAGTGCCTTGATGTCAGTGGATTGGTGTCAATGCCTTGATGTCAGTGGCTTGATGTCAGTGCCTTGATGTCAGCGGTTGGTGTCAATGCCTTGATGTCAACGGCTTGATGTTAAAGGATAGATGTCAGATTTCGTTGATTTTTATTTAATTGTTTATCCTATTTATCTTCTGTTTATTTATTTATTTACTTATTTTGCTTTTGTGTGTGTTTGTTTGTATATGTATTTATTTGAGCATTCTCCATGTATTCCAAAGCTTGCAGACGAATGAAAGATAATTTTACACACCTACGACATAACGAAATAAAAATCTAAACATTCCTCTCGTATCCCAGTCAGTGAGACTTGTAAATCCTTCCCTCCCCCCTTTCTCCCCCCCCTCGTCCCTGATTTCGCGTGTCCCTCCGTCAGGTCGCGGCAGAACGTGTCTGTCCAGGGCGCCGACTTCAAGGTGGCGGCGTGGTGGGCGCAGTGCCTCACATGGAACAGGAAGGCGTGGTCGCCGGAAAACTGCTCCGTGGAGGCGAATCTCTCCACGTGGGACATGACCACGTGCAGGTAACTTTGTTGGCAGGGAGGGGGGGAGGGAGGGGATGGGGTGGGAGTGGGGAGGGGAAGGGATGGGATGGAGGTGGGGAGGGAAGGGAAGGAGAAGAGGGGACAGGGTACTTCCAGGAGGGGATGTCCTCAGATACAGATTTTCAAATACAGATTGTTCTCGGTTAGAACAATCCCCCATTTCTTGTATCTATACTTGTATCTTCCTCAATCTCCTTTATCCATATTCTCACAATCTTCCTCCCACCCCCTCCCTCCCCCTTCCCCCCCCCAGCTGCCACTCGACGCACAGCATCTACGGCGCCCGCACGGTTCCCATCCTGAGCGAGGAGAGCACCATCGCCGTGAACGAGCTGATGCTGGTGGAGACCTTCATGGCGCTGTACTTCATCGTCCTCGTCCTCGTGCTGTACTTCGTGCTGGCGCTCGGCCTCCAGACGTCCGAGCGACACCGACTCAAGCGGAGAAACATCTGGCTCAGGGACAACGACCCGAGGCACGAGTGGGCGTATCTGCTCACCATCAAGACGGGCACGCAGTGGAATGCCGGCACCACGTCCAAGGTATTTGCGGTTTGGATTTGGGTGTATCTTATCTTATTTTGTTTTTTGTTTTATTTTTGTGACACGACGGACGCCTGGAAGCTTTTTTTTGTGACACGGTCTGCGACGTTTGGAAGTCTTATTTACGTTAGAGGAAGAGGAACAAAATGAAATTACACATTTTTATGATTATTTTTTTATTATTGCTCAAAGCGATCTCTAGTGCAATCAAAGGACAAAAGATGCAATCAAAGAACCGCATCTGAATGAGAAAAATGACTCCTAATAAAAATAAAAAAAACATTATTCCTCACCCTCCTCCTTCCTTCCTTCCTTCGTCAGGTCTACGCCATCGTCCACGGCACGCACGGCATGAGCGAGACGAGGGAACTGCAGTCGAAGCAAACCGGCCAGCTGTTTACGCGAGGGGCGCTCTGCACCTTCATCCTCACGTAAGGCGCTGCTGGGGAATTCCCGTCGGTTCCGTGGGTGAGAGAGAGAGAGAGAGAGAGAGAGAGAGAGAGAGAGAGAGAGAGAGAGAGAGAGAGAGAGAGAGAGAGAGAGAGAGAGAAAAGCCTTTAGACTGAAGGAACATTAGCCATCACCTCCCCCATTCAAAAACCGAATATCCCCTTCAACCAACACACCTCCCCCCTCCCCACCCCCCCATATATCCCCCAGATATCCATAACCCCCCCAATTCCCCTCTTTCCCCCAACAGGACAGCGGAGCCCCTGGGAGACATCCTGAAGGTGCAGCTGTGGCATGACAACAGCGGAGGGAGTAGCGCCGGCTGGTACGTGTGCGAGACGAGTGTGGTGGACCTCGTTCTGGGGGCGAGGTACGCCTACCCGTGCTATCGCTGGCTGGCCGTGCAGGCGGAGGATGCCAAGGTGGAGCGAGAAATCACCCTGGAGAGCCCGACCACCTTCTTCCAGGTGAGGGTGGCGTGCTGTTGTTATCTTTTGTTGCGTTTTTATGGTTCTTGTTCTTGTTATTGTTGTTTTCGTGATTACGTTCGTTTCTGTTTTTGTTATTGTTTTTGCTCTGTCATTGTTGTTTTCGTGATTAAGTTCGTTTTTCGTTTTTGTTATTGTTGATGTTTTTGTTATAGTTTTTGTTGTTTTTGTTATTGTTTCTGCTTTTGTCACCCCGAGAGAAAATCCAGTCCAACATAACATAGCGAAATTACTTTGCAAGAGTGTGTGTACGTATTTTACGAAACGATTTTCCCTTAATTCTTTTCGCAGGATTTCGAGCACTTTCTACCCCAGTATGCCAGCGAGCACATGCTGTGGACGTCCCTGCTCACCACGTCCAGCACAGCCAAGTTCTACAGGCTGCAGCGGCTGACAATCTGCCTGATCGTCTGTCTGTGTCTCGGCACCATATCGCTGGCCGTTGTGCAGGTGAGAAGGAGGGAAGGGTGAAAGAGAGAGAGAGAGAGAGAGAGAGAGAGAGAGAGAGAGAGAGAGAGAGAGAGAGAGAGAGAGAGAGAGAGAGAGAGAGAGAGAAAGAGAAAGAGAAAGAGAAAATAGCTTTCAAAGAACGAGTAAAAAGAAAGAAAGAAAAATTGACATCTTTCCCATCGATTCAAGCAAAATATAATTATATTCAAGTCTCGGAGATTTCATTCATTCACCGCATTATTTCCCGACTCGCCAGAGAATCAACACTGAACACACAATGATGGTCCCGGACATGCATATCGAGCCTATGTACTACGGTTGCATCATCGCCATGGCCCTCCTACCCGTGCAATGGCTGCTGGAGATGGTCTTCAAGATGAGCAATAGACTGGTGAGTAACACGAGGTGCCGTGAGGGGGTTTGGGGAGTTAATCGTGAGTTGTTTTCTATATTGGTGAAGGGGCAAGGACGCGAGTTTTGGAATAGTAGGAATTGGTGGTAAGATTTGTGTCGTGTGTTTTTATTTATTTATTTATTTATTTATTGCCTTTTACGTTGTTTTTTGAGGTTAGGACAGAAAGAAGAGACATCTTGGTTATAAATTATAAATTGTAGGAGTGACACAAGCGTATTTATTTATATATATATTTTTTTCCTTTGTTCAGGAGGAAAAGGAGTACAACAACAAGTCGGTGCTGGACACGCTGCGGGCCACGAGGGAGAGCGAGGCGGCGACGCACCCGAGGGGCGACGGCGACGGCGACGGCGAGAGCGACGCCGGGCTCAGCGACGAGGAGAGCGAGCTGTACAATCCCACCTCGAGCACCTGGGCGGCCCTGGCCAGGTGGGCGCAGACGGTCGAGCTCACCAACGCCCACCTGAGCCTCCTGCAGGACAAGGACATGGACGGCATGCACGTGACGCAGCGCTCGAGGACGCCCAACGCGGCCCAGAGCGAGAGCCCGGCGGAGGAGGCGCTGGGGCCCGCTGACCCCGCCGGCCGGTGCGCGGAGGGCAAGGCGCGGCCCCTTCCCGCGGCCGGCGGACGCGACGCCGCCAAGAAGTGCTCGCCGACCATCTTCGAGTTCCTGGCGGAGCTGCGGCGCGCCTTCGCCTGCCTCGTGAGGATCCTGTTCGAGGGGCGGAGGGCCAAGTGCAAGGGCAGGGCGCGGCAGGAGGACGAGGCCGGGTGGGAGGCGGACGAGGACGAGGACGAGGACGACGAGGGGGAGAGCGGCGAGGGGAGGGTGGCGTCCAGCCTGACCTTCATCTTCTCCCAGTGCGTCGGCTGGATCGTCTGCTGCTTCTTCGCCGGTGAGTCTCCGCGGGGCGCTCCTCGCCGCAGGCCTTCATCATGACGTTTCTGACCAGTATTAGGCAATACGACTCCAGAGAACGATAAAAACGTTCGCAATGCCAGTGAGTGTGTATGAGGTAACTTGGTTCTTATTTCCAGCCATGTGCTGCATGGTCCTTGTGGTCAGAGGCTCGGGCATGCCAATGGACTACTGCGCCGTGTGGCTTCACATTATCTACATGACCTTGTGCTTTTCCATGTTCGTCATGCAGCCGCTGGTCGTGGTCATATACACATTATACAAGGTACATGAGAGAACCCCGTCGGCTGGGCACTTAAGTCTTGCCCAGTCCGGCAGGAGAGATGATGCATGTATATTTGTATGTGTGGATATCGGATTGGGCAATGAATTCTGGCATATTTGGATGTCGGAGTCGGTGGATGTGGAGCTGATGTTCCCTTTACTTGGCAGGTGTGCATGTACCGGTGGCTCGGCTGCAGGGGGTGCATCAGCGACTGCGTAACCGTGCCCCTGGACCAGGTCGTGGCCATCTGGAACCGCTACCAGACCGTTCTGCGAGGATACAAAAACAGGACCGAGGATATGAGTAATGAGAAGTGTAAGCTGCATTTAAATGTTGTGTGGATTGGAGGGCACATTGTCTGGCCTAATTGTAGAGCTCATTTTCCCTTCCCCTGAATTGTATGCGCTTATGCGCTGTTTTCCTTATTTTTCTTTTCCTTTGTAAAGATGAGTGTTGAGGATTCAAATTTCAACGCCTGAGAAAAAGCGTGAATCATCTTTATTGACAAACAATATTATTTTGCATCCAGCGGACGGTACAAGAGTTGTTTGTTTACCTCCTACTTCCTTTCCCCACAGTGTTGGAAGAGCGGCAGCGAACGCGGGACCTGCGCTTCGCCCATCCGCCCAGCGAGGACTACCTCCTGCGGTGCCGAGAGAAGGAGGCGCAGCGGGACAAGGTTTCGAGCGTCTTCCGGAGTGTCTTGGGCCTGGTGCTCATGCTGGCGCTGCTGGTGGTGATCGCCAGCAACTCGAACGTGTCGGAGCGGTACATGCTGAACGCCTCCACGCTCACCACGCTGCAGAACGGGAGCTGCTTGGACCGGGAGAAGTACCCGGACCGCTGCCAGGCCCCGTCCTCCGAGGGGTGCAGCGAGGGCGAGAGCGAGGACTACATGTCCTTCGGGTCGATCGTGACGAAGGAAGACTGGTGGAAGTGGGCGTCGTCCGAGCTGATCGCCCTCGCCTACAACACCGACCACGCCTTCTCCCAGTTCAGCGTGTTCTGCGACTCGAACAGCGTCCTGATCGGCTGGCCGCGCATCCGCAAGTACGACATCAACCCCAAGGAGTGCGAGGCGTCCAAGTACCTCGTGTCGTCCAACCGCTCCCTGGCCGACCTGCTGCACGTGCAGTCGTGCTTCCCGGAGTACGTGGACAGCGTGTCGCACGTGTTCAGCTTCGGCTCCAACCAGAACCGGGACTGGGACGCGCACTTCCTCGCCGTCAACTACGGGATGTTCAGTCAGTACAGCTACACGGACCACCAGCAGGACCTCCCGAGCTCGCCCACGTTCGCCGTCCTGCTGCTGATCCTGCTGGAGGCGTCGCACTGGATCGACGAGAAGGCAACGCGGGCCGTCGTCACGGAACTGACGCTCTATCACCCGCAGACAGACCTCTACACGACCGTCAACCTGCTGGCCGAATTCCCGTCCTTGTCCGGTGCTCAGGTAAGGGACACTTCAACAGGAAGGGCAGAAATTCGCTTAAACACTCGTGTGGTCATAATAAATACCTAATCATACATAGATAATAGATAATAAAAGAGTCGATTTTCAAGGTGACGGTGCGAGTGTCGTCGACCGCCGTGGAGCGATACAAGGGGACCTGGTCTCTCGTGTGCATCATGGCCGAGGTTATCCTGGTGGCCGTCTCCATGCACTACCTCTACCGCACCACAATCTACGTCTACAAGTGTCGCCTAAAGTACGTTTGAAATGGACGCTTGGAGGTGAAAAAGAATCGCCTTTGTTTTCATAAAATGTGTTACCATGTTTTAGCTAGATTATACAACTAATACTAAGATTACATTTCTTACTTATTTACAGGATCTGGAAATCGTTTTGGGTATTCCTAGACATATTAATGACGATCTTGAGCTGGAGTTACATCGTGTGCCTCATGCTGCGCGTCCAAATAGCCGAGTACATTATGTGGCAGTTGCGGGTGGCTTACTTTCAGAAGTATGTCAATCTGAAAGGCCTCACGACTTGGGATAAGGTGAGCGCCAGGTCAGGTTTTGTTATCACTCAGATTTGTTTACCTATTTCTCCTTTTTTTGTATTGAGATAATAAATAAATAAATAAATATTTCTTTTTTTTATTATGGGGTTCATTAGGCGTTTAGTTTTTTTTCTTAAGAAGAGAAACGTTCTTCCCTTGTTCCTCTTTTTTTTTTTTTAAACCGTGAAAAAAAAAACATTTCAACATTTCATCAATGAATTTGGAACAAAAACGCCAAAACATTCCCTTTTCCTCTCACTTCTCATAACGAATAGCATACACCCATTCCTCCGATGCTGTACCATGTGTTCCTTCATGCTGACTCTCCTATTTCACGCTGCAGATCTTGGAGTCCTTGATAGGAGGGATGCTGCTCGTTCACATGATCAGGTGCATGAGGATGATGAGGTATCTGCCAGTGTTCCGTCGCCTCGGTCACGTCCTCAGTGGAGCTGCCAAGGATGTCCTGGTTGTGACGTGAGTGATAATTGCCTTGGTAATCGATGCATTTTAATTGTTATCTGTTTAATTTACTTCTTTTATAATTACGTGATGATAGTTGGTGAATGATTTTTTTTTCTGCGTTTTTTTTCCCCACGTAGGGTGATGCTGCTGGGGATGTTGGTATGCTGTATGCTCCTGGGCTACATGTGGTTCAGCTCCCTGCTGTGGGAATTCCACACGGCGCTCGAGGCCTTCCTCACCCTCGTCAGGATCATCATGACGCACGTGCCCTTCCTCCCCAGTGAGTGCACGACTTCTGTTAGGGACCTAAAACATATAAATACATAAATCTAGTTTTTGTATTGTGTTTTTTTTTCTTCCATATAAATACGCGCACACTAATGCATACACAGAGAAAACGAGTGCCAGTCTTACCGACCTTGAGTTTCTTATTAGGGGAATAAAACGTGACATATTTAGCTGTCTGATAAGGAACACTTGATCAGAAAGTCGTGTCTTTATTCCGTTTCTCTTGTGGAAGGCTTCCCCCCCCCCCCCGTGATATATTTTGAAATTTGTGTTAACACGCATTTTAATATATAATTTTCGATTTTTTTTCTTAGCAATAATATATATATATATATATATATATATATATATATATATATATATATATATATATATATATATAAATTTTGTATATATGTTTAAAAAAAACGTATTTTCGTATTTGTGTTAAATATTTTTTTCCGTATCTTAACCTACACTTCTCAACACACTTTACGATTTTTTTTAAACAGATCTTGAAAATGAGAGTAATGGCTACGTAACTTCCCTCGGTTATCTGTATTATCTGATAGCATACCTCCTTCTGTACCAACTGACGCGGGCGCTGTACAAGGCAGCCTTTTATCCATGCCATGAAGTCCTATGTTGGGAAACCAGGGTAAGTCCCATAGCATTTAGGTAAATCCCGGGGAATTGAATCAAGTCCCACAAAATATTATCATGACGGGGCCACAAAATGTAATTGAGTTCAGGAAAATTACGATTTACGTCTCAGAAAGTGTGATTTAAGTCCCACAGAAAAATATGTTGGGGTCCCACCAAATCTGTTTGTCCTACGAAATATAAATAAGTCCCATATGATATATTTCTTGAGCTTTCTGTATTCCAGTTCAGTTAAATAGCTTACTACTGCAATATATCTACCTTTTTTAATGAAAATTTGAGCTTTGGCATTTTAAAAATCTCCATTAAATAATCTCAATCTTCTCTGATTTCCTTTCAGCGTGGATGTTGCGTGGAGGGATATCAAGGTCTATGCGAAGGAAAGGTGTCAGTCGCTCCTGCGGTTTGTTCAGAGGAAGGCGGAGGTGGTTGATGAGCCGAAGGACAATACGCCGCCGGTAAGGAGCGTGCATGGCGGTTGTCTTGGTCACAGGGAGCGGGAGGAAGTGTTTTGAGTGTGTGTGTACTTTTTTGTGGTTGGGTTTTCATTTTGTTGTGTTTTGTGGTCTTTTTTTCACTTCTCACCGCGCACACGCACACACACACGCACGCACACCACACACACACACACACACACACACACACACACACACACACACACACACACACACACACACACTCTCTCTCTCTCTCTCTCTCTCTCTCTCTCTCTCTCTCTCTCTCTCTCTCTCTCTCTCTCTCTCTCTTTTCTCTCTCACACCTTTCCTCGCTCTCACCCCCACTCTTCTCTCCCCAGGACTTCTACATGGCTGAGCTGGAGCTCCAGATCAACCAAATCCTGGGCGGCCTGGACAACCTGGCCGAGTCCCTGGGCATCGTGACGGAGCGCGTGGCCCAGCTGGACGAGGACGACGACGGCGAGGACGACCAGGAGTTCCAGGACAGCCACGACGATGGCGACGACGACGACGACGACGACGACGACGAGGAGGCGCAGGTGAGTCGAGGCCGGCGGGTCGAGGCTTTGCGGTCTCGGGAAATGGATGTGATATTTGCTTTGTCTGGCGTGGGGTTTGTATGGTGCTTAACGCCGGTCTGTTCTGTCGCCGCAGCCTGTGTGTGACCGCGGGCGGGACTGGCTCGCGGAGGGCTTCCTGCAAGGGAAGGTGAAGAGTTCGACGCCCAAGACCGAGCTGGACGTCATCCTGCAGCCGCTGCAGAAGAGGGTGCAGGAGCTGCTGGACCAGGCGGAGAGCGGCGAGCGGGAGCCGCCCTTCCCCGGGGCGAGCGCGGCCGACGACAGGCTGGCGGAGGCGGAGAGCGCGCAGGACTCGCCCTTCGAGACGTCCTTCAACCTGGACGCCTTCACGGACATCGCCAGCTGCCAGACGGAGATCGAGGCCCTCACGCGCTCGTGGAACCTGAGCGCGGTGCCCGGCGACCCCGCGGCCAGGGGCTGGGCGCAGGACGACGGCGGCCAGCTCGCCAAGTTCCTCAAGGACGTGTCCGTGTCGGCCGCCTCCGACGAGTCCCTGCAGGCGTTCGGCAAGTACGGCAAGACGGTGGGCAAGCTCAAGGTCGTGCCCAGGCTACAGCCGAGCCACGAGAGCCTGGCCGCCGCCCTCAGGAGCCACAGCACGAGCGGCGCCTCCGACGCCAGCAGAATCCGCTCGGTGTCCTCCTTCGTGGACAGCGGCGGCCTGCAGCAGGAGCAGGCGGGCGGGCGGCCGCGCTCGCACACCAGCGCCGCCGCCGCGCAGCAGGAGGGCCAGGCGCACGGGTCGTCCGTGGCCATGCTGGGCTCCAAGCTGCGGAGGACGCAGACGCAGGGGCGGGGCAAGGGCCACGTCGACGTGCTGGACATCGAGAGCCTGATCCTGGACAGCGAAGAAGGCAGCGAATACTAAGGCTTCGCCGCTTCCACGAGGCAGCAAACCCTCGGCTTCGGGGTTTCCGCCAGGGAGTCGCAAACGCCAGGGCTTCGAGCTTCAGCAGAGGCGGCGGCGAACACCAACTCGAGCTTCGGAGCTTCAGATGGAGGAAAACACATCTGTCGATACCCATATTCTTTCATGCAACTGCAGTGCCTTTCTCTACTGACAAATGTATTATTTTTTATTTTTAGGCTTAAGCAGAATGGATTATTTTTCAGAGATTGGGATTACCGTTTTAACGCATTCTTGATTTATTCGACTTTAATGGTAAACTGTCTTTTGTTTGAATACCATCATCAAAACTACTGTTCTTTCATTATTGATCAAACAGTGCCTTATAAACCTGCTAAATTTTTAATGGTAATGTGGAATGATTAGTGTAATTGAGCAGTAAATGTACGGGAACTATATGTGCATACTAGTCTGTGTGGGGAAATTTTGTATTGTTTCCAGTGTTGGTCAGACTTGGGAAATAAAGGAAATCATATTTAATCATTTGTATTATTTCCTTCCTGTGTCAGAGTGTCATGGAAACATAGCGAATACACTTTATAAAATAAATAATATGAGTGTATTCGTGTATCAATATTTACCATGGAAATGTACCCGGTATTGAGCAATCAGAAAACATATAGATTTTATCATTTTACTTCAGTACGCCAGTATGTTACACTGCAAAGTAGATTCTTTGTGTGGTATAAATTTCATCCCCTGCAGTAGATAATTGAGGGACACATACATTTTATTCATATAACATATTACTGGTGAGGAGGAAATTATCTACAGAATTCACTATATGAAAAGTTTTTTTTTTTCCTGTGACGGGTTTTATTTATTTATTTATTTTTTTTTTCAAAATAAATAAGCTGAAGAAAAATCAACCGAAATTACACGCACTGACTTCGCAAAACAAAAGAAAACTTAGATATTCAAACTCCTTAACTTTAACGACAAAGCGAAGTTGCGTTTAATCCTTTAAAAAAAGGAGAGAGAAAAAACTTATTTTCCTGAAGGTTGTCCCAATTCAAACTTTTGCTGTGGAGATTTACGACTGCCCCCCCCCTCCTCCCTCCCCTAACCCCCACCAACCCCCTACCCCCAACCAACTCCCTTCCCACCAACCCCCAACCAACTCGCTTCCCCCAACCTCCTATCCAATCACCCCACCCACCCCATTCCCCCAACTCCCCTACTCTCAAGGCTCCCCACCATTCGTCACGGAAATTACGAGGGAGTGAAGGTGTGAAATGCTCAGAATCCTTCCCACGTGGCTGTGAAATCCTTAATGGTAAGAAACAGGGAGGGGGGGGGGACAGTGGAGTTGGTCACACATCATTTATTCAATCATGAGTCCTTAATGACTTCGTAATTCTAGAATGTTTGTGGTGTGTGAAGGAACAGTTGGCATCCCTGGAATGCTTGTGAAGTGTGAAGGGAGAAATTAACAAAGATCATCATCATTTCACAGTTTATTTCATTCTTTAAAAAGTGGTATCTTACAAATGAATTCATAACTGGACCAGATACAAGTAGAAAAATATCACAAAACATGTATTCCTACAACAATTCGTGTTAAAAGATAGGATACCCTACGCTTGAGAAATTCTGGCAACACTATCAATTCTATCATCTTAATATTAACCTTCTTCGTCGACCTGGTAACACTGGACTGCCTTTCTCCGCAAAACACCAGCTGGAAGAAAACAATAAACAATATTAGACACATGTTGACCTTGAAGAATATTAAATATGCTGTAAACCCCTTCAAAGTGGAAAAAAATCCACCGACAAATCGAGCGCTTTATAAAAATATCTTTACGTAACAAAACAAAAAAAGAGAATAAAAAAAAAATACCCACGAAGAAATATATATTTAGGTCTATATATATATATATATATATATATATATATATATATATATATAAATCTATCTTTCAATCTAGAGATATAGACTAAAGCTTCGTATTTGGAAAAGGATTTGAATGAAATTGACTGTAAATACATGTAATATTGTATATATACATATATATACATATATATGGGGGCCGCAGTGGTCGAATGGTTAGAGCGTCGGACTCCAGACTGTCACGACGGCAATCTGAGTTCGAGGGTTCGAGTCACCGACCGCCGCGTTGTTTCCCTTGGGCAAAGGAACTTCACCTTGATTGCCTGCCTAGCCACTGGGTGGCCAAGGCAGCCCAAGTCAAGTGCTGGTCCCAAGCCCGGATAAATAGAGAGAATGATTACCTAAAAGGTAACACCGGCACTCTCCGTGGAAAGGAACTGGGGACCCTACCACGTACTCACTCCAAGAGCATCACAACGTGAAAACTACAATTAAGTATCATGCTGTGACCACAGCGGCTCAGACATGAACCTACCGTTAAAAGAAGATACATATATATACATATATATACATATATATACATATATATATATATACATATATATATACATATGTAAATATATGTATATATGTATATATATATATATGTATATATATATATGTATATGTATATATATATGTATATATATATGTATATGTATATGTATATGTATATATATATGTATATTATATATATGTATATATATGTATTATATGATATATGTATGTATATATATTGTAATATATATCATATATTATATATATACATATATATATACATAATATATTATATACATATATATATACATATATATATATATATATACATATATATATATACATATCATATATATACATATATATATATATACATATATATAATATACATATATATCATATATATTATATATACATATCTATATATATTAATATATATATATCTATATTTTATATATACATATTTTATTATATATATTAAAATATATATATATACATATATCATATATAATATATATATATATATACATTTTATATCAAATTCTATAAAAAAACTATATAAAAATTT
>NC_051403.1:21181803-21194084 GCF_015228065.2 Penaeus monodon | reverse complement strand
ATGGGACACACCCATTGTTTATGCAGAAAAGGCCCTCACGAATCACACACACACACACACACACACACACACACACAAACAAGCACACACAAAATAATAATAATAACAAATAGAAAAATAAATAAATAAATAAAATAAAATAAAATAAACAAATAAAAAAATAATAATAATTAGTAAAAATGAAATAAAATAATGAAATAAACAACAATACTGGCTAGGAAAATCGCCCTCCCTGCGTGTCCTTCTCGCCCCCCCAACTAGGACCAATGTCTTCCCACCTTTCTCGGGGGGTTGCAGGAAAGAAGCAAGAACCCCCTCCCCCCCCCCCTTTCTGCCCTGCCGCTCGAGGCTTTTTCCCTTCCTTTTGCTAATTGGGGGTTTCTCTCTCCTCTCTCCTCTTCTCTCTCTCTCCTCTCCTCTCTCTCTCTCTCTCTCCCTCTCTCTCTCTCAGCTAGTTATTTTTTCTCTTTCTCTTTCTCTGTTTCTGTTTCTGTTTTTTCTCTCTCTTTTCTCTCTCTCTCTTTCTAGTATTATTTTTTCTCTTTCCCCTTTTCTTTTCTGTTTCTCTCTCTCTCTCTCTCTCTCTCTTTTTCTCCCCTCCTCTCTCTCTCTCTCTCTCTCCTCCTCTCTCTCTCTCTCTCTCTTTCTAGTAATTTCTTCTCTTTCTCTGTTTCTGTATTTCTATCCCTTTCTCCCTTGTTTTTTTTTCTCTCTCTCTTGTCTCCTCTTTTTCCTTTTTTCCCCTTTCCCCTTTTCCACTATTCACTGTTTTTTCCCTTTCTCCCTCATTCATATCTTTCCTATTACCCGCCAATTTATCCCCCTGTTCTCTCTCTCTCTCTCTCTCTCTCTCTCTCTTCCATCCTCATTCCGTCTCTCTCTCTCGGTTTCATCTCTCCGATTTTCCCCCTCCCCCCTTTTCTATTTCTCCCTCTCCCTCTCCCTCTTCCAATCACTTCCCAATCAGAAAATACCCTCCGATTAAATGAATCATAGGCCTATTTTGCACTACAATAGGCCTATTTCATCCACGGGAGGTTAATAATGCATCCAACAGAATCAGAAATTTTGCATTTTTATCGTCAATAATATTCTTTCTTCTTGTAACCCTTTACGGTCAAAAATAATTCTACGAGAAGAATTAAAAAAAAGAAAAAAAAAAAAAAAAGAAAAAAAAAAAGAAAAGAAAAAAAAAAAAAAAAAAAAAAAAAAAAAAACGAAAAGAAAGAAAAAAAAAAAAAAAAAAAAAAAAAAAAAAAAAAAAAAAAAGACGGTCATATTGCGAAAGGAAGAGTGGATCGATAAAAGAGATGAAAAATAATAATAAATAAAAATAGTAATAAATAAAAAACTGAAAATCCATAGTAGAAAAAAAAGCTAAAGGGCTCGTGACCGCTCCCCCCCCCCCCCCCCCCCCCCCCCCCCCCCATTGCGTGCAGACGGGCGTGCGTGAGCTGATCAACGAGAAATTTAATTAACGAAGATTTCGTTAAAGCTAGTTACACAAGGGCATAGCTTGGGGGGGGGGAGGCTGTGGGGCATAAAAATGGGGGGGGGGTGGAGGAAGGGGGCAAGGGTGGTGGGGGGAAAGATTGTGGTGGAGGGAGGGGGCAGAGGGTGGTGGGGGGGAAGATTGTGGTGGAGGGAGGGGGCAGAGGGTGGTGGGGGGTGGGGGGAAGATTGTGGTGGAGGAAGGGGCCAGAGGGTGGTGGGGGGGGAATTGTGGGGGAGGGGGGCAGAGGGTGGTGGGGGGGGGGGGGAAGATTGTGGTGGAGGGAGGGGGCAGAGGGTGGTGGAGGGAGGGGGTTGAAGTTGGTGGAGGAGGTGGAGTGGAGAGGTGGGGGGGGGATGGGCGGAGGAGGGGAAGTGGGTGGAGCTAAGGGGGGGGGGGACAGTAGAAGGTGGGGGGAATGGGAGGAGGGGGGAGGGGAGTGGGGGGGAGAGAGAGAGGAAGAATGAATGAGGCACTAACGTCGAATGGAATAAATAAAGAAACAAAAAAACAGAAGACTGAAAATAAAGAGAGGGAAAAAAAAGAAAGAAAGAAAAGGAAAAAAAAAAAAGAAAGAAAAAGATAAAGATAAAGACAGAGAAGACAGACAGATAGAAGCTAGATAGACAGACAGAAGCTAGACAGACAGACAGAAGCTAGACAGACAGACAGACAGACAGACAGACAGACAGAGGGAGAGACAGAGAAACCTCCCACCAGACCACGACGGCAGAAGACAACATGCCCCCCCCCCCCCATGGCATCCGAACCCAGAGGATCAAAATCGCCATAGAACCCAAGACATTTCCCGCGGGGGAGCGAGCGCGCGCCGGCCTTTCCTGCTCGGCCGAGAGATGGCGCCACCGGCCGGCCGCGGGAGGGGGGGAAGGGGGGTGGGGGGGAGTTGGAGGGGGGGAGGGGGTGCCTTTGGGTGGTACCCTCCCTCCCTCCTTCCCCTTATTCTCTCTCTTCCTATCGTTTTCGTTCATCCTATTCTGCTTTATGTCTGTTGGTCTCTCTCTGTATCTATCCCATACTCTTTCTACCCTTTTCTCACTTTTTCTTTCGTCTTCTTCCACTTTCCTTCATCCTCTCCCTCTCTCTGCTCCTATTCTTCCTTCTCAGTCTCCTACCTCCTTTTCTTCCTTTCCTTTTACTTCCATCCTTCTTCTCACTCTCCTTCCTTCCTTTCCTCCCCCTCCCTCTTCTTCTTTTACTTTCTTCTCACTCTTTCGTTCGTTCCTTTCTTTCTCCTTATCCTCCTCCTCCTCTTCTTCCCCCTTCTCTTTCCCCCATCCTCCTCTTCTCCCCTTTCTCTCCCTCTCTCTTTACCTGACGCCGGAGTTAGTTAATATCATGTTATGTAAGTAAAAAAAAAAAAAAGGGGGGGGGGGGGAGGAAAACGACAAAGAAAAAAAAAGAGAGGAAAAAAGGGAAGAGAAAAAGGGAAAAAAATAAAAAAAAAAAATAATGGAAAAAGAGGAAGAGAAAAATTCCAAAAAAACAGAAAAGTAAAAAAAAAAGTGAAAAAACGGTAAAAAAAAGCATACAAGGAAAAAAATAAAAGTAAAAATGAGGCCAAAAAAAAAGAAAGAAAGAAAAAAAAAAAAAACGTAGGAAACTCAGCAAGATTTTAGAAGCGCTTCCTAAAAATAAATTATTAACAAACCGCCGCAAAATTACGTAATTTGTCTGAGAAACAGAAACCTTACGCCAGGTTTTTTTTCTCTCTCTTTTTAAGTCCTTTTTTTTTCCTTCTCGTTTTGAGCAAAATAATTTATTCTCATTTGTCTCGTTTTCTTGTCTTTCTTGTATCTCTGTTTATCTACGAATTTCGGTTTTTATCATTATCACTTTCTATTTTCTGTTTCTCTTATCTATTTATTCTACTTATCTATTTATTTACTATTTTCGCATATCACTTTTTCTTGTTTTGATATTATCTAAACAACAATTTTACTTGTTTAGTTGTTTTCTTTTTATTTTTCCTGTTTTTTGCTTGCTTCTTTTTTTAAAACTTTATTTCACTTCCCATTTTCAATTCTTGTTCACACACAATTTTTTTTTCTTCGCTAATCAAATGTTCAATTATTCTCATTAACGTTATTTGCATATTAGCTTCGTCGCATTTATCGTCAAAGTATTAATTGCATTTTCAGAAAGAGGAATATGGGGACCAAAAAAAAAATAATGAAGAATGAATAATGAGGAAAAATGGAGAAATTGCAAATTCAAGAAACAGAATAGAGGAAGAGGAAGAAAAGCGACGAATAGAAGGCAAAGACGAAGATAAACAAGAAGAAGAGGAGGACGACAAGGAGGAAGAATAAGAGGAAAAAGAAGAGGAGGAAGAAGAGGAAGAGGAAGAAAAAAAAAAAAAAAAAAAATAGATGAACGCAAAAACTCGAAAAACTGAGGAAATGAAAATAAAAATAAAAACGAAAGAAGGGAGAGAAACAAAGCAAAAGAGAAATAAACTTGTGGCAATAAAAAAAAAAAAAAAAAAAAAAAAAAAAAAAAAAAAAAATCAAGACGGGGGGGGAAAACGGGAGGAGATGAGAGAGAGAGAGAGGAGAGAGAGAGAGAGGGGAGAGAGAGAGAAGAAGAGGAGAGAAGAGAGAGAGGAGAAGGACGAGAGGGAGAGAGAGAAAGAGGGGGGGCTGATTGAGGGAGAGGATGAGGGGAAAGAGAGGAGGAGGGGGGAGAGGTTTGGGGAGGGGAGGGGAGAAGGCTTGAAATAGGGAAGTACAGAAGAGGGGAAGGGGAAAGGGGAGAGGGGAACAAGGTAAGAGCCCAGAGAGAGGTGGAGGGTAGGGGGAGACGGGGAAGAGGAAGAAGAGGAAGAGGAAGAGGAAGAGGAAGAGGAAGAGGGGTCCTGAGAGAAAGGAGGAGGAGAAGAGGAAGGGGAGGAGAAAAAATAGAAGAGGTGGGGACCTAAAGAGAGAAAGGGAGAGAGGGGAAAAGGGAAAGAGGAAGAGGAAGAGGGAGGCGGGAAGAGGAAGAAGAAAAGGGGAAGAGGGAGGGATGAAGGGGAGGGAGAGGAGGCCTGAGAGTAGGGAGGCGGGGAGAAGGGGGAGACAGGAGGGGGAAGGAGAGGGAGAAAGAGGGGAGAGGATGTGGCACCCACTCCTCTCACAGCGGAAGACCTCCATTACACAAAGGAAATTGTCGACGCTCCTGAGAGGTCTCCCCTCCCCCCTCCCCTTCTCCACTCCCTTCCCCCCTCCCCCTCCTTCACTTCCCCTTCCCCTCCCCCATTCCGTTCCGTAAGAGGGGGGGGGGAGGGATGGGTGACTAGGTAGGTGGAGGGGGAAGTGATGGGGAGGGGGGGGGGTATGGGTATGGAAGGTGCATAAATATAAAATGCTCAAAATAACTGAAAACAAGTAAAAAATGTATACATTTTGATAACAAAATAAAATGCACCTATATCTATCTATCTATACTTTTACACACACACACACACACACACACACACACATATATATATATATATATATATATATATATATATATATATATATATATATATATATATATATATAAAATCAGAGAATCATTGTCATTATTTTTCCATAAGACCTTCCTGTATTTTGCAATAACCTTCACGATTCAGTTACTTTATGAGACTTCTTCATTAAATTCTTTACATTCTGTAATCTCAAAATGTTTTTCTTGAATATTCTAAAAAGTCCTTTGCCATTTCTCAAAAATATCAAGCACGGTCTTCTAAGTTGCACAATTCACTATTTGAGAACTAGGGAGAGAGATTAAAGAGTGGGTGAGGGAGAGAGAGGGAGGGAGGGAGAGAGGAGGAAGGGGGAGTGGGAGGGAGGAAGAGAGGAGGAAGGGGGGAGTGGGAGGGAGGGAGGAGGGAGGGAGAGAGGGGAGAGAGAGAGAGAGAGAGAGAGGGGAGAGAGGGAGAGGAGAGAGAAAAAGAAAGAGAGAGAGAAAGAAAGAGAGAGAGAGAGTGAGAGGAGAGTGTGGAGAGAGAGTGTGTGGAGAGAGTGGGGAGAGAGAGAGAGAGAGAGAGAGGAGAGAGAGAGAGAGAGAGAGGAGAGAGAAGAGAAGATGAGAGAGAAGATGGAGGAGAGAGAGAGAGAGAGAGAGGAGAGAGAGAGAGATTCCCCCATAAAAAACCTTTCCTCGAGATTTCTCAGTCTATTTCAAGCCTTCGTTATTATCATACCTTTTTTTTCTTCTTCTTCTTCAAAATTATTTTCTCTTGCGTCCGAAGTCGAGAAAGGACGTCACTTTGTGTTACATGTGTGTTTACTCAGGCTCTCCCCCCCCCTTTCCCCGCCCCTCCCCTCTCCCACTCACCCTTCCTCGTCCCTCTCCTTCCCCTTCCCCACTCTCATCTCCACTCTCCTCTCATCCCTTCCTCGCCCCGACCTACTCCCCTCCCCTCCCCTCCCCTCTCACCTCCCCCCTCCCCCTTCCTCCCCTTTTAACTCACCACCCCTCTCCCTTCCCAACTCTCAACCCTCCCCTCCCCCTTTTTACACACCCCCTCCCCTTCCTTTCGACCATACTCCTATCCCCTTCCCTTCTACCCCCTCCCCCCTCCCTGGGCTAGGGGGTGGTGCGGCTCCCCAACTTGCAAAAGCATGAACTCGCCAAAACAACCACGTCAGAAAAACAGGCTTGCTTCTTCGAGCGGCAATTTTCTCTCTTGCTCTCTCTCTCTCTCTCTCTCTCTCTCTCTCTCTCTCTCTCTCTCTCTCTCTCTTCTCTCTCTCTCTCTCTCTCTCTCTCTCTCTCTTATTCTCTCTCTCTCTCTCTCTCTCTCTTGCTCTTATTCTCTCTCTCTCTCTCTCTCTCTCTCTCTCTCTCTCTCTCTCTCGTTTTCTCCCCCCCCTCTCTCTCTCTCTCTAATTCGGTCAACCTTTCTATTTTCAGAGAAAAAAAAAAGAAGAAAAATATAAAGGGAGAGGCAGAGACGGACGGAAGGAGGGGAGGAGAAAGAAAAAGAAGAAAAATCAAGAAAAAAAAAAGAAAAAACGAGAGAATGACACAGAATACCCTTTCAAAACCCTCTATTAATTATCAGACAAATTAATAAAATAAAAATAAAAATAAATAAAGAAAGAAAGAAAGGGAAAGAAAGAAAGGAAAAAAAAAGAAAGAAAGAAAAAAAAAAAAAAAGAAAGAAAAAAAAAAAAAAAAAAAAAAAAAAAAGCGGCGTTACATCCTGCCTTCGAGTGTCTCCGAAGACGCTCAGCCGACCGGACAATCCTCTTAAGAAACACTTCCTATAAACCCTATTTGAAACCTGTCATCTCAACCGCCCTCGTCTTTCACCTCCTCCTCCTCCTTGAGTCCTTGAGTCCCCCCTCCCTCCCTTCCCCTTACCTCCCTTCCCCCTCCCTCCCTTCCCCCTCCCTCCCTTCCCCTTACCTCCCTCGTTACCCTTCCCCCTCCTCCTCCCTCCCCCCCCCCCCTCCTTCGCTTCTCCCTACCTCTTGTGTTCCTCTTCCCTCCCCTCTTTCCTATCTCCTCCCTATCTCGTCCGCCTGCCTCCCTCCCTCCCTCTCTCCCTTCCCCCTTCCCTCCTATCCCCTGCGTCCTATACCCCCCCCACCCCCACACACCCTTCTTCGTCCTCCTTGTGTTTCCTATCTTCGCAATTCGAATTATGTTTGTTTTTTTCTATGCGCACTTTCTAGCCATCTACACAAACTATAAAAAAAAAAGTGAAAGGAGATAATGGTGCAAAATTCCATAAAGATAAAATAAAAATGGCTTTCAATTTCCCCCCCATCTATTTCTTGTTTCCGGATTCATTCTCTCTCCTCTTTTTCCTCTCTCTCTCGTTCTTTTATCTTTCTCTCCTTTCTTTTCCTTCCCCTTCTCTTTTTCCGCCCTTCCCTCCGTCTCCCTCTTCCCTCTTTACTCCCTTCTTCCCCTCGTACCCTTTTCCAAACATATTTCCTCTTTCCTCCTCCCTCCCCATCCCTTCCCTCCCCAACCCCCCCCCCCCCTTCCTCCGCCCCTTGCTAATTATTTTTGACTACACCCCTTTCCCAACCTCCCCTCCCCCTCCTTTCTTCCCTTCGCCCCTCCCTTCTCCCCTCCCCTCCCTCCCTCCCTTCACTCCCTCCCTCCCTCCCCATCAACACAAAGGACAAACTCGACGGGGGAGAAAAGTTTGGTAATGATGCTAACTTCACAAACGCGACGACTAGAAGGGAGAGAGGGAGGGAGAGAGGGAGGGAGGGAGGGAGGAAAGAAGGGAGGGGAGGGGGGAAGAGGTACGAGGGGGGAGGAGGGGCAGTTACCAAACTCATTCCTACTCTCTCTCTTTCTTTTTTCTTCTCTCTCTCTATTTTCTCTCCGTCTCTCTATATTCTCTATTCTCTCTCTCTCTTTTTTCTTTTCTTCGTTTTTTTAGGGTGTCACGTGAAATCTTTTGTATCTTTTTTCTCAAGGTCGTACTTTGTGACGCAAGGGCCTTTCATAGTGAAAACGTTTACAAAAAAGATCTCATAGAAAAACTTTTTGCGCACTTCTTCCTTTCCCTCGATTTTCTTCTCCTTTTCCCTTCCCCCTTCCCCCATCTCCTCTTTTTTCTCTTATCGTCTTTTCTCTCTCTCTTTTTTTTTTTTTTTCTTCTCTTTTCCCTTTCTATCTTCTCTCCTCTCCCATCCTCTTATTCCCCTTAAAACCCGGTTCCTTCCCTTCTCCCTTACCGCACGTGCCCCGAATTTGGCGACGACGATAAGGCAAAATAAACAGGGGAGAGGAGGGGAGGAGAGGAGAGAGAGGAGAGGAGAGAGAGGAGAGAAAGGGGAAAAGAGAAAGAGGGAGAGAAGAGAGGGAGAGGAAAGAGAAGAGAGAGAGAGAGAGAAGAGAGGAGAGAGAAAAAGAGGAGGGAGAGAGAGAGAGAGAGAAAGGGGGAGAAGAGAGAGAGAGAGAGAGGAGAGAAGGAAGGGAAAAAGAGGAGAAGAGAAGAAAAGAGAGAAGAAAGAGAGAGAGAAGGGGGAGGGAGAGAGAGAGAGAGAAAAGAAGAAGAGAAGGAAAGGAGGAGCGAGAGAAAAAAGGGGGGAAAAAGAGAGAGAAAAGAAAAAAGAGAGAAAAAGAGAAAGGAGGGAGGGGGGGGGAAAAAAAAGGGAAAAATTAAAAAAAAAAAAAAAAAAAAAAAAAAAAAAAAAAAAAAAAGGGAAGGAAAAAAACAAGGGAAAAAAAAAAAAAAACCCTGGGGGGGGGGAGAAAAAAGGGAAAAAAGGGGAAAAAAAAGGGGTAAAAAAAAAAAAAAAAACCAAAAAAAAGGGGGGGAAAAAAAAAAAAAAAAATTTTTTCCAAAACCCGGGGGGGGGGTTTCCCCCCCCCCTCCTTTTTTTCCCTTCCCCTTTTTTTCCTTTTTCCCCCCTTTTTTTTCCCCCCCCTTTTTTTTTATTTTTCTCCTCTCCCTCCCTTCTCCCCTTTTCTCCTCTCTGTTTGGGGATCTGAACCAAATATGATGAACACGTATCGTATTTTAAAAAAAAAAAACAAAACACAAAAAATAAAATATAAAAATAAAATAGAAAATAGTAAAAAATAAATTTTAATAAACATATAAATAATAAAATAAACAAAAAAAACAAAACACACACACACACACACACACACACACTCTCCCTTCCTCCTCCTCACACTCCTCCTTCTCCTTCCCCTCCCTCTCTTCCTCCTCCTCCCCCCTCACTCACCACTTCCAATTCCTCCCTCTCTACTACTCCTTCTCCCCCTTCCCCCCGCCTCCTCTTCCCCGATCCCCCCTCCTCCTCCTCTTCCTCTTCCCCCTTCTTCTTTCCCCCTCCTCTTCCTTTCCTCTTTTTCCCCCTCCTTTTCCTCCTCTTCCTTCCCCCCTCTTCTTCCCCCTTCCCCCCCCTTTTTCTCCCCTCCCCCCTCCTCCCCCCTTCCTCCTCCCCCCTCCTCCTCCTCCTCGTCCTCCTCCCCCCCTCCTCCTCCTCCTCCCCCCTTCCTTGCCAGCCCCCCCCGACCAAACTTTCACCCCCTTCGGCCGCGAGCGTTTTTCCCAAAACTTTTTGTCATGTTTTAAAATGCTCCGCCGATCGATTTTTCGGCGGCCGGGGGTCACAGTAAAACGAGTTTTCCCGTTGGGGGGCGGGGATAGCGGCGAAGGCGAAGGCGAAGGAGGAGGAGGAGGAGGCGAAGGAAGAGGAGGGGGAGAGGGGGGAGGGGGGGGGAACAGGGGGAGGGGAGGGGGAAGAGGGGAGGGGAGGGGGGGGGAAGGGGGGGAAAGGGGGAGGAGAGGGGAGGAGGAGGAGGGGGGGGGAAGGGGAGGAGAAGGAGGAGGGGGAGAGAGGGGAGGGGGGGAGAGGAGGGGGGGGGAGGAAGAGGAATGGGGAAAGGGGGGGGAGGAGGAGAAGGAGGGTATGGGGGTGGGGGGAAAAAAGGGAGGGGGGGGGAGAAGGGTTAGGGAGGGGGGAGGAGGAGGGGTAGTGAAGGGAGGAGGGTTTGGGTGGGGGGGGGGATGGGGGGGGGGGGGGGGGAGGGGGAGAAGGGGAAAGGGGAAGGGAAGAAGGAGGGGCAGATGGAGGAGGAGAAGGAGGAGGCTTTTGAGGGAGAGGGGGGGAGGGGGAGGTTGAGAGAAGAGGGGAAAGGGAAGGGAGTGGAAGAGGAGGAGGGGGAGAGAGGAGAGAGGGTAGAGGGAGCTAAGGAAGGGAAAAAGGGAAAAATACAAAACAGCAATAACAGAAATAACAATAACAATATTGAAATAATATTTTTTCCCCTCTCTTCAAAAAAAAATAGAAGGAGAAAGGGGAAAAGAGGAGGGTAAAGGAGGGAAAGGGGGGGGAGGGAGAAGAGGACGAAACATAAGAAGGAAAAAAAGAGTGGGAGAGGGAGGGGAAGAAGGGAGCCTTTTTACGGTGTGAAGAGGGGGAAAGGGAAAGGGAAATTGAGGGGAAAAGGGGAGGGTGGGAGATGAGGAAAACGAGTGGTGTGAGGGGGAGGATGAGGGGAAACGGAGCAGCAAATGGGACAGGAAATGCACTTCCGGAATACGTTTTGTTTCATTCCCAAAAGGGGAAAAAAAAGGGGAAAAAAAATTTTAAAATTTTAACATTAAAAAAAATGTACAAAATAAGAGCAAAAATAGGGAAAGGGAGAAAGTGGGAGGGAGGGAGGGAGGGAGGGACGGTGGGAAGGAAGTAGGGAGGGAGGGAGGGAGAGCGTATTCTCTTTCTGTCATTCTCTCTCTTTCTCTCATTTTTTACTCTCTCTCTTTCTCTCTCTCTCTCTGTATGTGTGTGTGTGTGTATATATATGTGTGTGTGTATGTATGTGTGCGTGTGCGAGTGTGTGTATGTGTGTGTGTATGTGTGTGTGTATGTTGTGTGTATGATGGATGTATGTATGTGCATGAATGTGTATGTATGTGTGTATGTATGTATGTATATGTATATGTATGTATGTATGTATGTATGTATGTATATATATATATATATATATATATATATATACTATATATATATACATATATATGTACATATATGTGTATATCTATGTGTATATATGTATAGATATATATACATACACACAAACACACACACAGAGCAAGTGTGTTCAAAAACAATTCATTCCTCATCCGTTGCCCAAAGAAACACCAAAAATAGAAATGAAGAAAAAAAAAGTAAAAAGAAAGAAAAAAAGAAAGAAAGAAAATATTCCAAGCTAATCACAAGCCCCTCCCCTCCCCCTCCCTCCCCACTTTACCCCCCCCCCCTTTCCCCAAACCCTTTACATTATAATTAACCCCCACCAAAAAAAAAAAAAAAAAAACAAGCTTTCCAATTTAAAAATTTCCCAATTTTCCCCCATTATTTCGTCGGAAAAAAATCCGAGAAGGGGGAGGGGGGGGAGGGGAGGAAAAAGAAAAAAAAAAAAAAAAGGAAAAAAAAAGGGAAAAAAATTGGAAACCCAGGGGAAAAAAAGGGGGAGAGGGGGAGAGGGAGGAGGGAGAGGGGAGAGGGAGGGAAGAGGGAAGGAGGAAAAAGAGAAAGAGAGAGAGAGAAGAGAGAGAGAGAGAAGAGAGAAGGGGAGAGAGAGAAGAGAGAGAGAGGAGGAAAAGAGGGAGAAAGGGAAAAGAGAGAAGGAAGAGAGAAAGAGAAGAGAGAGAGAGAAAGGAGAGAGGAGAGAAGAAAAGAGAGAAGAGAAGAGAGAAAGAGAAGAGAGAGAGAAGAGAAGAGAAGAGAGACAGAGAAGAGAAGAGAGACAGAGAAGAGAAGAGAGACAGAGAAGAGAAGAGAAACGGAAGAGAAGAAGAGAAAAGAAAGAAGAGAAGAGAGAGAAAAAGAGAGAAAAAAGAGAAAAAAAAAAAAATGGGTTTTACGGAAAACCCCAAAAAGGGCCCCAAAAAAAGCAAAAAAAAAAACAAAAATTTTAACAAATGTAAAAAGCTTTCCCCCCGATTTCAAATCAGCCCCGGAAAACAGCGCTTTCAATCTTTTCCATAAATCTGATTTCATTCGCTCTAAAAAAAAAAAAAAAAAGTATATATATATTTTTTCTTCTTAGGGGGTCGGGGGTTTTCCCTTTTCAGATTTAAAAAAATCCCATTTCTTCTAAATACTTTTTAAAAATTTCCCTCCCTTTTTATCTGGGTTTTTAATCCTTTAACAAGATTAACTCAACATAAATGGATAAGATCAACAAAATAATCAAAACAAGACATAAACCTCTCACGAAATCAACAAACAAGCAAACTGAAAGGGCACCCCCCCCTCCCAAAAAAAAAACCACCCCCCTAAAAAAAAAGTAAAAGAAAAAAATAAAAGGG
>NC_051403.1:21166803-21179303 GCF_015228065.2 Penaeus monodon | reverse complement strand
TTCTCTCTCTCAAATACAGATAAAAAAAATCGCTGCACCCCTTTCTCTGAACGCAAAATATGCAGCCGTTTAAATGCAACGATTGCAATGCAACCGAGATAGCATTCCCTGCAAGAAAGGGAGAGAGAGAGAAAGAAAAAAAATGAAGAGTCACCTCCTGTTGCAAGAACCGGTCATCCGAGGTTGCATTGCAAGCATTCCTTGCTTAAAAGTGAATAAGTAAGTGGATGAATAAGGGTGAGTGAATGTGTGTGCGTGTGTGTGTGCGCGTGTTGCGTGCGCGTGTGCGTGCAGGTGTGTCTCAGCGAGTATGCGTGTGTAAGTAAGTATACAAGTATGTATGTGTGTATACACGTAAGGATACGTTTGAACACATTTAAATGTATGTGTGTCCGTGTGTACGTGCGAGCGAGCGTCCCCCATCGATCAATAAGGCATTAAAGTGATATATGCAGTTGGCGTTTAAGGCTGACGTTCCGCGGAAGAGAAAATGGGGAAAGACAGAACGAAATTAAGGAATGCAAATGCGAAATTGGCTGACGTGAAGGAAGGATGATTTCGAATAGGAGGAAGGGTAGGGAGGAGGAGGAAGGAGGAAGGAGGAGGAGGAAGGAGGGAGGAGGAGGAGGAGGAAAAGGAGAAGATAAAGAAGGAGGGGGGGAGAAGGGGGAGGAAGAGAAGGAGGGAGAGGAGAAGTAGGAGGAAAAGAAGGAGGAGGAGGAGGAGGAGAAGGAGCAGCTATATATGTAACCACACTAATCAACTTTTTATTAATATACGTTTTCGAAATTCAGATGGGCGTTATCCAATTTACAGTGGTATAATATGATAATGATGGTGATAATGAGAGTAATGATAATATCATAATGGTGATAATGGCAGTGATATTAATAATGTCAAAGATGATGATAATAATAAAAACAATAATGACAGTAACGGTGATGTTTTTGATATTACATTAAACATATTTATTTTTCTTTCTACCTTTTTGTAAATGAGAAGAAATTATATAATCAGATTAAGGTCAGAGATAGGATTTTTTTCTGCCTCTTATCCTGATAATATATCTTTATATTCCGACCTTTAAGGAGAGAGAAAAAACACACAAACCTAACTTAATTAAACCTCTTTCTCTCTGTCTCTCTCTTTTTCTCTTTCTTCCTCTCTCTCTCTCTCTCTCTCCCTCACACACACACATACACACACACACACACTTAACTAAACCTAAGTCCGAGTCAAGTCATGGCCGAACACCTCCCGGGCCTTCCATCTTGATTTCAAATGCGTTCGGATCCGTGCTCGTCTCTAAGTCCTGGATGTGGCTTCGGACACAATTATCAATATCTTTCCTATTCTTTTATATGACATGATTATTACGGTTATCATCAGTCCCATTGCTAATATCACGATTATTATCATTTTCACTATCATTATGATCATTATCACTATTATCGCTGTAACTGTATACAAAAAAAAACAATAAAAAAACAACAAATACTAAGAAAAATATGAAGGAATAAATAAAAACAATCTATCTAAAAAATCTTATCTTTCCTAAGTACTTCGCCGCCTTGTCTCGCTTTATTGTCTCTCTCTCCTCCTCCTCCTCCTCGTCTTCTTCTTCTTCTTCTTGCTCCTTTCTCCTTCTAGAACCCGTTTATGAAGCTTCGAAAATCCTATCGTGCTTTAAAACTTTTTTTTTTTTTTTTTTTTTGAAGCTTTATGGTGCGTTTTGAAGCCGAGATGAAACTTTACTTTTTTTTCTTTTTCTTTCAAAAGATGTATAAACTTTTTTTTTTTCCCGAGAACGTTTTTATTATTATTATTTTTTCTTTAGAATAAGTTTCTTTTAAATTTTAGGATAATTTCAAGCCAGCATGTCTTCCACAAAACAAACGAACAAACACATCAAAAGCAAATAAAGAAGCGGATTGACAAATACACAGATAAAATAAATCAAATATTTAACTCACAAAATAGCGTCATTATTTTTTCCTTAAGATAAAATAATATTTTCTCCCCCCCCCCCTCGGCTCTGTATATCTTCTCTACCAGCTTTTTCTTCTTCCTACTGCTTACAATATTTACTTGCTCTCTCTCTGTCTCTCTCTCTATCTTTTTCTCTCCCTTTCTCTCTCTCTCTCCTTCTCCCTTTCTCTCTCTCTCTCTCTCTTCTCTCTTCTCCCTTCTCTCTCTCTCTCTCTCTCTCCTTCTCCCTTTCTCTCTCTCTCTCTCCTTCTCCCTTTCCACTCTCTCTCTCCTTCTCCCTCATCCGTCACCCCCTCTCCCTCTCACCCTCACCCTCACCCTTGACTCCCTCTGCCTCAACCTTTCTCCATCTCAGCCTCAGCCTCACCCTTACCCTCACACTCACCCTTCACCCCCTCCCTTCCCCTCTCCCTCACCCCCCCCCTCTCGGGCGCGGTCAGGTCGAGGCACCTTGTGACCCCGAGCTCTGGGCGGGATTCGGTGTCCACCCTTGGCTTTTATAGACTCACCTCGGGGGTCACACACGCACGCACGCACGCACGCACACGCACACACATGGACGGAAAGATTTGAATATACATATGGACATTCGCGCACAGGGATAGATGAAGACATGTGTTTATATGCATACACACTGCGTCTACACGCGCGCATGCACGCACACACGCGCACGCACGCACACACACACACACGAGAGGATACCCTCAAGCAACTGCACATTTACACAGTCGCATTCTCCAGTTTTAGGTTTCTCTCCTTTCCTTTCTCTCTCCCATTCTTATCCTCCTTCTCCTCCTCCTCCTCCCCCTCTTCTTCTTCTTCTCCTCCTCTTCCTCCTTCTTCTCCTTCTCCTTCTACTTTCTCCTCCTTCTCCCGCCACTCCCAAATATATCTCCATCGCCCTGCCTCTTTCTCACTTTCTTACTCCCCAAATTCACCTCATCCTATTCTCTTCTAATTCCCCCTTCCTCCATTCCTCTTTCTCCTCACCCATATTTTCTCAATTATTTTCCCCTCCTTCCTCCTCCTCTTATTCCTCCCCCCTCCTACCCCCCATACCCTCCTACCCTTTACTCCCCCTCCCCCTTATTTATCCATCCCTTCCTCCTCCCCTCTTTCCTTCAACTCCCCCCCCCTTTAATTTTTATTCCTCTCCTCCCCTTTATTCCTCCTCCCCCTTATTTATCCGTCCCTTCCTCCTCTCCTTTCAGCGTCCTTAACCCCTCAGCTATTCTTCCGTGGGCGTGGTGCATCGCCGCCCGCCGCCCGTCCTTCCGCTGCATATTCATATTAATCATCTAAATTTATATGTCCATGAATATATATAAATACATATATATTCAAATGACGCCGCTTTCTTTCTGGGTGTTTCAGATGAGCCAGCGCCTGTGTTTCTGGAGTGAAGACAGGATGTGCGTGTCTGTCTGTCTGTATGTATGTATGTTTCAATTAGCTTTCTTTCTTTCTTTATGTTGTGTTTGGGTGTGGGTGTGGGTGTGGGTGCAGGTGTGGGAGAGGGAGAGGGTGTGTGTGTGTGTTTTATCCAATTCTCTTCTCTTCTCTTCTCTTCTCGTCTCTCTCTCTCTCTCTCTCTGTGATTCCTTCTCCTTCTCCCCCTTCCACTCCCTCTCCCTTTCTCTCCCCTCCCCCTTCCTCTCCCTCTCTCTCCAACTTCAAACATAGCTCAGCCATTAAAACTTTTATCAGTCACTCCCCTAACTACAATCACTACAGGTTTCTCTCGCAACATAATTTCTCTCCTCGACATTCCAGGCATCTTACTTCAAGTCTCACCCCCCTTCCCCTCCCCCTTCCCTTCTCCTCCCCTCCGCTCCCCTCCCCTTCTCCTCGCCTCCTTCCTCTTCCCTTCCCCCATCTCCCTTTCCCTCCACCTTCCTCCCTCCCTCTCCACCTACCTCTCCCTCAAGTCTCCCCCTTTTCCCTTCCCCTTACCCCTACCCCCTTGCCCCCACACCTCCCTCTCCCGTTCCCTCCCCCACCTTTCCTTTTCCTCCACTCCAACTTCCCTCTCACTCCTCTTCCTCTCCTCATTCCCCTTCCCCTCCACCTCTCATCAAGTCTCCCCCCCCCTTCTCCTACTCCATCCTCTCGCCTCCTGCCACATCTCAGCCCTCCCCCCCCCTTCAACCAAGGGAATTGCGTCATCGACAATAAAAAGTTATCTGAAACACCTGCGCGTTATGTGACATCTTAGTAGCAGTGAGAGAAAGAAATAGAGAAAAAGAGAGAGAGGGAGAGAGGGAGAGAGGAGAGAGAGGGAGAGGAGAGTGAGAGTGAGAGTGAGAGAGAGCGAGAGAGCGAGAGAGTGAGAGAGGGAGAGAGAGAGAGAGAGAGAGAGAGAGAGAGAGAGAGAAAAAAACTAACAAAAGAGAAAGAGAGAGAAAGAAACCAGACGGAAACAAAACAAAAAACAGAAAAAAAATGACAGAGAGAGAGGAGAGAGAGAGAGAGAGAGAGAGAGAGAGAGAGAGAGAGAGAGAGAGAGAGAGAGAGAGAGAGAGAGAGAGAGAGAGAGAAGAAAAAAAAAAACTAACAAAAGAGAAAGAGAGAAAGAAAACCAGACGGAAACAAAACAAAAAACAGAAAAAAAATGACAACCAACCCAAGCCATTGCTCACCATTTGCACAAGCCTATCCTCCTCCGAACAAAGGGTGCCATTCGCCATTCGCCATTCGCCCCCAGTGCCGCCCGTCCCTTGGCACTCCCGCTGGCATCGAAGGTAACCTGAGCGGGGGAAACAAATGCCTTTAGAATCCTTCATTAGATAAGTCTTAGAAATGAATGTACGCGTGTAATATACATGCATACATACGCACGTACATATATACACAGACATACACTTACATGTATACATATATAATGTCTCCCGAGATATATGTGACTTTTACTTTCACTCACCACCCCCCTTCCCCCCCATCCCCAGCACATCCCTCGAATCAAATAATAATAACGAAAAAATGGTGTGTGTATTATTGTATGTATGTAAGCATGTGCGTGTGTGTGTGCGTGCGCGTGTTTGTGTTTGTTGGTGTGTGTGTGTGTGTGTGTGTGTGTGTGTGTGTGTGTGTGTGTGTGTGTGTGTGTGTGTGTGTGTGTGTGTGTGTGTGTGTGTGTGTGGTGTGTGTGTGTGCGCGCGTGCGTGAAAATAAAAACAATAAATCAGTAGCTTAGTCGAGATGGTGATGGAAAAATTAAAGAGACAAAAGGGAGAAAGAAGGGAGAGGAGCAGAAGAAGAAATAAGAAGGAAGAGAAGAAAAGGAGACATGTAGGAGGTGGGGGGGGGGGCGAGATGAGGGGAAATGAGGGGACGAAGAAGGAGAAAGGAAGGTAAAACAGAGAAATGGAGGAAATGAGAAAGAGGGAGGGAGAATTTCAAAATAAATGAAAATAATAGTAAGTAAGAAAGAAAATAAGAAAGAATGAGAATGAGCGACAGGAAAAGAGAAATAAGAAGTGTGTAAATAATAGAGGCAAAAAACAGAAAATGGAATAAGCGCAAAGCACAACAACGAACAAAAAATTCGAAAAAGAATAGAAAAAACGAAAAGCGAAATTTAAAGAAGAAAAATAAATAAAAATAAACATAAAAAGTAAACATAAATAAACAAATAACCAAAATATACACGGAAAACGAAAAAAAAAAAAAAAAATAGGCAAAGGAGACGAACAAACCCGCCAAGACTAGAAAAAAAAAAGATCATAGAGGCCAAAACCCCATGTATTTCCGAGGCAAAATCCGCCTTAATGAACCCATCACAGAAAACGTGGGAGTCTGCACACCCGCCATACACCTAATTGCATTCACGTGATTTATTCTAAACGTGATTATACTCCATATAAATAATAGTAAAAAAATATATATATATATATATAATGTTTATTAAAAAAGAAAGAAAGAAAAAAAAATCATGCTTATATGTCAACTTTTTCATTTGTCTCGGGAGAGGGGGGAGGGTTTATGGAGGGGGGTGGGGGAGGGTGAAGAAAGGGAGGGTCAAGGGTGAGGTAAGGGTGAAGGGAGAAGGGAGGGTCAAGGGTGAGGTAAGGGTGAAGGGAGAAGGGAGAGACTTACGGTTTAAATGAGGCTTAAAGTGAAGGGGAAGAGGTAAGTATATTAGGGTAAAGGGAGAAGAGTAGAACAGGGTGAGAATGAAAGAGGATTAAGGGAGAATTAAGGGTGAAAGAAGTGGTTAAGGGACTGAAGGTGAGGGTAAAGGAAAGGGTTGTGAGAAAGAGCGATGTGCGTGAGAGTAGGCGCGCAACGAAAAGGAAAAGGAAAAGGAAAAGGAAAGAGAGAGAGAGAGAGAGAGAGAGAGAGAGAGAGAGAGAGAGAGAGAGAGAGAGAGAGAGAGAGAGAGAGAGAGAGAGAGAGAAAAAAAGAAGAAAAATAATTTCCTCTTCCTCGTCTCTTCTTCCTTATCTTGCTTTCTACTCTCAACTTTTATATCATCCTCTTCTTTCCCATCATCGCTAATCTCTTCATTTTCCTCTCTCTCTTCTTCTTCTTCCCCTCTTATCTTCTTCTGTACCCCTTTCCCCACTTCCACCTCCTCCTCCTCGTCCATTTCTTCTTCCACCTCCTCCTCCTCCTCGTCCATTTCTTCTTCCACCTCCTCCTCCTCGTCCATCTCTCCTTCCACCTCCTCCTCCTCCTCGTCCATTTCTTCTTCCACCTCCTCTTCCACCTCGTCCTTCCACCTCCTCCACCTCGTCCTTCCACCTCCTCCACCTCGTCCTTCCACCTCCTCCACCTCGTCCTCCACCTCCTCCACCTCGTCCCGCCACCTCCTCCACCTCGTCCTTCCACCCTCCACCTGTCCTTCCACCTCCTCCACCTCGCCCTTCCACCTCCTCCACCTCGTCCTTCCACCTCCTCCACCTCGTCCTTCCACCTCCTCCACCTCGTCCTTCCACCTCCTCCACCTCGTCCTTCCACCTCCTCCACCACGTCCTTCCACCTCCTCCACCTCGTCCTTCCACCTCCTCCACCTCGTCCTTCCACCTCCTCCACCTCGTCCTTCCACCTCCTCCGCTCCCGAGGACCTTCTGCTCGTCCTTTAGCTTCCCATGCAAAAGCCCTTCAATTATGAGACTTAATTCCTCACACAACGCTACCCTGTTCCCCTCTCCTCTCCCCTCGCCCTCGCTTCCTCCTCTTCTTCTGGTTTCTCTTTCTCTTTCTCTGTTTGTGATTCATCTCTCTCTCTCTCTCTCTTTCTCTCACTCTGTTTCTCTTGCTTCTTTCTTCTCTCTCTCTCTTTCTCTCACTCTGTTTCTCTTGTCTCTTTCCTTATCTCTCTCTTCTTCCTTTCCTTAATTCACTTCTCTGTCTGTGTCTCTTTCTCTCTCTCCATTTCTTGCCTTAATTCACTTCCATTTTTCTTTATTATATTTCTCTATGATTCATGTACATCTTTCATTTCTCTCTTTTCCTTTATTCACTTGTCTCTCTTCATTCTTTCGTTAATCCATCTTTCTTCCTCTTTCTCCCTTTTCTCCATCTTTCTCTTTTTTCCTTCCCTCTCTCTGTTATGGTTTCTCTCTTGCATTCTTATTATTTTATCTTTATTTATTTATTTATTTATTTATACTTATCACTGTATTCATCACTTACTTTGCCATGCCTTGACTTTTTTCTTTTTTTTTTAATTCTAATCTTTCTTATCTCTCTCATTTTTGGTAACCACGTGCGCTTCGCTTATCAACCTGTTTATTATCCTTTTTTTATTGACCAAGTTCCCGTAATTCCTTATTTTTTACATTTTCTTTATTGTCACAATTATCGCCAGTTCTCTCTTCTTTCTCCACATTAAATTCGTTGCGTTCCCTTTCAATTTATTTGCATTTATTCAACTACGTCTATTTCATGTCCAATTTCTTGTTATTTTCGTTTCTATAACTTACGTTTTACTTCTCTCTCTCTCTCTCTCTCTCTCTCTCTCTTTCTCTCTCTCTCTCTAGCTAGTTATTTCTTCTCTTTCTCTGTTTCTGTTTCTGTTTCTCTCTCTCTCTCTCTCTCTCTCTCTCACACACACACACACACACACAAACGCACGCACACACACACACACACGCACGCACACACACACACAGATATCACGAATCCCTAACCACCCCTCTCCATCTCTCTCTCCCTCTCTTTCCTCTTATCCCTCTCCTTCTCCCTTTCCCTCCAAGTACAAATTTCGTCCTCCCTCTCCCTCTCACCCAACTCTCCTTCTCCCTCTCCCTCTCACCCAACTCTCCTTTTCCCTCTCTCCTCCATTTCCAATCCCTCGCCCTCCCCCCCTCCCTCTCATTTCAGCTCCAAGCACAAATTTCGCCCTCCCTCTCTCCCTCTTCCTCTCATTTCAGCTCCAACCACAAATTCGGCTCTCCTTCTCTCCCTCTTCCTCCCCCTCCCTTTCTTCCTCTTCCTCTTGCTCTCCCTCTCCTCGCACCTCCAACCTCAAATTCGGCCCTCCTCCTCCCTGTCCCCTATCCCTATCCCCCTCTCTCTTCCTCCCTCTCCTCGCACCTCCAACCACAGATTCGGGCCTCCTTCTCCCCTCTCCCTCTCCCTCTCCTCGCACCTCCAACCACAGATTCGGGCCCCCTTCTCCCTCTCCCTCTCCCTCTCCTGCACCTCACACAATTCGGGCTCCTTCTCCCCTCTCCCTCTCCCTCTCCTCGCACCTCCAACAACAGATTCGGGCCTCCTTCTCCCCTCTCCCTCTCTCCCTCTCCCTCTCCTCGCACCTCCAACCACAGATTCGGGCCTCCTTCTCCCCAAGTCTTTTCCTCAGCCTCCGCCTCGCACAGCCGTTCCCTACAATAAACAAAGGGTAAACACTAATTAGGCGAGGCGGGGAGCCGTTCAGGTAAGATGGGGTGGGGGTTGAAGAGGGAGGGGGAGGTTGGAAAGTGGGGTTGAAGTGGGAGGGAGAGGGGTGGAGAAGGGAAAAGAGAGGAGAGAGTGGAAGGGAAAGGTAGAGAGAGAGAGATGAAGAGGGAAAGAAGGAGAAGAAAAGGAAAGAGAAGGGAGGGAACACAAGGTAACACCCCCCCCGCTCTTTCATACTTCCTTAACCCACCCCCCCTCCCTCACCCTCACCTCCTCCAAACTCCCCACCTCTTCTCCCCTCTCCCCCCTCCCCATACACCCCCCCCTCCCGCGAAATCATAGTTTCGGGGCAAGACAAACGCTTAATTGCAACCCTCCACTACCCTCCATTATTCTTCCATTCCCCGATAATTGCAAGCTAATTGCAACCTCTTTTGATAAGCTTTCCCCACTAACCTGAACTTCAGCTGAGGAGGGGGAAGGGGGGGAGAGGAGGGGGCGGGGAGGGGGAAGCAACAAATTATGGAAACACGAAAGAAGAAGAAGAAGAAACCAGGAGGAAAGACGTGGAAGAAGAGGATTTTAAAAAATTATGAAGTGGGGAGGAAGAGAAGAGAAAGGGAAATCCGGATATATACATACACACACACACACACACACACACACACACACACACACACACACACACACACACACACACACACACACACACACCTCTCGAGAAGGGCTTGTTCGGACGCTGTAGGGAGAAGGGAAATTCTGCGCGGATTACCCCCGTATTAAGGCAGACTTGCCTCGCCGAGCGCTAGGATTTCTCGAGTGTTTCCCCTTCGTCAAAACACCAGCTTAGGCCACGACGAAGAGGAAGAGCAGCGAAGGACGATTAACTTCGCTCCCGGTGCATGGTGGTGAGGAGGAGGAGGAGGATATGAATAATAGGAATGATAATAATCATAATAATAGGCTCATTGTTGATGATGGTAATAACAACGAGGAGGATTTGATAAGAAAGGAAAAGAAAATTAGTAGGAGACGAACAAAAACGGGGAGGGAGGGAGGGAGGGAAAGGGAGGGAAAGGGAGGGAGGGAGGAAGGGAGAGGGGGGAGAGAGAAGAGATAACAGAAAGAAGCAAAAAAAAAAGCAACAAAAAAGACGTAAAAGATTTAAAAATGATAAGTAAAGAGAAGAGAAGGATAAACCAGACAAAACTCCCCACGCGACCACACACCGAAAGACCACAACAGCACACGACACGAGACACACATGGACATATCTACCTATGACTGCTCCGGGGAGGGCTTGGCGGGCGGGTAGGGAAGGGAATTGTGGGCGGGTTTAGGTTATTAAGGGCGGCTTGCCTGGAGCGTAGGTTTTCTGAGTGTTGCTTGGTGTCGGAAAGCTAGGTCGGCGGGCGGATGAGGTAGAGATAGTGAGTGGGACGATTCTCGGTCAGTGGGTTATGGTAGTGGGTGGGGGGTGGGTGGGAGGTAGGTAGAAGAGGGACTGGGTAGTATTAATAATGGCGGGTGGTGATGGGTTAAATAGTAACGGGTGGTGTGGATAAGAAGGGATAGTAGAGACGGGCGAGGGAGGGAGGGAGGAAGGGGGGGGGAGAGTAAGGGGGGGAGGCGGGATGGAAAGGAACAAAATAGAGCGAAAGGCAGAGGTATGTAAATGGATAGTTGAGGAGGCTCCCGGCGAGTGCTTATGAAAGTGGGGTTGGTGGAAGGGGATAGTGAGTGGGCGGGGGGAGCGAGTGGAGTATTATCACTGTAAGATGGGGGGTGGGTGGGCGGCTGGCGGGTGGGAAGGTAGGTGGGCGGGCGGGTGGGTAGGTGGATAGTTGAGTGGGCGGGTGGGTGAGTGGGTTTATGAGTAAGTGGGTGGGTGGGTGGGTGGGAAGGTGGATAGTTGAGTGGGCGGGTGGGTAGGTGGTTATGAGTTAAGTGGGGGGTGGGTGAGTGGGTTTAGAGTAGTGGGTGGGGGGTGGGTGGGAAGGGATAAGTTGAGTGGGCGGGTGGCGTGAGTGGGTTTATGAGTAAGTGGGTGGGTGGGTGGGTGGGAAGGTGGATAGTTGAGTGGGCGGGTGGGTGAGTGGGTTTATGAGTAAGTGGGTGGTGGGGGGTGGGAAGGTAGGTGGGTGGGCGGGCGGGTGTGAAGGTGGATAGTTGAGTGGGCGGGTGGGTGAGTGGGTTTATGAGTAAGTGGGTGGTGGGTGGGGTGGGTGGTATTTGGGGGTGTGGTAGGTGGTGTGGGGCGGGTGGGTGAGTGGGTTTATGAGTAAGTGGGTGGGTGGGTGGGTGGGAAGGTAGGTGGGTGGGCGGGTGTGAGTGGATGAGTTGGGTGGGTGGGGGTGGGTGAGGGGTGTTGAGTAAGTGGGTGGGTGGGTGGGTGGGTGAGTGAGTGAGTGAGTGAGTGAGTGAGTGAGTGAGTGAGTGAGTGGGGGGTGCATAGGTAGGCGGATGGATAGACAAACAGACAGACACTTGCACAAAACATAACAATAACGCCAGTGGTGGTGGCATGACTCACAAAAAATATAATTAACACTATCAATGATACTAATAACGACAATAATAATAACCTTTGTATACAGTAATTGCAATAATGATAAAAAACAATGATTATAATAATAATAATAACAAAATAATAATAATAAAAAAAACAACGCAATCATAATATTGATAATAACAAAAACAACAACAGAGCAACAATAACAATAACAATAACAATAGTAATGATAATAATAATACAATAATAATAATAATAATAATAATAATTATTATTATTATTATTATCATTATCATTAATAGCATTAGTAATAATAGCACTAACATCAATAACAATAACAATATAACAAATCCAGTAACGAAGACAAAATATAATAATAATAATAATAATAATAATAATAACAATAAAAACCGCAAATAACCTACCGACAAAGCGAATTTCTGCAAGTCATCATTGCCATCCTGTAAAGAAGAGAAAAGGAATTAAATATATGGATCATAAAATGACAGTAAAAAAAAGAAAAAGAAAAAAAAAATATATATATATATATACATATATATATAATATATATATATATATATTATAATATAATCATATTTTATATTATAATATATATATATATATATATATATAATGAAATCAATAAAAATATAAAATATCGTCTGTACCTTTGCAATTCTAATAATTTGGTATATTCCGTACTCTCTCTCTACCTCTATTGCCTCCTCTCCCTCTCTCTTCCTTCCTCTCCTCTCCTCTCTCTCTCCTTTTCATCTCTCCTCTCTCTCTCCTCTCCTCCTCTCCTCTCTTCCTCTTTTCCTCTCCCTCTCCCTCACACACACACCGCCACCACCCACCCCACCCTCCAGCGCACGCGACACTGAACTCAAAAGTAATAAGTGAGTTAATGAAATAGACGGTAATAATGTCGATGAAAAAAAAAAAAAAAAGTTTTAACGGTAATAAAATAATGACGCTGTTGGTGATGAGGTCATATTGCCTTTGCATGATCATCGTAATAAGGGTGACGCGAGGGGGTTGAGGGTGACTCGTGGAATTCAATAAGGGTTGTGAGGGTGGCGCCTCTCTCTCTCTTTCTTTCTTTCTCTCTCTTTCTCTTTTCTCTCTCTCTCTCTCTTTTCTTTTTTTCCTC
>NC_051403.1:21156803-21161803 GCF_015228065.2 Penaeus monodon | reverse complement strand
GTGACTATTAGGAGCAGGTTTTCATTTCGATGCTAAAGATAAGTAAAGGTTTTCGAGAAGGAAAAGTGAGATATGGAGAATGCTGTTTGAACTTTTTTTTTTTCTACATTGCAAAAGTATGTGGTTTTCTCCGCATATAAATGTGTACGAGTGAAAGCATTATTGTGTGCGTTTGTGTTTCTCTCTCTCCCTCTCTATCTATCTATCTATATATAGAGAGAGTGGTAGACACACACACACACACACACACACACGCACACACACACACACACGCACGCACGCACGCACGCACACACACACACGCACACGCACACACTTTCTATATATGCTTCCTATACATACAGCTTCCAAAAGAAGATAAAAATATACAGACAAAATAAAGCATTCAATGGGTGGGGATGGAAAACTGTCAACGCCTCCACATCGCACACAGCAATAACCCAAATATTCGGGATTAATTGCTGTAATCACAGAATTCCTGGCAGACACCATCACCACCAGCAATAGAATGCATAAAAATAACGTTTACGTATCAAGCAAAATACCTGCCGGGGGATCGGGGTTGGGGAAGGGGAAGGGGAAAGGGGAGGGGGTTGGGCGGAAGGCTCGCAACGTGATTGGTCCTCGGCTCCTATGACGTGTTTTGGGTAGGGGTTCGGTGGGTGGGTGGGGGGGGAAGGAGGAGTTTTGCATGGTGATTGGTCGCCGGCTCGAGTGACGTAAAGGATGGCCATTGGTCGCCGACTCGTGTGACGTGCGAGGTAGCTATTGGCTGCCGGCTAGAGTGACGTGGAACAAGCCCATTGGTCGACGCCTCGTTACCATTAACTTCGCCGAGCCAATCACGTGCGCGAACGGCTCAATAATGGCCTAAATACGTTATCAAAAGTAATCATCTATACTGAGGACGGATGAGTGATCTTTTTTTTTTCTATAATTATTTCCATTTTCCGTGTGCGTTAACCGCGTTTTTTTTTTCTTTTAATGCATCACGACTTCTCTCAATCTCTTTAATCTCTCTTTCTTCATTACATTTTTTTTTATTGTCACAAGAAACCATTTCACTCTAAAGATGACTGCAAGGATTTAACTTTACATATTGTTACTATCAACTTTTAAAACTTTCCGTTACGATCTACGAATAAATTCACTTTGGAAACTTCAAAATTATATTTATATATATACATAAAATAAGTAACAGGATTGAATTTCTACTTAAAGAATTCTATATAATTTCCTGCCATGCCTCTTCCTTTTTAACGAAAAGACAATTCTTCGAAGCGATTTATGAAAGAGACAACAACAACAACAACAACAACAACAACAACAATAATAATAATGGCAATTATATCACAAACCGACAACCGAAAGATGACTCAGCTACTTCTCCAGAAATTTTCGAACACGCGCGCAAGTTTTTCGTTCGCGTGTTATTTCCCGGGCAAAAATGGACAATAATTTCTAACTCTAATTAGAGGTTATTATTATCTCCATTTCCCTTGTCCCCCTCTTCCCCTCACATTTTATTTCTCTTTTTTCTTTCTTTCCTTTTCTCTCTTTCTCTCCAGCCTTCTCTGTTTCTCTTAAACTATCGATCGACTTCTCTGCATATCTATCTCCTATCCCTCCATCTCTCTTCATATCTATCTACCCATCCATCATTCTATCCATCTCCCTCCCTCACTCCCTTTCTTCCTCCCCCGATCTCTTTCTCCCTTTCTTCCCCCACCCCCGATCTCTTTCTCCCCCTCTCTCTCCCACCCCATTCTTTCTCCCCTCTCTCTCCCACCCCATTATTTCTCCCCTCTCTCTCCCACCCCATTCTTTCTCCCACTCTATCTCCCACCCCATTCTTTCTCCCTCTCTCTCTCCCACCCCATTCTTTCTCCCCCTCTCTCTCCCACCCCATTCTTTCTCCCCTCTCTCTCCCACCCCATTCTTTCTCCCCCTCTCTCTCCCACCCCATTCTTTTTCCCCCTCTCTCTCCCACCCCATTCTTTTTCCCCTCTCTCTCCCACCCCATTCTTTCCCCCCTCTTCTTTCTCCCTCTCTCCCACCCCATTCCTTTCTCCCCCTCTCTCTCCCCCCCCATTATTTCTCCCCCTCTCTCTCCCACCCCATTCTTTTTCCCTCTCTCTCCCACCCCATTCTTTCTCCCCTCTCTCTCCCACCCCATTCTTTCTCCCTCTCTCTCCCACCCCATTCTTTCTCCCTCTCTCTCGCACCCCATTCTTTCTCCCTTTCCCACCCCCACTCTTCGTATGTCGACGCCATTTGAAAGTCTCCCGCGAAAGTTTCCCAATTTCCATCATGAAATGTCAGATTTGCTACAAACAAGTTTAAACAGCCATTGTCAAAAGTTTGGTTATCTCGGTACCCTTTTTTCAGGGGGGAGGGAGGGGGAGGAGGGTAACAGGGAGGAGGGAGGGGGGGAGGAAGGTAACCGGTAGGGGTGAGTGAGGAGGGAGGTAACCGGTAGGGAGGGGGGAGGGATAGGAAGGTAACTGGTAGGGGAGAGGGGAGAGGTAAAGGGAGGGGAAGATGGTAACAAGTAACAGAGAGGGAGGGAGGAAGGTAACAAGTAACAGAGAGGGAGGGGAATGGGGGTGCTGTCATGGCGTCTTTTCACGAGTACTAAAGTCTGCCCTTCAAACCCCGTTTTCTATTGTCCGGTCAACTTCCCAACGCTACAATTTACGAAGTTGATCAAACGTCGAAAATTTCCTTAATGAAGGGAATGAATTAATGCCGTTTCGCAAACCGTACGCTGTAATGATAGTAACTAAACAAGGGTCATGTATTTTCCTGTTTTTATAAATTTATTTATTGTTATTTTTGTTGCAAATATTGGGGGGAGGGGGGGGGACGGAAAATAATCGGTAGGTAAATATTGGCTTTCTCTCATCGTTATCTATGTGATCAAATATGTTCCGTTTAACGCTCCCTTTCTCTCTTTCTCCCCCTCTCTCTCTCCTTCCCTTCCTCTCTCTCTCTCTCTCTCTCTCTCTTCCATCCTCTCTCAAAACTTGAAAAACACGAAAACAACAACAACAGAACCCTTCCTCCTCTTTAAAAAAAAATAACTAAATAATTAATCACGTGCCTTTATTTTCAACATTACCGCTAATTACCATAAAAATCAATAATTACTCATTAATCCTAATGGGAGAGGTTAAAAGCTAAAATTAACCTGGCTACCCTGTTACATCCGGGAACCGCTGCCACCATTTTGACAAAATGCCTTGCATTTTTTTCGTTCTTTGCAATAAATTATTATTATTATTATTATTATTATCATCATCATCATTATTATTATTAGATAAATACGACACTCTGCTTCTTATAAGTTTGTTGAAGTCCCAGTACCTCAGATACTTCTAAAAATACATAAGTGCTCAAAATATTGAAATCCACACACAGACAACCTTATATATATATATATATATATATATATATATATATATATATATATATATATATATATATATATATATTATATATATAATATTATATAAGATCATATATCTGTATAATATATATAGATAATAATTAATTAAATATATGTAATGAATATATATATTAAAATTATGCACTCAATTAATAATTTCAAGCATGAACCGAATCCAACATGAAATAATATAACGAGTATGAATGACTCGGCAATTAACAATTAATTGTCATAATTGAGAAGCAATGCATTTTGACAGCTCTTTAATTAATCACGAAATATATTCCAAAGCCTTATCAAACGATATGGTTGTCTGTAATATTTTCTCGTTTTTTTTTTATTTCTATTCTCTCTTTCCCTCTCTCTCTCTCTCTCTCTGTCTCTCTGTCTATCTCTCTCTCTCTCTCTCTCTCTCTCTCTCTCTCTCCTCTCTCCCTCACCCCCCCTCTCTCTCTCACCCCCCTCTCTCTCTCACCCCCCTCTTTCTCTATCTATCTATCTATCTATCTTTATCTCTACCTCTACCTCTATCTCTCTCTATCTCTCTCTTTCTAACTATACTAACTTTATACCAACACAGACTTTCCATCAGAGTCAACATGTAACCGATATTTTAATAAGCGTGTAATCAAAAGCTATATATAAATAGAAGGACGCCTTGTAGGGATGGAGAGGGGGGGGGGTGGAGAGCGGGGGTGGAGAGGGGGAGGGAATGAGGGAGGGAAAGGAGGGAGGGAGGGAAGTGAAGAAAGGAAGAAGGGAAGGAGAGGGAGGGAAGGAAGGTGGGAAAGGCAGAGGAGGGGAAGGAATGAGAAAGTGAAGGAAGGATGGAAGGAGAGGAAGGGAGGGAAGGAAAGTGAGAGAGAAAGAGAGAAACAATGAAAATGAGAGAAAATAGATCACCACACCAGCGAGGAAAGACACGCAAAAAAAATTTCTACCTCCCCTCTCGACTTCCCCCTCCCCTCCCCTCTCCCCTCGGTCGCTAATGACTTTGCTCACCTGTCTTCACACCTCATTCGGGTACAGCAGACTGACAGCACATTAATTGGGAGGACAAAACAACAAAACAGTAAGGGAGCGGGGAGAGGAATGGGGGGGGGAGGAGGAGAAGGGAGAGGAATTGGGGGGGAGGAGGAGGAGGTGAGAGGAGGAGGAAGTAGAGAGGAGGACGAGAGGAGAGGAGAGGAGAGGAGAGGAGAGGAGAGGAGGAGGAAGGAAGAAGAGGAGGAGGAGGAGGAGGAAGACGTGAAGGAGAATGATGATGTTGAGGAAGACGAGGAGGTGAAGAAGAAGCAGGATGATGAGGAGAAAATGAGGTGCGAGAACAGGATGATATTGGTGATAATGGTGATGAATATGATGAGGAGGAGGTGGATGATGAAGAGGATAAGCAGAAACAGGAGAAGGAGGAAGAAGAAGTGGAGAAATAGAAACAGGAGGATGAGGAGGAGAAAAAAGGGGAAGAGGCGAAGCAGAAGCAGGAAGAAGAAGAGGCGAAGCAGAAACAGGAAGAAGAAGAAGAGGCGAGGCAGAAACAGGAAGAAGAGGA
>NC_051403.1:21126803-21151803 GCF_015228065.2 Penaeus monodon | reverse complement strand
TTCTCCCCTTTCTTTTCCTGTGTTTTTTTTTTCTCTCTCTCTAATTCTCCTCTCTATTCCGATTTCGAACACGAAGGCAGAGTAAAATATATGATGATTATTGATGATGACGATGATGATGATGATGATGATGATGATGATGATGATGATGATGAGAGTAAAAACAATATTAGTGATAATGATGATGAAAATGATATTAATAGCAGCGATAACGATATTAGTAACTATAGCAACATTAATACCAATGTAATGATAATATTAACAACGACAAAAGCAATAACAAAAACGAGAACGACATCAAAAACAGACAAACGATTGAAAAAAAAAAAAAAAAATACACTCACAATATTCATATATATATATATATATATATATTTTTTTTACAAATAAAAGAGGAAAAAACTCACCTCCACCTCCCTCCCTAACCCTCCTTCCCCCTTTTAAAAAATCCAGCCTGGATATTTGCATTTTTAAGCATCAGAAACCCATTATTTTGCACCAGATTATCAAATAACTTTGCCATTTACGCCGCTGTAAAGCTGTAAATCCCCTCCCTTCCCTCACCCCTCCCCTCTCCCGTCTCCCCTTCCTTACCCCTACCCTCTCCCCTCCCCTCCCCCACCCCCTCCCCACCATCCCCCCAACACACACCCGGGAAATGCTGCAGAAAATCGAACGGAATATCCTAGCTGCAACCGACGTAAATAACACAGCGTACAGAGGCCGTTCGTAAATTTCGTGTTTCGAAAACTGTCACGAAATGCCAATTATTAACCTTGTAATTATTTCCATGTTGGAAGAGGGGGGAGGGAAGGGGGAAGGGGAGGAAGAAGGGGAGGAGGAAGGGGAGGAGGAAGGGAGGAAGGGAGGGGAGGAGGAAGGAGGAAGGGAGGAAGGGAGGGAGGGAGGGAGGGAGGGAGGGAGGGAGGGAGGGAGGGAGACTTGGAAAGGGGGATGAGAGGGGGAGGGAGTTGGAAAGGGAGAGAAGGGAGGGAGGGAGGAGAGGGGTGAATGGGAAAAAACATAAACACAATGCCTCATACTAAGCCAACATCTTTTCCTTTCTCTCTTTTACTAGCAATTTTACTAGCAATTCTCAGACCCAAAAGAGAGAATGTTGACTATTCATAAGTGCATTTTATAAAACACACACACACACACAACAAATAACTAGAAACACACATAACAAACAGACAAATAAAAAAAGACAGATAACCTAACACCGTCTTAAAAAAAAAAATCTTAATCTTACACCATCTTACAGCTTTCTTAAAGGGCGCCCAAGATAGAGCACAGGCACTCCTATCTCCGCAATATTTAAGGATTATTACTGAGGCGCACTTTAGCCTAATGACTGTCAATCTTTATGCAAATTACATAGAGGTCGCAAGTAATTTGAGGTCTTGTATATCTCTTAGGGACACCGCGCTTAGAAAACGGGGCTTGTGTTGACGGCGAGATAGAAAACGAGGCTTGTGTATATGGCGAGAGATAGAAAACGAGGTTTGTGTTTACGACGAGAGAAAACGAGGCTTGTTTACGGTGATAGAAACCGGAGTTTGTGTTTACGAGAGAGAAAACGGGACTTGGGTTTACGGCAAGATAGAAAACGGGGCTTGTGTTTGCGGCGATAGAAAACGGCTTGTGTTGACAACGAGAGAGAAAACGGGAATATTTCCCGTATTTTAGCTTTCAATTTTTTATTGGTATTACTCATATCGGTATTCAATTTTATTTACTCTATTTGTAGTTTATCTTTATTTATTTTTCAATAGTCAGCTAATTATTACTATTATTGACATCAATGCCATTATTATACTATCAACTGTAGTATTTCTCTTTTTATTTTACTATCATTATTAACATTATTAATAGCAATATTACAGATATTATGATACTTCAAATTATCATTTTCTATCAGCTTTATCGTCATTATTACTATCATCATTATTATCATGTGTTATTATGATTATTATCACTATCATTATTCCAGGTTTAGCTAAATCTTCCTCTTCCTCTCTTATCCACTCCTCTTTCTTTCTCCCTATTCTCCCGTTTCTTCCCCTCCCCCGTCTCCTTTTTTCCTTCCTCCTCGATTCTGTCTTTATCTAGTCTATTTTTCCTTTCATTAATTCACTCTCTCATTCCTTTCCTCTTCTTCTATTCTCAATTTCCTTTGATGACGCAACGAAGAAGGAAAAGGAAACGGGAAGGAAAAGCAGACTGAAATTTAAGAAGACGAAGAAGAAGCTAACTAAGGAAAAAGAGATTGAGAGAGAACATACGGAACAATATTAATGATAACGATAATAATAATAATAATAATAATTATAATAACAACATTAACAACATCACCAATAATAAGATAAAGAAGAAAATGATGATGATAAAAATAACAGCAAAAAAGGTCATAGAATGCAACACAATTACAAACGCTCAAACAAACAAACAAACAAACAAACGCATGAAAATCCAGAGCCAACATCATCCCCCCCCCCGCCCACTGGTCTCCCGCAGCCTCCAACAAGACGCTCATCTGGAGACGTCGAGATGCAGTTGGGGGAAATGGGGGAGGTTAGAGGGAGGGGGAAAGGGATGTGGGGGAAGGGGGAGTGAGAGGGGATGGGGGAGAGGGAAGTGGGGGGGGAGGTGGGGGAAGGGGAGGGGATGGGGGAGGGGGAAGTGGGGGGAGAAGGGGGAGTGAGAGGGGATAGAGGGATGCTGCTGCCGGCCGGGGATGGATGCTAGTGGTGGCGTCTCCGGCGTGGGTACTGGGGTATGTGGGCGAAGGGGTGTGTGGGCGTAGCGTGGGCGTGTGTAGAGGGATAGGGTGCGTGGGCGCAGCGTGGGCGTGTACAGGCTGGGGTTAATGGGTAGGGGATAAAGGGGACTTTCGGGACGAGGGGAAAGGGAGGGGAAGAGAAAGGGGTTACAAGGAGGGGGCAAGAATAAGGGCTTAGGGAAGGGTAGGGGAACAGGGGAAGGGGAAGACAACGAGGAAAGGGAAAGGGAAGAGAAAGAAGATATAAGAAAGAAAAAGAGGAAAGAGGAGGAGAAAGAAGAAAGGGAAGAGAAAGAGGCAGAGAAAAGGGCAGAGGAAGGGAGGAAGGGAGGGAGAGAAGGAAGGTAGGACGAGTGGCTAGGGGTTAATGGATAGAGAACATGGGGCTAGGAGGGAGAGAAAATAGCCGGGGGGGGGATGAGATGTTACATCCAATAGACATTTGTAAAAATCTTATAAACAAATAAACTTTTCTTCAAATAAACAAGCAATAATGCAAAAAATAAATAAATAAATATATAAATAAAAGTAAAGAAAGGAGAAAAAAAAACCGTCTATCTTCAAATGCATCTGCAAGATTAAGTGAAAAAAAAATCATTAATATATATATATATATATATATATATATATATATATATATATATATATATATATATATATATATAAATCACCCCCTCAACAAAACAAGAAACAATCAAATAAAACGAAACAAAATAAAACATTAGGTAAATAATAACACAAAATATCCAAAATTGACAACACAACCAAAAATTATGACAAAATAAAAATGAAATAAAAAAAGATAAACAAAAAGTTCTTCTCCCCCTCCCTCCCTCCCTCCTTCCCCCCTCCCTCCCTCCCCTTTCAAAAACGAGTGACGTCACAGCAGCAAACCATCCGCCGACGGAGTGTCATCACGAAGCCACGCGGGAGATGATGATGCTACCAAGATGGAGGGATGGTGGCGGGGGGAGGGGGATGATGGAGGAGGGAAAGGGGGGAGTTGGGGAGAGGGAAGAGGGGAGTTGGGGAGAGGGAAGTGGAGGAGCTGAGGGTGAAGGAAGTGAGAGGGATGGGGGAGAGGGAAGTAGGGGAGTTGGGGGGGAGAGAAGTGGGGGCAGGGAGTGGAGGAACTGGGGTTAGGGAAGGAAGAGGATCATGTAAGGGAAGGAAGGAGGGGGGAGAGGAGAGAGAGAGAGAGAGAGAGAGAGAGAGAGAGAGAGAGAGAGAGAGAGAGAGAGAGAGAGAGAGAGAGAGAGAGAGAGAGAGGAGGAGGAGGAAAAAGAAAGCTGAATAAGGGAGGGAGACAATTTAGGAAAAAGAGGGGGAGAGGGAGAGACAGGGAGAACGCAGCAGCACCAGTAGGAGGCGAAGGAGGGCGAGTAGCGAAGGAGAGAGATAGAAAGGGAGGGCGGGGAATAGGAGGGAAGGAGGGAGGGAGGGAGGGAAGCAGATAGAGAGAGAAGGAGGGAGGGAATGAGATAGATAAATAGATAGATAGAGAGGGAGGGAATGAAATAGATAGATAGATGAATAATGAGAGAAAGGGAGGGAAATAGATAGAGAAAGAAGGAGGGGAGAGAGGGAAGGAAATAGAGGGATAATGAGATAGAAAGGAGAAGAAGAGAAAGGGAGGGGAGGAGATAGAGAGGAGACGGAGGGAGGAAAGGGTACAGGGTGAGAGAGCACAAGATCAACAATGAGTCAGCCATCCCCCCCCCCCAACACCACCTGCACAGAATGATCAACGCTTCCATGAGCTCCCTCGCCACCTCCACCAACCTCACTGCTTCTCCTCCTCCTTCACCTCCTCCTCCTCCTCCTTCTCTTCCTTCTCCTCCTCCTACTTCTCTTCCTTCTTCTCCTCCTCCTCCTCCTCTTCCTTCTTCTTCTCCTCCTCCTCCTCTTCCTTCTTCTCCTCCTTCTTCTCTTCCTTCTTCTCCTCCTCCTCCTTCTCTTCCTTCTTCTCCTCCTCATTTTCTTAATTCTTTTCCTCTTTATCTTTCCTCTTATTCTTCTTTAAGATTATTCCTTACACTCATTTTTCATCATCCTTATCCTCTTCCTCCTCATCGTCATCGTGTTATTCTTCCCTTCATCTTCTCCTCCTCCTTCTCTTCCTTCTTTTCCCAATCACGTTTTCCTCCTCCCCTTCCCCTTTATCCTTTTATTTTTTATCATTTACCTCTTCTTTCCCCCTTCTCCTCCCTCTGCTGTTTCTCTTCTTCTTCCTCTTTCTTCCTATTCTTTCTCTCTCCCCTGAAATCTTTCTCTGATTCTCCTTCATCTCTTTCTCCACACACGTAAGTACACATACACACGAAAGTACACATATACGTACACACGCACATACTGTATGACAACAAACTCCCACGCAGCCAAAAAAAATTAGAAACACACACACACACACACACACACACACACACACACACACACACACACACACACACACACACACACACACACACACACACACACACACACCCTCCTCACCCCCTTACTCCCCCCCTACCCCCACCCTCTCCACAACCCCTACCCAATACCCCAACGAAGACAAGACAATCGAGCCAAACAAACAGACAGACACAAACAGACACACAGCACACGAAGGCACAGACACTAAGACCTGATTATCGACTGCTTGCACCGCAAAGGCACGCTCGCTTGTCTGTTTCCAAGAAGATTCGGTCTAAGGCTCTTGCCCGCGCCGGTTCGAGGGTGAAGAGGGGTTTAGGGTGTAGGGTGAAGGGTGTAGGGTGAAGAGGGACTTAGGGTGTAGGGTGTAGGGTGAAGAGGGACTTAGGGTGTATGGTTTAGGATGTAGGGCTTACGGTGTATGGTTTAGGGTGTAGGGTTTAGGGTGAAGAGGGGTTTAGGGTTTAGGGTATAGGGTGAAGGGTGAAGAAGGATTAAGGGTGAGGAAGGGTTAAGAAGGGTGAAGGGTAAGGATGGTTTTAAGATGAAGGATGGAAGGATAAGGGTGAGTAGGGTGAAGGATGAGGAAGGGTGAAAAAGGGTTTAGGATGAAGGGACGAGGCTGAATAGGTCTTTAGGGTAAAGGGTGAGAAACGGTTTAGGGTGAAGTGTGAAGGGTTACGGGTGAAAAAATTTAGGGTGATGGGTGAGAAGTGAAAAAAAAAGAATTTAGGGTGAAGAATGAATGTTAAAAGGATGAAGAAGAGTTTAGGGTGAAAACGGGGATGATTCGTACACCCAAACCCACACCCACCCTCACACACACACACACACACACACACACACACACACACACACACACACACACACACACACACACACACCCCACACACACACACACACACACACACACACACACACACACATCAATTACTTACACATTTACTTACAAACCTTCCTTTTACTACAAGAAAAAATGTATTTATTATAACTATTTTTTTTTAAGAACTCACAATTTTAGCGGGGGGAGGGGGAGGGGTGTGACGTCATCTCTCCCAAATTTTGAAAGACGATTCTGATGATCTTACCTGAAAGAGAGAGAAAAAGATTAAAAAACAGATTTAAAAAGATATTTTTCAAGAAATAATAATAATAATAATAATAATAATAATAATAATAATAATAATAATAATATTAATAAAAAAAATGAAACGAGGAGATAGTAGAAAAAAGGGGAAGGAAAATAAAGGGGGAGGGGGGGGGAGAAGACTGAAAAAAAAGAAAAAAAGACGGGAACTTAAAAAAAAACGAAGGAATATTGAAAAAAGGGAATTGAAGCGAGAGAAAAAAAGGGAAATAAAAAGAAATGAAGGAAATGGGAAAAGATTAAAAGGACGAACACCATCTTCTACCTAGGATTCCCCTCCCCCTCCCCCTCCCCTCCCCCTTCCCTACTCATTTCTCCCCCTTTCCCCTTCCTTCTCTCCTCCTCCCCCTTTCCCCCTCCCAGCCCTCTTTTCCCCTCTCCTCCTCCCTTCCTCTTCCCCTTTTCCCCTCACACTCCTCCTTCCCCCCTCCCTCCCTCCTCCCCCTTTCCCCCTTCTCTCTTCCTTCCTTTCCCCTTTCCCCTACCACTCCCTCCTCCCCTCTTCCCCTTTCCCCCTCCCCCCCTTCAAGGACGAAGGATATATCACTCTCCAACTCCTGTTTGCATTTACTCTCCATATTTGACGTCAAACATTTCCCTCTCTCCTTCGCGGCATAGTGTGTGCAAATACGTTAATTTCATACTTTTTTTTTTAGGGGGCTAGGGGGGGGGGGGAGAAAGGAATTTTTTTTTTGCATCTTTTTTTTTTTTTAATTCTTTTTACTTTTTTTTTTTTTGAAATTCTTTTTACTCTCTATTCTTGCTCCAATTTCTTGTTTTCTTCGTCTCTTTTCTTCTACTTTACTTATCCCCTTAATCGTTGCTATTCTCTTTCCCCCCCATTCCCCTTCCCCTTCTTCTTCTTCTCCTCCTTCTTCTCCTTCTCCTCCTCCTACACACACACACACACACACACACACCACACACACACACACACACCACACACACAACACACACACACACACACACACACACTACACACACACACACCACACACACCACACACACACACACCACATACACACACACACACACACACACACACACACACACACACACACACACACACACACACACACACACACACACACACACACACACACACACACAAACACACACACACATACACACACACACACACACACTTCCTGGAAGAGCATTGTACTTGCGCAAAGAATAGGGGGAAAAAGAAAGAAAGAAAAAAGACAAGAGCGTGGAATAGGAAGAGAGAAAATAAAATAAAAAGATAAAAAGAACAAAAAAGAAAAAAGAAAACACGAGAACAAATATATCTAAAACTAAATTGTGCTTGACATGACAATTTCTGATTCATATACATGTGTGTGTATATGTGTATGTGTGTGAGTGAATGAGTGAGTGAGAGAAAGAGAGAGAGAGAGAGAGAGAGAGAGAGAGAGAGAGAGAGAGAGAGAGAGAGAGAGAGAGAGAGAGAGAGAGAGAGAGGGGGGACAGAACGAGATAGAGATAGAGAGTGGAAAAGGAAAAGGAAAAGGAAAAGAGAGAGAGAGAGAGAGAGAGAGAGAGAGAGAGAGAGAGAGAGATTCCCAAGAAGGCTCAGAGGAAACATGCCCCGAGGCGCCACAAGAAGAAAGAAGGTTTACAAGGAAGAAACAACACGAGACTCCAGGAAACGTCGAGGAGGAGGAGGAGGGAAAGGAGAAAGAGGAAGGAGTGAAAGGATAGATAGGAAGGAGGGAAAGGAGGGGGAACGAGGAGGAAAAGGAGAGAAAAGGAGGGTAAGGAGAAAGAAAAAGGAGAGTGAGAAAGGGAGGGGAAGAGGGAAGGAGAGAGAGGATAGAGGGGGAGGAGGAGGAGGAAGGACAGGAAGAGAGACGGGAAAAGGAGAGAGTGGGAAGAGAGAAAAGGAGGAGAGAAATGAGGAAGAAAGAGAAGGGGAAGAGAAGTGGGGGAGAAATGAGGAGAGGAGGAGGATTGGGGGAGAGACCGGGGGACAGAAAAGAAATCGCGGAATACAGAGAGGGCGAGGAAGAGAGGGAGAGGAGAGGAAGAGAGGAAGAGAGGACGGGGAGGTGAGAGGAGAGGAAGAGAGGACGGGAAGAGAAGGAGAGGAGAGGAAGAGAGGAAGGGAAGGGGAGGTGAGAGGAGAGGAGAGAAAGGGGGAGATAGGGGGTAAGAGCGAAAAGGACTGGAAGAAAAAAAGGAAGGGATACGACACGAAAAGAAAGAAACAAAGGAGAAAGAAAAGAAGAGAAGAAGAGGGGGAGATAGAAGCGGATGAAGAGAAGAATGAACGGGGGGAAAAAGAGAAAGAGTGAGGGATAAAGAGAAAGAGAAAGAGAAAGAAAGAAAAAGAATAAAAAAACGAAAAATAATAGAGGGATAGCCACACAAAGGAAACCACAAGGCACTGCAACCCCTTAAGTAACGAAACACAAACACACACAAAACAAACAAACAGACAGACAGACAAACCCAAGCATCCCCAACGAAGACATCCATCCGCAAAACAAATGCAAGTGGTCCCTCTACTTCCCTCCCCCCCTCCCGTCCCCATCCCACACACCCCTTCCCCATACCACCCCACACTCCCCTCCCCTCCCACCTTCCCCATACCATCCCACACTACCCTTTCCCTTCCCCATCCCACACGCCCCTTTCCCTTCCCCCCTTCCCCATCCCATACTCCCCCTCCCCCCCTAAGACGCAAGACAGCGAGTCGACGGAAAGGACGACGGGCGAGGAATCTCAAGCAGCGGTCTTGGTTCTCAGCTGATGTCTCCATTTCTCTCAGAATAGTGATATTTTTCCTGTTTTTTTTGTTTACTTTTGCTTTGTTTCCTTATTGTTCTTTTCTCGGAGCTTGATGTGTCTATTTCTCTCAGAATATAGTGATATTTTTCCTGTTTTTTTAATCTATTTACTTATTATTATTATTATTATTTTCTTCTCGGAGCTTGATGTGTCTATTTCTCTTAGAATATAGATATATATATATATTTTTTTTTATAAATATTTTTTTTCTTATTTTTTTCACTCTCAGCTGAGGTGTCCATTTCTCTCAGAATATATAGAAAAATCTTTTTTCTCTCTCTCTCTTTTTTCCCTTTTTTGCTCATTATTCTCTTTCTCTCAGAAAAAGTATATATATTTTAATCTTTTTTTTCTCTTTCCTTATATTTTTCCCACTCTGCTATGTCTATTTCTCTTAGAATATAGAGATATTTTTCTCGCCCCCCCCCCCCCCCACTTTCTTTTCTTTTTTTTTGTTTTCTTTATGTTTTGATTTAATGGTTTTCCCCTCTTCTTTCTCCTTGTTTTTCTTCTTTGATTATTCATTCTTTATTCAACTTGTCTCTTCCTCCTCCTCCTTTCGCACATTCTTCCTTCTTTTATTTACGTGTCTTTCTTATTCCATTTATTCTTTTCTATTTACGCGCTTTGTCATTTCTCTTTCTTTTTTCTTTCCTTTTCATTCTTTCCATTCCTCTTTCTTTCACTATTTTACATTACTAATTCCCTTTTTCTGCATTTCATAATTCCTCCCTTTTTAAATTATCATAAAAAATGTCTTCTTCTTCTTTTCGTTTATTATCCTCTATCCCTCCCCCTCTTTTGCTTTATCATGTGTTGCTTATTCTGTCGTTTCTTATAAACCTCGTTTTATTTTATTTTTTTCTGACGTCACAAAACCTAAAATTTGCAAATACAAATAATAAAAACTGGACAATAACAAAGCCAACAATAATTACAATAAAACTATTTTCATATTACTAAAGATAAAAATAATAATAATAATAATAATAATAATAATAATAATAATAATAATAATAAAATAAATAAATAAAATATATTCCCTCGTTACAATTCCCTCGCATTTCATCGAAGTTTATTAGCATACACACAATAAACGATAAATATTAAATAATTCTAAATAATTCTGATGGCAACGCCCATTCTGATGAAAAAAATCATATTAATGAGACGAAAACTGCCAGCGTCATTTCCTTTTCATAATATCTTGCGTTATTTCAGCTGTCAAAGTATTTTTTTTTATTGACATGACAAATGAAATGAAATATACGAGTGGGATAAGACTGGAATAATGATAATAATGATAATAATAATAATAATAATAATAATAATAATAATGATAAATAATAATAATAAAAAGAACAATAATAACAAATGATAAGAACCTGTATGCTAATAATAACATTAATGATAATAATAATGATAACACAGACATTAGCAACAATAGTGATAAAATATGATGATGATGATGATGATGATGATGATGATGCAGGATATCAATATGAGTAATATCAATAATAATAATATATTTTATAAATAAATAAACGAAAATTTAAGACTAGAAAGATGAGAAAAAGGGTACGGGGTTTTGGGGGGGGGGGGAAGCAGGAGAGGATAGGGAGGGAAGAAGGGGATTGGGGGGAGGGAAGGAGGGGATGGGAAGGCCAGGGCGGCGCTCAAGAGTCGAGGGTTGGGGGGGGGGAGAAAGGAGGGGGGGGATTTAGCTGGGGTGTGTGTGTGGGGGGTCGATTTGGGGTGTTGGGGAGGTGGAGGGTGGCTTTAGGGGGAGGGGAAGGCAGATGAAGGGGGGAAGGCTGCTGTAGGAGGGGGAAAGAAGGGGTAGGGGGGAGGAGGCAGCTGTAGGAAGGGGGGGAGAGGGGGGAAGAGGCAGCTGTAGGAGGGGGGGGAGGGGAAGGCTACAGTGATGAACAAGAATACAAATGGCCACCAGAGCGGAGACACTGCGTTCCTCGCCACCTCCAACTATACACACACACACACACACACAGAACGAACGATAATAGCTTAGCTGTTGATCTAAATACTAATAATAACTCTTTTCTCTTTTAACCCCCCCCCCCCTAAAATAATAATAATAATAATAATAATAATAATAATAATAACAATAAACTGTGTATACAAAAATTTCGAAATTCCCAATCACGCCATGTTGGACTGGGGCTCGGGGGGGGGGGTGACGTCAAAGTAAATTCCCTAAATAATAAAACAAGCGAGACTGTGATACGAATTGGGAAATCAGCAATAAACGGATGTTGTAGATGGGGGGGGGGAAGGGGAGAGGGGGAAAGGAAGAGGAAGAAGAGGAGAGAGGGAGAGAGGGAGAGGGAAAGAGGGGAAGAGGGGAGGGAGAGGGGAAAGGAGGGGAGGGAGAGGGGGAAGGAGGGGAGGGAGAGGGGGGTGGAGTAGGGAGAGGAAGAGGGGGAAGAGGAGGAAGATTACGAGAAAAGCAGGAGAAAATATAGTACGGGCAGTAGTAGTAGTAGTAGAGGAGAGAGAGAGAGAGAGAGAGAGAGAGAGAGAGAGAGAGAGAGAGAGAGAGAGAGAGAGAGAGAGAGAGAGAGAGAAGAAACGATATATTCGTATCCACACCAACACCATTTTTTTTTTACCCGAAATAAAAAGATTTAAAAAATGCTAAACACAGACCGAACAAGAAAAGAAAGCAGCTTGTCTAAAAATAAAGACCCTTTTTCCCTCATTTAATTAAGGAAAACAAAAATAATAATCCTAACAATTAAATAGCGAAGGCAAATCAATGGACAACGAAGCGACGCAGCACCGGACATACCAATCCCCCCCTACCCCCCTCTCCCATGCCAGGCTACTCCCTCCTACCCCTCCTCCCTGCCAGGCCCACTCCCCCTCTCCCATGCCAGGCCACTCCCCTCCCTTCCCCTACCCCCAGCCCTCTCTCCCATGCCAGGCCACTCCCCTCCCTCCCCCTCTTTCTTGCTTGATCACCCCTCCCCCCCTCCCCCTCCCCCTCACTTTCTCCCTACCCCTCCTTCTACCATGTCCCTCATCCCTTCGCACACAAACTTACAGACATTTGTATACGCATGCAAGTCTCCACACACACACACACACACACACACACACACACACACACACACACACACACACACGCACTCACTTTCTCTCTCTCACACACACACACACACACTCACTCACTCACTCACTCACTCACTCACTCACTCTCTCTCTCTCTCACGCCGCAAAGTTCGCTTAATTGTCAAGGGCCTCTGGGTACTGACCAATCAACCAAGACCTGAGTAATTGATACCCAAAAAATGACATCAAAAATATAACCATTTCTCTCTCTGCTTCAGCGACTGTGGACAAAAGACATACTTGAAGCGAATATTTCATTGGTTGAGAGATAAGTAGATGGACGAACTGATAGATAGATAGATAGGTAGATAGAGATACGTATAATGATAAAAATATAGATAAGGATACATATTTTGGTAAATAGATAGATAGATATGTATGATAGATAGATAAGTATACATAGTTTGGTAAATAGATAGGTATATATATATATATATATATATATATATATATATATATATATATATATATTGATAAATAGATAGGTATACATATATTGATAAATAGTTAGATAGAAAAATAGATAATTATTGTTTGACTTAATAAACATATGTCAGATGTCTGTTAGATGAACACTGATGAAGATGATCATGATAATAACGATGATTGATGATGATTGTTGATAATGATGATGACGAAAAATAGAAACGGCAATGACAATGACGGTGATAATGAAGATAATAATAATAACAAAACAACAATTATAAGGATAATGTGGCACCCGACTGCAGAATTATTGCCACATCCAAAAATAATCGATATTTATACAAAGGAGGGAGAGACCCGTTGAAGTTCTGCGCTCGAACAACAGATGGCATTAGCAGACACATTAGCTGATTAACGCCATCTATTGGCAGAACGTATAATTAATTACGCAATCCTCTGTTTATACACACCTTCCTTATGAGACACTGAAGCAATTTCATTTGTATTTTTTTGTCATTTGTCACGTGAAATTACGCTTTTTATTTTTTCTACGTTATACAAAGTAGTTTTCTGTCAGTTACATAGGTTTATGTAGGTATGTATATAGAGGTATACATACATACATACATACATTATATATATATATATATATATATATATATATATAAACACATATATAAATAATATACATATAAATCCATATATAAATATATATAAATACACATATAAATATATAATAAATCCATATATAAATATATACATACTTTTATATAAATAAATAAATAAATTATATACATACACATATACATGTATGTATGTATGTACATAAACACACACACACACACACACACACACACACACACACACACACACACACACACACACACACACACACACACACACACACACACAGAATAACATGCATATATTTGCCTATACGTATTCATAAATACAAACGTATGTCCAGTTTTGTTTTTTGTGCGCGGACAGTCGAAAGGGAAGGTAGCGTGCAAGGAGAATGGACTTTGTTGAGGTAACATCCGGTGGAACATTTTTTCCCTATCCTTTCGTATCTCTTTCACAACCATAATTACTATCATTATCAATGCACTATCGCAACTTGCATTATTATCACCAAAAGTTCCGAACCAGTTTCAACCGCTATCGTGCAACAAATATACAGGAGATAGATTTATTTTAGCAACGCAGAGATAAAAAGGGGAGAGGGGGAGAGGGAGGGAGGGAGGAGGGGGACGGGGACGGGGAGGAGGAGGAGGAGGAGGAGGAGGAGGAGGAGGAGGAGGAGGAGGAGGAGGAGGAGAGGAGGAGGAGGGGGAGGGGGAGGGAGGAGGAAGGGAGGGAGAGGGAGAGAGAAAACAAGAACATGAATTGATAACAATAATAGTCATGATGATGATTACCTTTGATACTACTACTAATATAAACACTAGGACTATCAATAACACATTAAATATAAATAATGATCAATAATGCATAACTCATAATAATAATAATAATAATAATAATAATAATAATAATAATAATAATAGATAACTTATAACAATAAAAACAATTATCATTAAGTAATAATAAAAATAACAACAACAATAATAAGATGAAGATGATGATGAAGAAGGAAGAGTAGGGGGACGGATGTAAAGAGAGAGAGAGAGAGAGAGAGAGAGAGAGAGAGAGAGAGAGAGAGAGAGAGAGAGAGAGAGAGAGAGAGAGAGAGAGAGAGAGAGAGAGAGAGAGAGAGAGAGAGAGAGAGGTAAAGCAAAGAGGGATGAAGAAAATGATGACGGATGTAGAGAAATGAAAGGAAAAGAAGAAGTAGAAGAAGAAGAAGAAGAAGAAGAAGAAAAGCACAATGAGAAGGAACAAAGAAATTAAAAGAACGAACCCGCTTGGCGCGATGTTTGTTCAGTATCCTCTTAAATCCGCATCAGGAAAACAAAGATAAGAAAAGAAAGAAAGAAAAAAAAAGAGAAAAAAAAAACTCCTCCCCGAAAAAAACACATAAAAAAATAGAAAAGAAAATAGAGAAAAAAAAATCCCGCTACCCCTTTCCCTACCCCTACCCCCTATGGACACCCACCCCCACCCCCACCCCAATCCAACAAAGCTAAAAAAAAAAAAAAAAAAAAAAAAAAAAAAAAAAAAAAAACATAAACGCGCAAACTTACCTCCATATTTGGCGCTGCTCGTGTCCGCCCACAAGCCCCACGCCCACGCTCTACGCCCACAGCCTTACGCCCACAGCCTCTAGGAACTCTCCGCCACCCGCTATACCGACGTGGGCTGAGCGGTGTTTGAACAGGTGGGCGCCCTCGCAGGTGTGACGCCGGGGTGATGGGCAGGGGCGGGAGGCGTGGGTGGGTAGTGGGGGGAGGGGGAGAGGGGAGTGGGGATGGGGAAGGTGGGGAGGGGGAGGAGGAGAGGGGAAGGGGGGAGGGGGAGAGGAAAGGGGGGAAAGGATATGGAGGGGAGAGGAGAGGGGAGGGGTGGGAGGAGAAAGGGAAGAGGGAGAGGGGGAGAGGAAGAAGGGGGGAAGGGGGAGGGAAAAGAATGAAGGGGGAAGAGGAAGAGGAGGAAGGAATGAGAAGGAGGAAGAGGGAACCGAAGGGGGGGGGGGGAGGGAGAGGGAAAGAGGGGGGAGGAGGAGGAGAATGAAACGAACTAGTAAACTAGCTGCTTTGTTTGCTTGTTTTTATTTCTCTCTTTTGTTGGCCGTTAGGTTAGAAATCGCTAGTTTGAAACGAGCCAGTTAACGACTTTTCCTTTCCGGAGGATTTTTGAATTCACCTGATCAGTTAGAGAAATTCTTTTCATAATGACATACTCCGAGTTCATTTCTAAACAAGAGGGGGCGAGTGGGTGAGGAATAAGGGGCTCCCCTCTTTTCTTCTCCTTCTTCCTTCTCTCATCATCAATCTGCAAGACAGAAAAAAAAGAGAAAATGAGAAAAATATATGACAAAACCGAAAAAAAAAATCAATTTCCAAAAAAAAAAAAAAAAAAAAAAAAAAAAAAATCATATTCATAATATTCTCTCTGATACTTCTCAGAAGGGGGGGGGGGGGGAGAGGTAAATTCAAATGAATTGTGGGTCATGACTAATGGTCAATAACAGATAAATCGGTTAATTCAAATTATCAATGGCCCATGTGTAATACATAATGGATAAAAGGGTTAATTCATATAAATAATGGATCATGAGTAATTCTCAATAATGGATAAATGAGTTAATTCATTTAGATTATGGGTAATGGTCACTAATGGGTAAGCGCTGGTCTTATAATTCATCCATCCACACAGACACACAAACAAGGAAACACAATGGAGAACAGGAATTGAAATATTAGTCAGAAGCTTTGATTGACCTCAATGGCAGAAGCATTATGGGTAAATAGGGGAAGAAGGAGAGAGGAGGGATGGGGAAGAGGAAGGGGATAGGGGAAGATGAAAAAGGAAAATGAAGAAGGGAGAGGCGGGAGACTGACGGGGATACTGATGTAAAAAAGAAAGAGAAGTGAAAGGGAGAGGTTAACAGAATGGAGAGAGAGAAAGAGAGAAATAGAAAGAGAGAGAGAGAGAGAGAGGAGAGAGAGAGAGAGAGAGAGAGAGAGAGAGAGAGAGAGAGAGAGAGAGAGAGAGAGAGAGAGAGAGAGAGGAGGAGGACGACCAGAGAGATGTGGAGAGATGATGTATAATAATAAAAAAAATCAGACACACACCCGGCCGCAGACGGCAAAGAAGTCTAACCATAAGAACAGACAATGACATCCTGAGCACAAATCGCAGGTACACAAAATAGCAGCCTCTTGCCCCGCTGCCTCACCCAAGGGCGCTTTCTGTCTGTCTGTCCATTCTCTGCGTCTGTTTGTCTCTGTCTCTCTCTCTCTCTCCCCCTTTTCTTCTCTTTCTCCCTTTCTCTCTCTTTAATCCTCTCTCTTTCTCTCTCTCTCTCTCTCTCTCTCTCTATCTCTCTCTCTCTCTCTCTCTCTCTCTCTCCCTTCTCTCTCTCTCTCCCTCTCTCCCCTGAGCCACCCCGTCGCGTGCCTCTCTGTTCCCACCGCCCTGGACAGAGAGCGAGGAAGGGAGTGAATGATGGTTGAGATGTGACCGCGAGGGAGAGGGAGAGGGAGAGGGTGCGGGAGGGAGGGAGGGTGCGGGACGGGAGGGAGGGAGCGGGACGGAGGGAGGGAGGGAGTGAGAGAGAGGAGAGGGAGAGGGAGGGAGGGAGAGGAAGAGAGAGAGAGAGAGAGAGAGAGAGAGAGAGAGAGAGAGAGAGAGGAAAAGAGAGAGACAGGCAGAAAGAGGAAAAAGAGAAAGATAAAGACAATGAAACGAACTGGCAGACAAAAAGAGAAAAAGAAAGAGAGAAAGACAATGAAACACGACAGGCAGAAAGAGAGATTAAAACGACCAGGCAGACCCCCCGAATTTGCACACAGCCGAGAAAGTTTATACACCACAGGAAGTCGAGTCTTATCAACGCTGCCCACGTGTTTTCTTTATTATTGTTTTTCTCATTGCCGCAAAGGAGTGACGTCACCTGTGAATCATACCACTCGCCCACGTTCGAATCCTCTCATTCGGCTATGGCATCGGTGTCCGTGGCGAAACTCACGTATCCACACGCATGCGCACACACTGACGTAACACATGTGTATCTATCAGCTAATTTAAGGCTATTTACTGTCTAGTTTGTCTTTCTTTCTTTGTCACTTACACCCACACACATTTTCATTCTCACTCCCACGCTCTCACTCACGCATACTCACACTCATACTCAAACACACACACACATATCCTCGTCCACACCCTCTCCCTCTCCCTTCCCCATACTCTCACCCACCCGCATCCTCACCCCAACATACCCACCCCCACCCTCACCCCCACCCAACCCCCCCCCACCCCACCTTCCCACTCCCCATCCCCAACCACCACCCCTTCCCTCTCTCTCCTTCCAAAAATGCCATATTCCCAAGACCAAGTGCACTGAGGGGGAAGCAAGACCCGGGTGTGCGTTACCAGCCTGCATCGCACCGGGAGTCAGGGCGCTGCAGGAACCGAGCTCGAAATGTAAACAAAACAGACCAAGAGGACGCGTCGCCTTGTGCAGAAAACCCTGGTGGGAACTTTCGACGAGCTGATTAATTCTTTATTTTTGTTTCTGGTCTCCTTTGTAGGGTTTGCGTTTAGTTATTTTATTTATTTATTTATTTTTTATCTTTCGTTTTTTTTTTTTTTTTTTTTGGGGGGGGGGGGGGTAATGTGCGGAAGAGGAAATCGGTTATAAGAAATGAGAGAAAAACGAAAAGGAGAGAGACAAAGAGAAAAAAAAATGTTAATGCGGTGGCTACTTCCCGTACGGTGCATAGAAGGTAGATGGGGAGAATAAGGCAGAATATGAGAAAAGGAGAGAAGAGAAGGAGAAAGAACAGGAAAAAAAAGAAAGGGGGGAGGGTTTGGCGTTAATGGGAGAGACCGTGAAAGAATAATGGAGAGAAAGGGTGAAAGTGAGAGAGAGAGAGAGAGAGAGAGAGAGAGAGAGAGAGAGAGAGAGAGAGAGAGAGAGAGAGAGAGAGAGAGAGAGGGGGGGGGGGGCTGAGGGAGGAGGGCAAGAGGACGCCATTATACACAATCCCAGAGATGGGGAGTTTTGGTGCATGCGACACAACACATATATCATTTTCCCTCTTTCCTTCCCCTCCCTTCTATCCTTCGCCCCTTTCCTTAAAGGAAGGCCGGATAAGATAAGGGAGTGGAGAGGGAAGGAAAGACGTGAGCAAGATGGCGAGAAAGACAGGGAGACGAGAGCGGAAGATAAGATTGTGGATTACGATAAGAAGGTATGGGGATCAGAGGGAATGAGATAAAAGGGTAAGAGAAACAGGTAAGGGAAAGAGAGACAAAGAGAGGCAAAGAGAGCGAGAGAGAAAGAGAGAGAGAGAGAGAGAGAGAGAGAGAGAGAGAGAGAGAGAGAGAGAGAGAGAGAGAGAGAGAGAGAGAGAGAATATAAAGAGAAAGATAGCATATAAAGAGAAAAATAGAATACAAAAAGAAAGATAAAAAGAAAGGGAGAGCTAAAAAAGAAAGAGACTAAGAGTACAAAAAAAGGGAAGAGAGAGAAAAAAAAAACACACACACACACCAGACTTCCGACACCGACTAGCGCTCGAGAGAAAACAGAAGACAAAAGAAAATAAACAGAAGCAAATGGGGGGGGGGGGGGGGGGGTACAGAAAAAAAGAGACGAAAAAAAGAGAGCGAGAAAATAAATCCAGACAAAAGAAAGATATAATCCAGACAGAACTCGCAAGAAAAGGCAAGTCACGCACGCAAGCATACCCATGTGAGGCGGTGCGTTCAGGCGTGCGTGACTGCGCATGCTCGCGTAACGTCCACGAGAGAACACCAAATTGTCGAGAACAGACGGAGAGAAAGGAAGAGAGAGAGAGAAGAGAGGGGAAAGAAAGGAACAAAAAACAAAAGAAAAAAAGGAAGAGAAGAAAGGGGGTGGTGTTGGTGGTGAGGGGGGGGTGTCTTGGGTTCGAATCTAATCTCAAAAAAGAGGGAAAAAAGTAGGATGTTCTTTTTTTTTTTGACGGTCTCAAACACAGAAAATAAAATAAAAGAAGATTTGGCCGAAAAAAGGAAGAAAAGAGAAAAGAAAAAGATTGAAAGAAAATTTAAGAAATGGAAAAAAAAAGGTTCAAGTGAGAATACGAAATTACCGAAGCCAGACGAAGAAGAGAGAGAGAGCGAGAGAGAGAGCGAGAGAGAGAGAGAGAGAGAGAGAGAGAGAGAGAGAGAGAGAGAGAGAGAGAGAGAGAGAGAGAGAGAGAGAGAGAGAGAGAGAGAGGAGAGAGAGAGAAGAGGGGAGAGAGCGATGTGTGTGTGGTGTGTATGTACGTATGTATATTATATATATATATATATAATATATATATATATATATATAGAGAGATATAGATATAGAGAGAGAGAGAGAGAGAGAGAGAGAGAGAATACCAAAAATCTGTTCAAAAGAGAGAAAGAAAAATTGAATATAATGAAATGAAAAAAAAAAAAAAATCAATGAAAAGAAAAATTAGACGACTTTACAAATGTGCGGGGACACAAAAAAATAAAGAAAGAGAAACGAAAAAAAAGCAAAATCAAATTTAACCTACAACAGGGAAATGAAAAAAAAGAAGAAGAAAAAAAGAGAAACCTAAATAAATAAGTGAATAAATGACCGAAAACAGACGGGGAACAAAAATGAACGAAAGATAATAGGAAAGAAAAAAAAAAGAAAAACAGGGAAAAACGAAAAAAAAAGAAGTGAAAACACGAAATTTCCGAGAACAGAGGAATAAAGAAATGAAAAGAAAAAAGGTTTAAAAAATTCTAAAATGAACGGAAATAATGGTTTCAAAGAAAATCATGATAACGAGTTTGAAGAAAAAGAACAAAAGAGAGAGAGAGAGAGAGAGAGAGAGAGAGAGAGAGAGAGAGAGAGAGAGAGAGAGAGAGAGAGAGAGAGAGAGAGAGAGAGAGAGAGAGAGAGAGAGAGAATAAGACATCGAATTAACAAAATAAAAAAATTAAGTCTATAAGCATCTAAAAATCGAAGTTTGTCTCCAATAAGCAGATATTCAGCTTCTCCTTACTTTCGTAAACATATACAAATGCTAATAATGAAAATGACACACAAACACAGGCCACGTAAATTAAATAAATAAACTAGGACTAAATGATTATTTTTTCTAACATTTTTTCGAACTAATATCTGTTTCAAAATACATCAAAAACCGGTCAAAATCTCTGAAATGGGCTTAAAATTTTTAGATAGGTCTATATAAACCTCAATATATTTTATTCCACTCGACTTTATACAAATATTTGCAATGCGTTCGTTAAAAATCGTCTTAAATAAATATACTTTGCAATAAATAGAAGTTAGATTACTATTCACACACACACACACACACACACACACACAAAAAAAAAAAAAAAAAAAAAAAAAAAAGGATGTACATAATACCAACTTTATAAACATAAAATTCATACGACAAACTAATGATGAAAAACAAACGAAAAACAAACAAACAAACAAACAAATGCTGAATAGGTAAATTAGTTCAAACAAACGAAACAAAATTTAAAGATAATTATCCAATTTTCCTTTTGTCAATATTTAGTCGACCTTCTCTTCATGTCTCCTTTTTCCCCAAAAAAGAAGGGGGAAGTAGCTAGGTGAAGGCGGGGGGGGGGGGGGGAGTTAACAACAGGGGAAGGGGGTGAACGGAGGTGGGGGTGAGGGGAACAGGGGGATGTGGGGGTGAGGGTGATGTAGGGGGAGGAGGGAACGGTGTGGGAGAATAGCGTTAGCAATGGGGGGAGGATGTAACAGGGACAAACATGAAGGTGGGGGGAAAATGGAGGAAGGTGGGGGGAAAATAGAGGAAGGTGGGGGAAAAATGGAGGAAGGTGGGGGAAAAGTGGGGGAAAAGTAGAGGAAGGTGGGGGGAAAGAGGAGGAAGGTGGGGGGGAAATGGAGGAAGGTGGGGGAAAATGGAGGAAGGTGGGGAAGATGAGCGGAAGGTGGGGAAAAGTGAGGGAGGGAAACTGAAACCACAGAAACAGCTTTAAGAGAAATGCAGGGTGGTGGGGGGGGGGGATAAAAACAGGTATACGTGTTACCTAATAAAATTCAGATTTGATTGGTTCTGATCAATTAACAGAGCCAGTATTCCGATAAAATTGGTTTCAGTTGAATGTACCTTGAAAGTATTTTTTTTTAATGTTAAACGCAAATATTATTTTTTTCTACTACTTCTACTATAATAATAATAATAATAAATAATAATAATAATATCAGTAACGATAATGATAACAGTAATAATGATAATAACAATCTTAATATTAAATTTAATGATGATGATGATGATGATTGATAATAATAATAATAATAATAATAATAATAACAATATTATTATTAATAATAATAATAACAATAACAATAATGCACACACACACACACACATTTTTTTTTTTTATAAAAGCTCTTATTCAGCAACACTTTATAAACTGACCATCACTCGTTGTAAAATAATTTCAATAAACATTTTCTACGCTGATACAGATCTGAATAAAATAAATATTTTTGCTCATTACATTTCTTTTTTCCATTACTAAAAAGGAGAAGAAGAAAAAACACTTGGCATTACATTTTTTTCATTTTATTTCATGGTCTCATTTCTTTATTTCTTATCATTACACTTTTTTGTAATTTTCAGTAATAAAAATTACATTGGTTCACTTTTAATCAGACAATTTGATTTTAATTTTCTTTCCCAATGCAATTTATGATGAAATATTACGACAGACAAAACATGAACGGAAGGAGAGGGAGTGAGAAAGAGAGAAAAATGAGAGAGAAGCACAAGAAACAGAATGAGAGAGAGAGAGAGAAAGGGGGGGAGTGAAAAGGAGAGATGGAGAAAGAGGAGGAGAGGAGATGAGGAGAGAGAGTGAGAGATAAAGAGACGGGAGGAGAGAGAGAGAGAGAGAGAGAGAGAGAGAGAGAGAGAGAGAGAGAGAGAGAGAGAGAGAGAGAGAGAGAGAGAGAGAAAGAACCATCTCCATAAATCGTCCGGCGCAGAAAACCGATATATTATTAACAGAACGCGCTAACAAATGACCCAGATAGATTATGCTGTTTGAAAAAAACAACAACAAAAAAACATAGCCATTATGAGGCAGAAACAATTTTTTTTTTCCCATCCGAATAATGGGATACAAATTTACACAATTAAAAGGCTTCAATTTCATGCATAGAATTCCGAGGTTTCGTTTCAACAAGGTCGCGAAAGATCCGAAACGATTGGGAATTTACTTTGGAATCCACGTGTGTGTAGGGGGGGGGGGGGTGCGTGCGTGAGGCGTGCGTACGTGCGTGTGTGTGGTGTGTGTGTGTGTGTGTGTGTGTGTGTGTGTGTGTGTGTGTGTGTGTGTGTGTGTGTGTGTGTGTGTGTGTGCGTGCGTTTGTGTGCGTGTGTGTGTGTGTGGTGTGTTGTGCGTGCGTTTGTGTGCGTGTGTGTGTGTGTCTTCCATATTTTCATTTCCATTCCTCTTATTATCAACACTTTTCTTCCTCTTTTCTCGCTATTTTCTACTTCCCCTTCCTCCTCCTCCTCCTCTCCCCCCTATCTCCCCCTCCACCCCAACCTTATCTCCCTCTGCCCCCCCCTCTCCCCCCCGCCCGTTGCACCAGCTGTTGCAACTTCTTGCATTCCTCAACACCTTAGCCCACCCAGCGCCCGCCCACGACCGGCTCGGGAATGAACAGCTGCTCCGCCTACCTCCGCCCACGGGATCCCCCCCCACCCCCTCATATCTAACTCTCCCCTCCCCATTCCCCTTTCCGTCTCTCCTCCTCTTCTCCCTTCCCTCCCTATTCCCCTTTCCATCTCTCCTCTCTCTTAACCTTCCCTCCCTATTCCCCTTTCCATCTCTCCTTCTCCCTTCTCGCCTCTCCTCTTCTTTTCTATTTTCTTACATTTTTTTCCCTTCTTCTCCTTTCTCTTCTTCCCCTTTTCTTCTCTTCCCTGTTCTTCTAACTTTTTTTCCCCTTCGTTTTATCTCTCTCCTTCCTCTTATTCCTCCCTTCCACTCCCACCTCTTTTCTCTCCCATTTTCTCCTGTCCTTCCTTTAGTCTGCTCCTTCCCTCCTCCCACCTCCCCCCCTTCCCCAATTAGGACAATGGAGTACTTATTTTCTGTCTTTCTCTCTGTCTCTCTTTTTCTGATTCATTTTCTTTCTCTCTCTCTTTCTTTCTTTTTTGTTATTTCTTTCTTTCTTTCTTTCCCTTCTTTATTCTTTCTTTCTCTCTTCCTTTCTCTTTCTTCTTTTCTTTCCCTCTCCTTTCTTTATTTAACTCTCTTTCTCTCCTACTTTCTTTCTCTCCTTCTTTCTTTATCTCTGTTTCCTTCTCTCTTTCTTTTTTCCCTTCTTTACTTCTCTTTCTTCTTTCCTTCCTTCTTTCTGCGTGTGTTCTTCTCTTTTTTTTTGAAAGCAAAAACTGACTATTCATGCACGGGAGAGAAAAGAAATTGAAGGGGGAGAATGAGAAGGGAGAGAGAAAGAGAGGAGGAGTGAGGAGGAGGAGAGGGAGGCAGAGAAGGAAAGAGAGACAGTGAGTGAGAGCGAGAGAAAGAGAGAGCGAAAGAGAGAGAGAGAGAGAGAGAGAGAGAGAGAGAGAGAGAGAGAGAGAGAGAAAGAGAGAGAGAGGGGAAGAGAGAGCAGGAGAGAAAGGAGAGAGAGAGGAGAGAGAGAGAGAGGAGAAGAGGAGAGAGAGGAGAGACGAGAGAGAGAGAGAGAGAGAAGAGAAGAGAGGAGAGAGAGAGAGGGAGAGAGAGAGAGAGAGAGAGAGGAGAAGAGAAGGGGAGAGAGAGAGAAAGGAAAGAGAGAGAGAGAGAGAAGGGGGAGATGACTGAGGGAGGAGAAAGAGAGAGAGGAAGAAGAGAGAGAGAGAGAAAGAGAGAAAAAAATAAGAACATATATATACATATAAATCACAAAAAATCACCAAAAAACCGACAATAATTCACACTTAATAGAAAAAAAAACGCCAATACCCGACATCAAAGAAATAATAATAATAATAATAATAAAAAATAAGACATCTAAGGGAACTAACTTCACCGACGTATCAATCAGACAAATGCAAACAAACCTGAAAAAAAAAAAAAAAAAAAAAAAAAGATTGACATGAGAATCCCTTGAGACTGCAGTGCTGATGTATGCTTCAAACACGCAACTCCTTCCCCTCCCCTCCCCTCCTCCCCTCACTTCCCCCAACCCCCCTCCTCCCCACTACCTTCTGCCCCAACTCCCCTCTTTCACACCTTTCATCACCCCCTCTTCCCTACCTTCCCCCCCCCAACCCCCTTCCTCCTCCCCACCTTTCCCTATCTTCATCTCCCCCCTACTTCTCCCACCGCCCCTCCTTCCCCCTCTTCCCCTACTCCCCTGACCTCCCCCCCCGGCAATGCCTCGCCTTTTGCTATTTTAGCCTTGAATTTACCTTGCGACAAAGAGCTTTATTTATTATCATCATTATTATTGCTATTAATATTATTATTGCTATTAATATTACTATTATCATCATTACTATAATAATAATAATGATAATAATAACAACAACAATAATAATAATAATAATAATAATAATAATTTTTTATATATCTTTTTTTTTTTCTGTGTGAGGGAATTTTTCCCATTTCTCTGTGTTTGTCAGTCTGTTTCTCCT
>NC_051403.1:21099303-21116803 GCF_015228065.2 Penaeus monodon | reverse complement strand
CTCTTCTGTTATCCACCCTTTACTCTCCTCTTCTTCCCTTTTATTCTTGTCACGTCTTCCTCTTCTCATTCTCTTCTTTCTTCTCCTAATCACCCCTCTCCTCCCCTTTCTTTCATTTACCTTTTTTTCTTTATTCTCCCTCCTTCTCCTCCCTTCCTTCTCCTCGTTCTTTTTTCTATCTCCATTCCCCTTTTCCTTTTCTTTTTTCCCATTCTCCTTTGTTCTTTCGTCCATCCTCTCTCTCTTCTTTCCTTCTCTTCTTCCTTCTCTCATCCCCTTCCTTTAACCTCCCTCTATTCCTTTTTCCATTCCATCTGTTGTTTCTACCTTATCCCTATTCTTCTTCTTCTCCTTTTACTTCTTTTCCTCCTCCTCCTCCTTTTCATTCTTCTTCTTCTTCTTCTTTCCCCTCTCTCCCCTCCTCCTCCTCTCCTCCTATCTCTTTTCTTCCTCTCCCTCCTCCTCCTCCTTCCTTTCTCCCCCTCCACCTCTTCCCCATCTTCTCCTCCTCCTCTCCCTCTCTCTCTTTTCCTCCTCCTCCCCCTTTCTCCCTCTCTCTCTTTTCCTCCTCCCCTCCCCGTTCCTTTCTCCACCTCCCCTCTTCCCCATCTTCTCCTCCTCCTCTCCCTCTCTCTCTTTTCCTCCTCCCCTCCCCGTTCCTTTCTCCACCTCCCCCTCTTCCCCATCTTCTCCCAATCTTACTTTCATGTCCGCCAATAGACTCATACTAAATCACACCTCCTTATTCCACTCAGAAATTCCATTACTGACAACTCAACCCCCAAAAGTTGCCAACTTGTGCATTTTCTCCCAATTTTCGAAGGGATGATCTTTGAAACCTTTTATATATATATATATATATATATATATATATATATATATATATATATATATATATATATATATTATGTGTATAAACCGGATGAATAAACACGTGTATACAAACAACAACAGAAATGGAGAATAAATAAGAATGCAGAATAAATATTAAGAATTGCAATTATTCTCGTTGGGTTTTCTCATTCCATTTTTTTTTCTCTCTCTCTCAATCTCCCTCTCCTCCCCAATTTTTTTTCCTTCCATTTTTTTTTCTCTGACATCGCCGCTAGATCGCAAGGTCAGCTGTGACGTTATCGTATCCTTCTCGTGCCAAACGCTACGGATCCTGAAGTTGGAGAGCTTTGGTTGGCACCTCCTCTCTCTCCCCGTGGCTCCCTCTCTCTCCCCGTGGCTCCCTCTCTCTCCCTGTGGCTCCCTCTCTCTCCCCGTGGCTCCCTCTGTCTCCCTGTTGCTCCCTCTGTCTCCCTGTGGCTCCCTCTGTCTCCCTGTTGCTCCCTCTGTCTCCCTGTGGCTCCCTCTCTCTCCCTGTGGCTCCCTCTGTCTCCCTGTGGCTCCCTCTCTCTCCCCGTGGCTCCCTCTCTCTCCCCGTGGCTCCCTCTCTCTCCCCGTGGCTCCCTCTCTCTCCCCGTGGCTCCCTCTGTCTCCCTGTGGCTCCCTCTCTCTCCCGTGGCTCCCTCTCTCTCCCCGTGGCTCCCTCTGTCTCCCTGTGGCTCCCTCTGTCTCCTGTGGCCCTCTCCCCCTTGGCTCCCTCTTCTCCCCGTCTCCCCGTGGCTCCCTCTCTCTCCCCGTGGCTCCCTCTCTCTCCCTGTGGCTCCCTCTCTCTCCCCGTGGCTCCCTCTCTCCCTGTGGCTCCCTCTCTCTCCCCGTGGCTCCCTGTCTCCCTGTTGCTCCTCTCTCCCTGTTTGCTCCCTCTGTCTCCCTGTGGCTCCCTCTGTCTCCCTGTTGCTCCCTCTGTCTCCCTGTGGCTCCCTCTGTCTCCCGTGGCTCCCTCTGTCTCCCTGTGGCTCCCTCTGTCTCCCTGTGGCTCCCTCTCTCTCCCTGTGGCTCCCTCTGTCTCCCTGTGGCTCCCTCTCTCTCCCCGTGGCTCCCTCTGTCTCCCTGTGGCTCCCTCTGTCTCCCCGTGGCTCCCTCTCTCTCCCGTGCTCCCTCTCTCCCTGTGGCTCCTCTGCTCTCCCTGTGGCTCCCTCTCTCTCCCTGTGGCTCCCTCTGTCCCCGTGCTCCCTCTGTCTCCCTGTGGCTCCTCTCTCTCGTGCTCCTCTGTCTCCCTGTGGCTCCCTGTGCTCTCCCTGTGGCGTCCACGAACGTCTCAGCCTCGAGTGAGTCGATCGAGTCTCTGTAGTAAACCCGCTCTCGGCCCGTAGCACAATGATTGGCATCTTCTTCTTCCCGTGGCTTCTGTCTCCTGTTGTCTTGTCTCTCGGGTGTGGTTCTCTATATATATGGGTCTTCGCTGTCTCGTCCCTGTGGCTCTTTTCGTGGTCTCTGTTTGTTTGTTTTTCTGTTTCACGAACGTATGAGCGAAATAAGATATGATGATAATAAGAGATAAAAACTTAGAGACAAGGAGAGAGAGAGAGAGAGAGAGATGAAAGAGAGAGAGACGAGAAGAGAGAGAAAGAGAAGGAAGAGAGAGAGAGAGAGAGGAAGGGAGGGAGAGAGAGAGAGAGAGTCAGGGAGAATGAGAGCAAGTAAGAGAAGGAGAGAAAGAGAGACAAAGAAACAAAGCACGAAAGAAAGAAAAAAATGAAGAAAAACTAGAAAGAGAAGAAACAAAGACAGAGAAAGAGAGAGAGAGAGATAACGCAAAATAAACACACACAAAGAGGTTTTGGTAGATGAATGTAAAATGTGAGCTCCCAGGAGATACAGTCAGGTAAGTTCAGCTGCTGGTTGCACGCCCCTTCCCCCCCTCCCCCCTTCCCCCTTCCCCCCGCCCCTCCCTCCTCCTGAGACATGCTATTGTTTGTAAGGTTCCAAAGCCCCTTAGGCATTCATGGACGAGGCTCGCTAGCAATATGTATATTTATATGCACTAGTGTATATATGTATTTATTTATTTATCTATGTATATATGTATGTATGTGTGTGTACGTATGAATGTATGTATGTATGTATGTATATATGTATATGTATATGTATATATATATATATATATATATATACATATATATATATATATATATATATATAATATATATATATATATATATAATATATATATATATATATATATATATATATATATATATATATATATAATATATATATGGATAGATATACAGATATATTATATACGTGTATGTGTGTACATAAAGAGTGGCTGCGTTCCCCATTTTGAATTCCTTCGCTCCCTCCCTTCTCCTTTCATTCACACGGACATCCCACATAAGCACATTAACATGCATTCACTCGCCCACACCCTCCCTCACATTCTAATCCTTAATCCTCTAGCTCACTCATCCGCTCACTCATTCACTCATTCACCCTTCGGAGGAGAGAGAGAGAGAAAAAAAATGTTATTATTTTCATTTTCCTTTTTCTTCGGCGCGTCATAATTCGCAGGTGCAGTCAATTGCACCGTACTTCCTGGCTTGCAAAACCTCTCTCTCTCTCTCTCTCTCTTCGTCTTCGTCACTCTGTCTTTGCCTCTCTCTCTCTCTCTCTCTCTCTCTCTCTCTCTCTCTCTCTCTCTCTCTCTCTCTCTCTCTCTCTCTCTCTCTCTCTCTCTCTTCTTTCTCTTTCTCTCTCTGCCTGTCTGTCTCGTGTCTCTGTCTCCGTCACTCTGTCTGTCTGTCTGTCTCTCTCTCACCCCCAAATATGAGATCTGACACCCCGTCTGCCAACACTTCCATCGATCTGTCCCCACCGCGCTCTCGAACTCCACTCCCACTCCGCTGTCTCTTATCAGCACTCCACACTCTGACACACTCCGCACATCGCTCTCTCCCGCTGGTTCTCCGTCTCTCCCTCGCCTCTTCTGTCCTTCTCTCGCTCCCTTTTCTCTCTGTCTCTGTTTTCTGTGTCTCCGTCTCCCTCTATTTCGCGTTGTTTCTTTCTGTTGCTGTTTGTCTGCTTGTCTCTTTTTTTCTGTCTGTCTGTCTGTCTGTCTGTCTGTCTGTCTGTCTGTCTGTCTGTCTGTCTGTCTCTCTGTCTGTCTGTCTCTCTCTTTCTCTCTCTCTTCCACCATTTTTATTTATTCATAAATGAACCGTATTCACTCGTATTTATTCATACTTTTCTCCGGCTCAGAATATCAAATCTCCAAAACGTGTGAGAGACTTCACATATTTCGAAAAAAGAAGAAAAACACCAAAGAAATCGAAAATAAAGAAAAAAAGAGAAAATTATAAAAAAACAAGCAATAAAAAGTGAGGAATAAAAACGCGAGAAAGGAAAAAAAAAAAAAGAATAAAAAGGGAGAAAGAAAAAGAAGGAATAAAAATGGAGAAAAGAAAATAAGAATAAAAAGAGGAAAAAACAAAAATAGAATAAAAAAGGGGGGGAAATCGAGAACTGCCAACTACTATTAAAACAATCCCATTTCAGAACCCACAGAGCAAAACCTCTTTCTAAACCCCATTTCCAAACCAATCTCATCGTGTTAAGGTGAGTAAACAGCTGTTGTTAACATCTCAATTTCCATCCCTTTGAAGCATAAGCCAAAATATGCACACGGGCATATATTAAAGGACTCATACACACAAGCCCGGATAAATAGAGAGAATGATTACCTAAAAAAGGTACCACCGGCACTCTCCGTGGAAAGGAACTGGGGACCCTACCACGTACTCACTCCAAGAGCATCACAACACGAAAACTACAATTAAGTATCATGCTGTGACCACGGCGGCTCAGACATGAACCTAACGTTAAAAAACAAAAACAAAAAACACACACTTACATAATACGTGCATACATCACCATCGTCATCTCTCTCTCTCTCTCTCTCTCTCTCTCTCTACCAATCTATCTATCTATAATATATACAACATATAATATATACATATATTCTTCTTCTTCTTCCTCTTCTACTTTTTCTTTTCCTCCTCCTTCTTCCTTTTCCTTTCCGCCTACCTTCCACTTCATTTTCTTCTCCTTCTCCTCCTACTCTTTCCCTTCTTCTCCTCCTCCTCCTGCTATTCTTCCCATACCCCTTCCCTTTCTCCTCCTCCTCCTCCTCCTCCTACTTTTCCCCTTCCCCTTCTCCTTCTCCTCCTCCTACTCTTCCCCTTCTCCCTCCTCCTCCTCCTCCTCCTCCTCCTCCTCCTCCTCCTTCCCCAGTGCCAATTCCCCCATCAAAATAACCTTATCATCCCCGTTTCTTCTCCCTTCCACTTTAAACGTTTCACACTAATAAAAGAAACAACACAGATGCGCGATTAAACAACCATCTCTTCGCACCTAAAATGTCAAAGCCGAAGTCAAAGCCAAAACCGAGTTCGAAGCCTAAAAAAAAAAAACAAAAAAAAAAAAAACGAGACCGAAGGCGATGCCGAATTCACTTCCAAGTTCGAAGCTTCTGAGATTTGAAACGTGAATCTTTTTTTAAGATATCGGGAATAAAATAAATTAATAAATAAAAATAGTTAATAATTTAAATAAATAGTTAAATAATTTCGTTAAATCGAAACCGACTGAAACATGTGTAGTGCTTCACTTCATCGAAACGCGAGATTTGAGTTTCTGCTGAAATAGGGGGTGAGGTGGTGGGGGTGAGGGTGGAGGGGGGGAGGGCGTTTCAGTGGGTCTGCTGTAACGGTCGTCGCTTGCAGTGTACCCAGTTTATTTCTGCTTACCAAGCGCCCGGTCTCTTCCCCCCTCCCCCTCCCCTCCCCCTTCTCCCTCCTCCCCCCCTCCCGCACTTCTACTCTCTCTTTTGAAACATTTCGAAAGAGTCAAACGCTTTTCAGTGGAAACAATATGACTGTCTGTCTGTGTCTGAATCTCTCTCTCTCTCTCTCTCTCTCTCTCTCTCTCTCTCTCCTCTCCCTCTCCCTCTCCCTCTCCCTCTCCCTCCATCCTCTTTTCTTCCCCTCCTTCCTCTTTCGCCCAACCCGCAAATCTTTGTCTCTCGTCACCGGGGCGTGTCTTAGCCTCAGTTCCGACCCCATCATGGTCCCTCCTTCAGCAGAATTACGTCTCTTTTGCTGATAACAAATCCCCCCCTCCCTCCTCATTTCACCCCCTTCGTTCCCCTCCCCGTCTTAAACGAAACCCCCCTCCTTTTATTTTCCACCCCCTCTTTTATCCGCCGCCCTCCCCCCCCCAAAAAAAAAAAAACATACATATATATAAATAATTATTTAAGATATAAAATTTTAAAAAAATACAAATTTTGTGACAAAGACTCCCTCCCTCTTTTACGTCCTCCCTCCCCCCCCCCTTTAAATTGAGACAAAACCCTTCCCCCCTCCCTCCTTCCTTCCTCCCCCCCCTTAAACTAGAATCAATTATATCTTTGCTGACACAGACATCCTGCTATGTGAGAGCTTTCTTCCTCATCTAGACTGTGAAAGGGAGGGGAATCCTTAGAAATGGGGAGGGGGGGGATAGGGGGAGGAAGAGGAGGATTCCTATCTTTTCTCCTTGTCTGAGACGGGGAGGGGGGGAGGGGGGCGTGTCTTAGGATTTCAACGTCTACAATACCTTCTAGTGCTTGGATAATTTGCTTGACACAAACACTCGCCTTTTCTTCTTCCGTTTCTTTATTCCTACTTTCTTTTTCTCTCGTTTCTTTTATCTTGTCTGGTAAGCATGTCGTGAAACCTTTCTCTAATTTTCCCCCTTCTGTTGTCTCTCTCTCTCTTTCTCTCTCTCTCTCTCTCTCTCTCTCTCTCTCTCTCTCTCTCTCTCTCTCTCTCTCTCTCTCTCTCTCCTCTCTCTCTCTCCCATGAAACCTCCCCAATTTAAAATACTTTCTGGCACCTTCCCCTCTACATAAACATAGTGAAACCCTCCCTCTGTAAGCTATATAATAAAATTTCCTCTACCCCCCCCCCCAAGCGTACCACATACTGAAACACCAACACCAAAACGCACCATTTTCCTCCTCCTACTCTTTCCTCCTCCTACTCTTCCTCATCCTCCTAAGTCTTCCTTCTCCTACTCTTCTTCCTCCTCCTCCTCTTCTCCCTCTTCCTACTCTTCTTTCCTCCTTCTCTTCCTCTTCCTCTCCTCCTCCCCAACCCGGGCGAAAATTCCCACACCCTCTCCCCGAAACAGCCATTCCACGGTCGCTCTGCCATCCATCCATTAACGGAAACACTAGAAAAAAAAGAGAGAGAGAAAAAAAAATGGCGTTTGGGTGGGGGTTCGGAGGAAACTGATGGGAGGAGAGAGAGACAAAAAAAGAAAGGAAAAAATAATAAAAAAAAGAGAGAGAAAAAAAAGGGGGGGAAAAGGAAACGGAAAAAACAATCTAACTCGGACGGGAATGTTGCAACAGTTGGACCCATCCTCCCTATGAAGCAAGCAAACAAGCATGACAATGGCAGGCAGTCCGGCCTCGCGTTTTCCTGACCGCCGCCGCTGCCGCCGTCACCGCCACCGCCGCCCGCCCGCCCGCCCGCCCGCTCGCTCGCTTGCAGAACTTGCCCGCACAGCCAAAGAATCCACACAGACAGACAGACACAAATACGAACAAATACACACACAAGAATAAGTTATTGATTTTTTATGAACACATTTCGCAGCACTTGAGCGTTTTTTATGCGTGTTCTTTTCCTTTTAGCGAAGCATTGTTTGAAACCGTACCCGGTGATTTCGACTTCAGTGAATCACGCCAGATAGAACGATTGTATCTTTTTCACTGCATTTAAACACATTCGAGATACGTTTACCTGTATTTATAATGTATTCTTACATGTGTAGAAGCGAATAGTTTACATAACACATACGCACATATTTACAAGTATATACTCACTATACGTAGATATAAATGAATATGGCGTGTGTATATATATGCATTAAAATATGACGAATGTTACACTTCTCGTAAAATGAAGTTTCATCATTCCAAATATGAACTCCCATGAATAATTACAGTACCCAGTAATATTTCAAAGCGCACAAAACACACAGCTTCTTTTTTTTTTCTTTCTACTCCGAGAGACAAACATCACAAAGCAACAAAGCAAACGAGACCGACTTTGTGAAGGGCGGGGGGCAGCCGAGGCCATAATGATTCATCACAAAGCCAAACTTAAACAGCATTTCACATGCCTGGCGCTTACCTGATCTGCATTTGTGGTGATTACGTGCAACAGTTAGTCCTGCCACACCTCTCTACTCCTCCCTCCCCCCCTTCTACTCCCTCTCTTTCTCTCTCTCTACTCCCACCCCCTTTTCAGTCTACCCCTCTGGCACGGGGAGACGAAAGAGGGGGGGCGCGTTGCAGGAGGTCTCTTGCAACGCAGGGAGGAGGAGGGGGATGGGGGAAAGGGGGAGGGGATGATGACGGCCTCTGTGGTGACGTGGCTTGCTTGCTTGCTTGCCTGCCTGCATGGTCTTGCCTCACGAAGACGGTAAGGTCAGGCCGGAGTGGTCAAATGTGGAGTGCCAAACCCGCAGACTTTTTCAGCGGGCGAGGCCGCCTTTCAGAAACACACACGTCCTCGCCGCCCGCCCGCGCGCCCGGACGCCGAGCGATCGCGGGCGGCCTGGCGATGGTGTTGTGGGCGTAGCGATGTCTACGAGAGAGGTCTTTTGGCACTGTCGTTTTTCCTCCAGGTCGGCCATGGCTTCCGGGCACTCGAAGGGGTGTGGGGGGGGCGGTCCGAAATCTGGGGGAGGGGGACGATTGGCCGTGTGATGGAAAGCTTTAAAAAAAAATCCGCGTGAATGTGAAAGGAGGGGATTAAGGGGGGGCGGGGAGGTAGAAGAAGGGGGAGGGGAACCATACTGAACTCTGCTGAATTCGGGGATTTAACATCAAAACTTTGGTGCCGTTTTGGCTCGCCTGAACCTAGAGTATTTTTGAATTTGACACACATCAAATCCGCAACTATCAGATATATAATCCTATTAAAAAATACTGACTACCAACGCTTCGCAACAATGCACGAGGATGTTTTTAAAAAGTACAACAAAATAATGAAACTAATACAGGTCACATAATGCACACGAAAGTTAACACTCAAATGCATTAAAATTCAATAGCACTAAAACTTTCAAAAATACCACATGTACTTTGGAAAATAATAATAATAATAATAATAATAAATGTGTACAGATAGGTGCAATACCTCTGTAACAGAATATAAAATATGAATAACAATTACTGTCAAAATTTAGCTTGGACCGAGAGACCAAGACATATTAGTAAACAAATATTTACAAAAAAACGTATAAAACAATATTAAAACAAGGACTAAAACGAATCACACTCCCTATGAACTTAGACCTAACTCCGGGGCGCACATGGAGTAGAACTTACCAGGAGTTTTTTGCTTTTTTTCTTAAGATATGAATACAGCAGAGGTGGTGTATTTTTCGAATGGGGGGAGGGGGGGGGCGAGGGAGGGAGAGGGACAAGGGGATTTTTCGGAGTTATTCGTAAAATTATCGTTTTTTGGGGAAAGGGGGAAAAGGGGTGTATGTTTGGGGGGTGGGGGTGCCGTAAAAGGGAGGGGGAGAGGGAGGGGAAGGGGGTGATGGGAACTCACTCTTTCCGAACAATTCCGAAGGCGATTTGACGTCGGCCGATGACGGGGCGGATGGGAGACGAACCGCAGAGAGAAGACGACGACGAAACGGACGAACGGACAGAAAAGAAAGAGAAACAACAAAAAAAGCGAAAGACAAAGAACAACAGAGACAGAAAGACGGAAATAATAAATAAAAAAAACAGAAAAAAAACAGCCGGACGCTCTTTACGGACGGGACGCGCACGCAAAGTCCAAAAAAAAAAGAGAGACGAATGAGAGAGAGAGAGGGAGGGGGCCTCGACAGCACCCGAGAGCGCCTCGAGCGTACACTCTCTCGTGGCGCCGTCCGCAACTAGACTGCGGAGCGCTCGCGTCTCAACTGCGGACCCGAAGCGAAGGGCGCCGGCCGGTGAGGGGAGCGAGTTGCCAGGGGTCGCCGGGGAGCAAAACTCGCCCATGTGATGCAATAATTTCAACTTTGATTAACTTGGCATCATGTGAATCGGTTTATTTAGCATTGTAATGACCGGCGGAAGAGAGGGAGAGAGAGAGAGAGGGAGAGAGAGAGAGGGGGAGAGAGAAAGAGAGAGAGAATGGGAGAGAGAGGGAATGAAAGAGTGGGAGAGAGAGAGAGAGGAAGAAAAGTAGAGAGAAGAAAGAGAGAGAGAGGAAGAGGAGGGGGGGAAAATAGGGTGCGTGTTGATTCCGTAGGTGTGGTTGGCTTGAATTGTTTATTTTTATTTGTGTTTTTATTTTTATTTTCGCCGGGAGGGGGAAAGAGGGGAAGGGGGTGGGGGGTTGAATTTTGTCGTTCATCATGGTGGTACAATCATATTTAACAAGAGAGAAGGGGGGGGGGAGAGAAGAAATGGGGGGGGGGCTTGAATGTGGGGGGTACGAAAAATGGAAGAAGGGAGGAGTGGATCATGTTTCTTCGTATTCTTCACGCGGGGGAGAAAGGAAGGAGGAGAGGAGGAGGAGGAGGAGATGGAGGAGGAGGAGGAGGAGGAGGAGGAGGGAGGGGGGAGGAGGAGGAAGAGGAGGAGAGAGAAGGAAAGGGGGGAGGGAGGAGGAAAAAGAAGGGGGGAGGAGGGGAGGGGAAGAGGAGAAGGAGGAAGAGAAAAAGAGAAGGAGGAAGGGAGGATGAGGTGAGGGGAGGAGGTAGGGGAGAAGGGGGGAGGAGAAGGAATAGGAGGAAGGAGGAGGAAAAGAGGCGAAGGGAGAGGGGAGGAGGAAGAGGAGGAGGAGGAGGAGGAGAAGGGAAAGAGGGGAGGAAGGAAGAGGAGGAGGAAGAGGAGGAGGAAGAGGAGGAGGGGGAGGAGGAAGAGGAGGAAGGAGGAGGAGAAGGAGGAGGAGAAAGATGCAGAGAAAGGGGAGGGGGAAGTGTGTATAACGGGAATGAGGGGAGGGCAAAGAGGAGAGGAGAGGAGGGGAGAGGAGGGGGGGGGGGGGCCGAAGGGGGAAAGGGTGCCCTTGTCGACACATCCCCCCCCCCCCCCCCTTCCCCCCCCCCTTTCCCCCCCCCTCGCCCCCCCCTCCTCCCCCCCTCCCCCCTTTCCTCCCCTCCCCTTTTCCCCTTCCCCACCCCCCCCCCCCACCCTCCCAAAAAAATTTTATCAAAACCCCCCAATTTTTCTCTTAAAACCCCCCCAACCATACCTTTTCCCTTTTTTTTCTTTTTGGGCCCCCCAAACTTCAAAATTAACCCCTTTCCTCCCATTCTTTTTTCAAAACCCCTTTAAACCCCCCCAAAAAAAAACAAATTTAAATTTGGGGTTTTTCCCCCACACCCCCCAAAAAAACTTTCCCCCTTTTTCCCCTTTTTTCAAAATTTTCCCATTCATTTCCCCTTCTTTCTCCCTTCCCCCCTAAATTTCCCCTCCCTTCCCCTCCCTTGTCCACCCAAAACCCCCATTTTCCTCCTCCCCTCCCCTCCTCCTTTTCCCCCTCCCCCCCCTTTCCCACCCCCTCCCTTCCCCCCCCCCCCCTTTCCCCCCCCCCCCCCTTTCCCCCCTCCCCCTCCCTCCCTCCCCCCCCCACCCTCCCTTTTCCCTGCCCTCCCTCCCTTCCCTCCCCTCCCTCCCTTCCCCTCCCTTCCCTCCCTCCTTCCCCTCCCTCCCTTCCCTCCCTCCCCTCCCCCCCCGTAAGCCTCGCACTGCATTTTGCACCGAACTTCTCCAACGGTAACGCCACTGCCTCCTGACCTTGCGACCTTTAAGCCAAACCGCTCCCTCCCTCCTCCCCCCACCCCTTCTCCTCCCTCCTCTCCCCTCCCTCCACTCCCCCTTCCCCAACCCCTCTTTGCCCCTCTCCTCCCTCCTCTCCCCTCCCCCTCTCCCTTCCCTCCCCCTCCTCTCGGTCCTCTTTCCTCTCCCTCTACCTTCTCTCTTCTCTTTGTCTTTCTTTTCTCTCTCTTCTTCCCTTTCTTCTCTTTACCTTTCTTTTCCCTCCACCTGTCCCCTTCTCTCCCTCTCCCTCTCTTCTCTTCTCTCTCTCTCCTTCCCTTTCTCCCCTCTTCCTTTCTCTCTTCCCCTTGCTTTTTTATCTCTCTCCTCCCCCCCCAGCACACGCACGCACACGCACGCCACACGCACGCACACGCACGCACACATTCCTTTTCAAGATTTTCACCCAAAAACGAGACTAGATTCAAGTTCTTTCTCTATGTCTATTTTCTTCTTATTCTCCTCTATTCCCTTTTAAGATAAAAAATATTCTCTCTGCATCTATTATCATCTCCTCTCTTCTCATGTCATTCTCTCTTCTCGCTTCTTCTCTCTTCCCTTCTCATTTCTTTCACTACTATCGGTTCCTGTCTCTTCACTCGTATCATTTCATCTCGTCTTGCCACTTTTTTTCATCTCTCTTTCTTCTTTCTCTTTCTTCTCTCCTCTACATCTCTGTCCTGACCTCTACGTTTCTCCTATTTTTCTCTTTTCGTTTCTTTATCTTTTACATTTATCGGCACCTATCTTCCCTTCCCTTTTCGTGGCCTCTCGTATTTCCCCTTCGTTTTGTTTTTCATCTTTTATTTCTACCATTTTCCAATTCTCTGCTATCAGTCTCTCTTCCTATCCTCTCTTCTTTCCTTTCTCCCATTCTCTCCCCTTCTTTTCTACCATTAATTCCCTTCTTGTCTACCAATGACTCTCCTTTCTCTGTCTTTACATTCTTTCTCTTTTTTCTTTATCACGTCCTTCCTTCTCACAACTCTCCTATCCACTATTCGCACTCTCGTTCGTTATTCGCACTCCAACTCAAACCGTGTTCCTGCTCATTTGCGAACGATCCTTCTTCAACCTTTTGCCCCACTTCTCATCTACCATGTCCCTCCCACTTCCCTTCTACCATTCTCTCTCCCACTTCTCTTCTACCCCCCCATCCCTCCTCTCTTTCTCTCTTCTACACACAGCCCATTCACTATTCGCACTCCGGATAGTTATTCGCGCTCCAACTCAAACCGTGTTCCTGCTCATTTGCGAACACTTCTCTTCTACCATTTCCCTCCCACTTCCCTTCTACCATTCTCTCTCCCACTTCTCTTCCTTTTCTTTCTCTTCCCTCCCCATCCCTCCTCTCTTTCTCTCTTCTACCCACAACTCGCCCATTCACTATTCGCACTCCCGCTCGTTATTCGCACTCCAACTCAAACCGTGTTCCTGCTCACTGGCGAACGAGCTCTCCGCGTCCTCCTCTCCTATTTCAAACCAGCGAATTTCCCAAGAGTCAAAAACTACAGGACTAACACTTGCTGATTGCCACTTCCGCTGGAAATTCGTTGTATTTTTGTTATGTCGTTTTTAAGCTTTCTTCTTTATTTGTTTATTTATTCTATTTTTTATAAAAAAAAGTTTTGTTCTTGAAATGATGACGTAATAAAAGAATAAATGGGTATTCTTGAATGAGGGGGGGGGGGTAGATGAAGTGAATAGGGTATATCTGTTTATTTATCTTCCTGTTTACAGCTGTATCTTTATCTATTTCTACCTAGCTATGTACGTTTACATACGCACACAAATTATAAAAGATATAGTGTATCTATCTATCTCTCCATCTGTAGTTTACGTCTGCATACACACACACACACACGAGAGCGAGAGAGAGAGAGAGAGAGAGAGAGAGAGAGAGAGAGAGAGGACAGGACAGAGAGAGAGAGACAGAGAGACAGAGAGAGACAGAGACAGAGAGAGAGAGAGAGAGAGAGAGAGGAGAGAGAGAGAGACAGAGAGAGAGACGAGAGAGAGAGAGAGAGAGAGAGAGAGAGAGAGAGGACAGACAGACAGAGAGAGACAGAGAGAGACAGAGAGAGAGAAAGAGAGAGAGAGAGAGAGAGAGAGAGAGAGAGAGAGAGAGAGAGAGAGAGAGAGAGAGAGAGAGAGAGAGAGAGAGAGAGAGAGAGAGAGAGAGAGAGAGAGAGAGAGAGAGAGAGAGAGAGCGAGAGCGAGAGCGAGAGACCCCAGTCGCCACGTGGAGACAAAGGAGAGACCAGAGCAAGCATACCATCGGCCGAGAAACCTGTTCAAAATGTTCACCTCTGACCCCAGCATATTCGCACATGGCTGCAACGTTGCCACATCTCCGGAGACAAGAGAGAGGGAAAGAGTTGTTCTATAGATGTTCTTCAAACCTGCATAGTGAACTCGGGTCCAGTTTGAAAGCGATTTAATCCCTTGTCGTTTTTTTTTTGTCTTAGGTTTTTACGTTTGTTAAAAAAAAAATGTATTCGACGAAGGTTTAGAAAGGAGAGGAGGGTAAATGATAATATGAAATAGTAATAAACGATTTTTTTATATATAATTTTATTTTATACTTCCTGTTCAACGCTATCAGTCTGAAGTTCAAATAACTCAGGTATGCTGGTGTCAGGAGGCTTAACCCCCTTCCCCCCTCCCCCCTCCCCCCGCACACCTTCCTAATACTCCCCCCCAACACCCATACCCCCCCCCCCCCTTAAATGTCACAGGGGCATTGGACAGCCCACAGAAAGTACAAACAGACACAGATCGATAAAAAAAAAAAAACGATTTTATTGAGATTTGAAATTCCTCGCCATCCCCCTTCTCCTCCCCCCCTCCCCTCCCGCATCACCATGGGCGTGGCAGGTGGTTGGGTGGGCGTGTGGGCGTGTTTCGAGAGGTCGGGCAGTACTTTGCGGGGAAGCTTCGTGATGTTCTGGCATTGGCTATGTTGCGCGCCCGGAATTCTGATCGAGAGATGTGCACGTGTGTGTGTGTATAAATAGATATGCGTGTGGAGCTATATGTGTGTGTACATATAAGTATGCGCACCTATATATGTACATATGTGTGTGTGTGTACATATGGGTATGTGTACTTACATGTGTGCGTCTGTGTACCTACATACCTACAAGTGTAAATATGTGTGTGTGCATATGTGCGTGTATCTAGATGTGTACATATATGTGTCTGTGTACCTACATGTGTGGATATATGTATGTGTACAGATATGAGTGTGTGTACATGTACATGTGTATATATTTATACATACGCATCTCGTGTTTTATAGTGTATTCAAGAATATCGGTTCAAATTTAAAGGCTTTTTATCCACAGCTGTTGTAGATTTAGCTATATTTAGATCCTATTAATGTTAACGCAAACTATCCCCCGACACCACAAATGGCCGTAAATAAAGGCACGCTTCTTTACCGCAAGACTTTATTATCCTAACGACATCTCTCTGAAGGATGTCGACGCTGAGCCAATGTGATGTCGAAGCCTTTGCTCGGGGAGAGTCGACGCCTTTTGCAAGTCAGCGCGCGGCTCACCGGCGGCAGGGTCTATTTCACATTTTTTCGAGGTCACTTGGTAGCCTATATTAAATGGTGTATTGATGATATATATATAATATAATATATATTTTAAAATTATATATATATTTTATATATTTATATATGTGTTGGGTGTGGGTGTGGTGTTGTTTGTGTGTGTGTGTGTGTGTTGGTGTGTGTGTGTGTGTGTGTGTGTGTGTGTGTTCGGCACCCCACCACCCACACCCACACACACACACACACACATATAATATATATATATATATATATAATATAAAAATTTATATATATAAATATATATATATTCATATATATACGGCCCCAAACACCCCCCCCCCCCCCCCTTTTTTTCCCCCCCGCCCTTTCCCCCGGCCTTTTTCCTTTTTTCTTCCTTTTTCCCCTCTTTTTCCCCCCCCCTTTTCCCTTCCTTCCCTTCCCTTCCCCCCTTTTTTCCCCCTTTACCTTTTTTTCCCCGTTCCTTTCCCCTTTCCCCCAAATTTTCTTTTCCCCCTTTTTTTTCTTTCCTTTTTTTTTTCTTCCCCCCTTCAAAAAAAAAAAAAAAAAAAACAAAAAAAAATTTTTTAAAAAAAAAAAAAATTTTTTTTTTGGGGGGGGGAAAAAAAGGGGAGAATGGTTAAAAAAAAAAGGGAGGGAAAAAGGGAAGGGGGGGGAAAAGGGGCAAAAGGGGGGGAAAAAGAAAAAGGACAGAAACGAAAGGGGAAAAAAAAAAAGAAAAAGAGAGAGAGAGGGGAAAAGGAGAGAAAAGGGGGAGAAAAGAGGGGAGAGAAGAGAAAAAATAGAGAGAGGGGGGGGAGGGAGGGGAGAAGAGAGGAGGGGGGAAGAGAGGGGGAGGGGGAGGGGAGGGGGGAGAGGGGGAAAGAGGGGAGAGGGAGAGAGGGGGGGAGGAGGAAGAGGAGAGAGAGAGAGGAGGAGAGAGGGGAGAGGGGGGAGAGGAGGGGAATGGGGGGGAGAGGGGGGAGAGGGACGGAGGGGAGGGGGAAGGGGGGGGAGGGGGGGGAGGGAGAGAGAGAGAAGATAAATAAATATAAAAAGCTAAAAATAAATACAAAGAAAAAAAGGGAAAATAGATAAAAGAGATAGAATACAAAGATAAAAGGGAAGTGTATATATAATATATATATATATATTATATATATAATATATATAAATATATATATATATATATATATATATATTATATATTTTATAGCTTTATATATATGCTTAAAGGAAACGAATAAAATAAAGGGAAGGAACGAATGTAAAACCTACACATATGAACATATGAAGAACATAAAGAAGAAGAAATGTGATAAATGTGTAATGAAGCGATGGGTGATAAATAAGACGAAAATGCCAAGACGTCTTCTCTCTCTCTTTCTTTCTTTCTCTCCTTCTCTCTCTTCTCTCTTTCTCTCTCTTTCTTTCTTTCTTCTTTCTTTCTCTCCTTGTCTCTCTCTCTCTCTCTCTCTCTCTCTCTCTCTCTCTCCTCTTTCTCTCTCTCTCTCTATCTTCTCTCTCTCTCACACTCACATTCACATTCACTCTCTCTCTCTCTCTCCTTTCGTTGTATTTTTTGTTTTTATTTTTTCTCTCTTTTGGATATTTTCTTTTCTTTCTTTTCATTTTTTTCTATTTCTATTTTCCACCTCTTTTCGTCTCTTTGTTCTGCCCTCGCTTTGTCTGTCTCTGTCTGTCTATCTACTAGTCTGTTTGTCTTTCTGTCTGTCTCTCACTCCCTCATTCTTTCCACTCTTTCTCACTCCCTCGCTCTTTCTTCCTCTCCCTCTTTCCACCTTTCCCCTGTCTCTCTCCTTTTCCCTCACTCCCTCCCATTCTCTCCCCCTCCTTCATTCTCCCTCCATCCCTCTCTCACTCACTCATTCTCTCCCTCCTCTTCCTCTATCCATCCTCCCCCTCACTCCCCCGCCCTCTCCCACCCTCCCCTCTTCTCTCCTCTCCCTCCTCACACATTCCCTCCCTCATTCTCTCTCACTCCCTCCCTCATTCTCCCTCACTCCGTCACCCACCCTCTCCCACCCTCTCCCTCCCTCCCTCCCTGATTCTCCCTCTCCCTAGTTCTATTTTGACTTACTAAATATGAATATGATTTTAGTCCTTTTTTCGGGCGTTCCTTGTCTGGCCGCGAGTGTCGTCATTAAGCCAGGATAATTGCGTGTGGGGGGGTGGGGGGAAAGAGGGGTAGGGGGAGAATGCGAGGAAGA
>NC_051403.1:21081803-21084303 GCF_015228065.2 Penaeus monodon | reverse complement strand
AATAATGATAATAGTAATAAGATGAACAATAGTGATGATGATAATGATGATATCACCAATAATGATAACCTTAACAGCAACATTAATAACAATAAATAATGATAATAATAATAATGACAATGATAGTGGTGATGATGATAATAATAATGATGATAGCATAGCAAGAGGAAAGAAAGCGAGAAAGAGAAAGAGAGAAAGAAAAAAAAAATAAATAAAATACAGAGAGAGAGAAGAGAGAGAGAGAGAGAGAGAAGGAGAGAGAAGAGAGATAAAAGGAGAGAGAGAGAGAGAGAGAGAGGAGAGAATAAGCAGAAAAGAAAAGAAAAGAAAAGAAAAAAAAGCACATACAAACAGACACACACCAAAAATAAAACCCAATCGACACACTCCGTCCACACACAGACAGGAGGACCTCAGAATTGCGTGCAAAAGCAGAGAGATACATTCCCCCTCCTGTCAGATACTCGGCGCAAGCAAAATGAATTATAACAGAAGTTGCAGATGCATGCATGACAGACTGTCTACAGCGGCTTGTCATGCAAAATCGAAGGTCTTCTCTCGGGGATATATATGCTGCAGGCGGAGAGGGAAAAAGGACGGTTTCTTAACACTAATGCACGCACACACACACACATAAACACACACACGCACATGCACAAGCATATGTACACACACATACATGCACAAGCACACGTACACGAAGATACACACTCACTCACACACGAATATATTTATACGCACACAAACACACACACAGCTAATTATCAGCTCCTTCTCCCCCCCCAAAAAAAAAAGAAAAAGAAAAAAAAGAAAGAAAATCATTACATAAAAAATAATATCAAACGAAAAAAAAAAAAGAAAAAAAGAGAAAAGAGTTGAAAAAAGAAAGAAAAGAAGAAGAAAATGCACGTATCATCTGTTTGCAATCCTATACTGAGCCTTTCCCGAGAGAAGCAAACAGCATTATCCCAGGGACAAATGTTGCGTGAAGAGAGGGCAAACACACTGCCTGAACCATGATGGAACACCGAGCCATAGCAGAGGCCTCGCTGATGGAGAGGGGGGGAAGGGAGGAAGGAGGAAGGAAATGGGATATGTATGTTATGCATACAGGCCTTGGCAGACAGACAGACAGACACAAACTGACCACGCACACATATGCATAAACAGATGCGCACACATGCATAAATACACACACACACACTGACGTGCATAAACACACACACACACACACACACACACACACACACACACACACACACTCACACACACACACACACACACACACACACACAGGCACAAACAAAAACAAACACAAATAAATAGACAAATAAACAAACAAAAAACACATTTTTCCTGCAAGAGTTCCCAATTTCGGCAAATTTTAATCACTCGGACAAAGAAGGCGATCTGACCGATACTCCAATATAAATGAAACCATGATATATGCACATCCATTCAAAATCTGTCTATTAGCTCTTCATAGTCAAACAACAGGAAGGCAACAGGTATTCAAACAAGGGAGATTAACCCTTGTCTACCCTTAACAGTTCGTTTTAAGAGAATAAGGGGCAGAAAATAGCGATAAACTGAGTGCTATTTTGTTAGCCATGACACAGTGACTTCCCTCAACAAATGATAAATCATTTTACGGCGCTGTATTTTGATTTTGAATTTTGAATATGACTTCGTGTTTTTTTCTAATGATTTCTGTTTCTATTTTTCTTTTTCCTTTTTCTCTTTTGTCCTTACACCTTTCTCCCATTTTGCTTTTCATCTGCCATCGAAAATACTCTTTCACAAATTACATTTTTTTTCTACATATATATTTATTATTACGGTGAGAAAACACACATGTTCTTTGTGTGAGTTAAGGAGAGAGAGAGAGAGAGAGAGAGAGAGAGAGAGAGAGAGAGAGAGAGAGAGAGAGAGAGAGAGAGAGAGAGAGAGAGCGTGCGCGCGTGAGCGTGTAGTGTGTGCGTGCGCGCGTGAGCCTGTGTGTGTGTGTGTGTGTGTGTGTGTGTGTGTGTGTGTGTGTGTGTGTGTGTATGTGTGCGCGTGCGTGAGCGTGCGTGTATGTGCACGCTCACGCACATACACGTGAGCGTGTATGTGCTCTCACACACACACACACACACACACACGCGCGCGCGCGCGCGCGCGTGTGTGTGTGTGTGTGTGTGTGTGTGTGTGTATGTGTGTGTGTGTGTGTGTGTGTGTGTGGTGTTTTGTGTGTGTGTGTGGTGTGTGTGTGTGTGTGTGAGTATGTGTATGTATGTGTATGTTGATGTGTGTGTGCGTCTGTGTGTGTGTGTGTGTGTGTGTGTGTGTGCGTGTGTGTGCGTCTCTAATGGTAATATGAGCAAAGTACTCTTGTCTGTAGAACCATTAGCTCGTTTGCCCTATCTGTGGCGGAAGTGTTTGATGAGGTGGGGGTGCGTGTGTGTGGGTGAGGGGGTTAGGGGTAAGGGTGGGTGGGGGTGTAAATGGGGAGATTAGT
>NC_051403.1:21064303-21069303 GCF_015228065.2 Penaeus monodon | reverse complement strand
CCTGCGAAATAACTCCCCCACTCCCCCTCCCCCTCCCCCCTGCGAATACTCCCCCTCCCCCTCCCCCCTCCCCCTGCGAAATAACTCCCCCACTCCCCCTCCCCCTCCCCCTGCGAAATACTCCCCCACTTCCCCCTCCCCCCTCCCCCCCTGCGAAATAACTCCCCCACTTCCCCTCCCCCTCCCCCCCTGCGAAATAACTCCCCCACTCCCCCTCCCCCTCCCCCCTGCGAAATAACTCCCCCACTCCCCTCCCCCCTCCCCCCTGCGAAATAACTCCCCCACTTCCCCTCCCCCTCCCCCCTGCGAATAACTCCCGCCCCCCCCCCCTCCCCCCTCCCCCCTGCGAAATAACTCCACCACTTCCCTCCCCCTCCCCCCTGCGAAATAACTCCCCCACTTCCCCCTCCCCCCTCCCCCCTGCGAAATAACTCCCCCACTTCCCCTCCCCCCTCCCCCCTGCGAAATAACTCCCCACTTCCCCTCCCCCTCCCCCCTCCCCCCCTACGAAATAAGACTCAACGCAAGACAAACCGAAAAGAACTTGATAGATTATGAAATTTCTCTCCTTGGCGGATGATACATTGCCCCCTCCCCCTCCCCCCTCCCCCTTCCCCACTCTCCTCTCTCTCTCTCTTCTATTTCCCCTTCTTCTCCTTTCTTTCTACGCCTCTCCTCCCTCTCTCCCCCTTCCCCACTCTCCTCTCTCTCTCTCTTCTATTTCCCCTTCTTCTCCTTTCTTTCTACGCCTCTCCTCCCTCTCTCCCCCTTTCCCCACTCTCCTCTCTCTCTCTCTTCTATTTCCCCTTCTTCTCCTTTCTTTCTACGCCTCTCCTCCCTCTCTCCCCCTTCCCCACTCTCCTCTCTCTCTCTCTTCTATTTCCCCTTCTTCTCCTTTCTTTCTACGCCTCTCCTCCCTCTCTCCCCCTTCCCCACTCTCCTCTCTCTCTCTCTTCTATTTCCCCTTCTTCTCCTTTCTTTCTACGCCTCTCCTCCCTCTCTCCTTCCGAACCTCTTGTCCCTGTCTTTATTTCATTCCTTGCTTTGTCTCTGTTTTTATTTTTTTTTATTTTTTTTTTTTCTCTCTCTGTTTTTCTCTTTTTTGTTTTCGTTTTTTTTTTTTATCGTGTTTTTTTAGTTCTTATTCTTCTGTTTCTTTATCTTGTATTTCATTTTTCATTTTTTGTTCTTTTTATGTTGTTCCCTTTCCTCTCCGTGCATTTCACTCTCCTCTTTCCTCTCTCCTTTCCTTTATCCTTTGTCCTCTCTTCTCCCCTTTTCCCTTTCCTCTTTCCCTTCCCCTTGTTTTGGTCCTCTTCAATTTCTATCCTTTTTTCTCTCCTCTTCCCCTTCCTCTACCTCTCTCCTTCCCTTTCTCCCTTGTTCTCTCCCTTTTCCCTTGTCTCTTGTCCTCTCCGTTTCCCCTTCCTCTTCCCCTTCCCCCTTGTGCCTTGTCATTTCCCCTTCCTCTTCCCCTTGTTCTCTCCCCTTTCCCCTTGTCTCTTGCCATTTATCCTCTCCCTCTTGTCCTCTCCCCTTCCTCTCCCCCTTATCCTGTCTCCCCTTCCTCTCCCCCTTATCCTGTCCCCTTCCTCTCTCTCTTATCCTGTCTCCTTCCTCTCCCCCTTATCCTGTCCCCTTCCTCTTTCTCTTATCCTCTCCTCTTCTCTTTCTCCTATTCTCTCCCCCTTATCCTCTTGGGCAAACGCTAACTCCCTCGCCTCCCCCCCCCCTCCTCGTCTGCCCTCTGCCCTCTGTCCTAACATTTCTCTGAATACTTCTCTCCCTCTTTTTCTCCCTCACTCATTCCTACTCTCTCTTGCTCTTTCTTTCTTTTTCCCTCTTACTCCCTCTCTTCTTTTTCGTATTCTTCTTTCTTCTCTTTCTCTCAATCTCTCTCTCTCTCCTTCTCAGTCTCTGATTATCACTGTCACCATCGTCATCATCATCATCATCATTATTATTATCATCATTATTTTTATTGTTATCATCATCATCATCATCATTATTATTATCATCATTATTTTTATTGTTATCATCATCATCATCATCATTATTATTATCATCATTATTTTTACTGTTATCATCATCATCATCATGCTTTTAGAATCTGTGATCTATCATTACATTAGCAACGGACATAACAATAACAACAACAAATTTTCTCGACGTTACTTTCACAATCTTCAAAATTAAAACGACGATGACGGTGATGTCATGGCTATGATATTAAGGTACTTATAAATACTTGTAAATCACTATTATGTGTATGAATACTTATAAATCTGGAAGTGGGAATATGGTGCCATGCATGCATTTGGTCGAGCTATAGTAGAGGAAATGCGATAAATTGCTTCTCTGTCTCTGTCTGCTCTCTCTCTCTCTCTCTCTCTCTCTCACTCTCTCTCTCTCTCTCTCTCTCTCTCTCTCTCTCTCCTCTCTCTCTCTCTCTCTCTCTTTCTTTCTCTCTCTCTCTCTCTCCCTCCCTCGCTCTCTCTCTCTTCCTTTGTTCTATGCAACTGAATTGTGCAATTTCTTTTCATTTACCCTCAAGGTCAAATCTGCATTTGCTTCTTTCCCCCTCCCTTCCTCTCCCCTCCCGCACCCACCACCCCCTCTCCCCCATCCCTTCCTCTCCCGCATCCCTTCCCATCCCCTCCCTTCCTCTCCCCATCCCCCATCCCCACCCCTCCTCTCCCCTCCCCCCTCCCCTCCCTTCCTCTCCTCCTTCCCTTCCCCTTCCTCCTTCAATCAATTTACATCCGGGGAAATACTGATTGTAATGAACTTAATGAAGGCAGAAATTGGTGAATACGTAAGGCTGAAATGACAAAGTTGGTAAAATTTGAATGTGGTGGATTATATATGCATTACACATGAATGAAATTGAATGAGATATGATGATAATGATGATACTAATTATAATGATAATAATAATGCTGCTACTACTACTATTACTACTACTACTACTAATGATAATGATAATAATAATAATAATAATGATTATGATAATAATAATAATAATGATATCAACAACAGCATCATCATCAACTACAACAACAACAATAATGATAATGATAATGATAATAATGACTGGAATCGAATAAGACACATAACCATTATCAAACACTAAGCAAAACAAACACGAAACAAACACACAATTCCACTAAACCAAACACGAATCCAAAACAAACACACAAATACATGAGAAAAAATAACAAAGGCAAAATAAATAAACAGACAAACAAATGAATGAATCAAAAATTGAATTATCTCACGGAAAACGTAAATAAGAGAAAAAAAATGCATGAAGTGAATAAACAAAGAAATATGAAACAAACACATTAATGTTTTTGCGTGTCACGTGATATTAAATTATTCTCATTGTTCTATTTCCGGTCATTTTGTTGCTGTTTTTGTTGTTGTTGCAATTATTATTATTTTTTTGTTGTTGTTCATCATTCACCTTTTTTCTTTTGCTTTCATTCGTTTCACTATTTTGTTTTTCTTTATTATTATTATCGTTATTATTTATACTATTATCACAGGACGAATTACAGTGAATGTATTTTCAAAGGGGAATTTGTGATAATGATGATAATATAAACAAAATAATAATGATAATGATGATGATGATGATAGTGATGATGATGATGATGATGATGGTGATGGTGATGATGATGAGTGAGATGTGATGATGATGGTGATGGATGATGATGATGATGATGATGATGATGATGATGATGATGGTGATGGTGATGATGATAATAATGATGATGATGATGGTGATGATGATGATGATAACAATAATAATGATCAGGATGATGATAACACAATAATGATAATATCAATAGTAATAATAATGATAAATATGATGATAATGGTGATACTACTGCTATTACTACGACTAATGCTACTACTAATGAGAGAGAGAGAGAGAGAGAGAGAGAGAGAGAGAGAGAGAGAGAGAGAGAGAGAGAGAGAGAGAGAGAGAGAGAGAGAGAGAGAGAGAGAGAGAGAAGAGAGAAGAGAGAGAAGAGAGAGAGAGAGAGAGAGAGAGAGAGAGAGAGAGGAGAGAAGGAGAGAGAAAAGAGGAAGAGAAGATGGAAGAAGACAGAGAGAGAGAGATTAGAGAAGAGAAAGAGAAAGAGAAAGAGAGAGAAGAAGAGGAAGAGAGAGAGAAGAAAAAAGAAAAAACATAGAAAGACAAACAGACGAGAAAAAGGACAAACAAACAACTAAATATAGACGCCAAACATAAAAAAAAACAAAAACAAAAACACACAAGCAGGAAAACGAAACACAAAAAAACAAACAAACAAACAAAAAACAAAAAAGATTCACTAAACATCCGAGTTTGAAATGTTTTTTTTATTATATTTCATTTTTATTTATTTATTTATTTATTATTATTTATTATTATTATCTATTTATCATTATTTATTTATCTTTTTTTCTCTCTCTCTTTCTCTTTATTATTCTGTTTCACTAAACATCAGAGTTCAAAATGTTTTTTCATCATTACATCGTTCTCAAAAAAAAGAAGAAAAAAAAAACAACAAAACAATATTTCCTTTTCTTTCTTTTCCTTTTTTTCTGTATTATTTTATTCACTAAACATCAGAGTTCGAAATACTTTTCATCATTATTTCATTCTCAACAAAACGAAAAGAAGAAGAAGAAGAAAAACTAACAAATCTATTTTTCCTTTCTCTCTTCTCAATTATTTTATTTCACCAAACAACAACAACAACAAATACCTATTCCTTTTTATCTTTCTTTTCCTTTTTTATCACATTTCTGCTCGCGTCAGAAGTCAAATCTGTGAAATATGATTTCGTTCAACTATAATCCTGTTATTTTGCAGACATTAACTTTCTGTTTATTTATTTTCGGATCCCGGGGGCGTGCAAAATCACACGGGATTTTTTCATTTTTTTATTTTTTTTATTTTTTTTTTTTTTATTTTTTTTTTTTATAGAAGGGAGGGAGGGAGGGGA
>NC_051403.1:21031881-21044203 GCF_015228065.2 Penaeus monodon | reverse complement strand
TTTTCCTTTCCCCATATCCTCTCCTTTTCCCTGCTCTTCCTCTTCCTCCTTTACCACTTCTTTCTCCTATTTATTTTCTTCCTTCTTCTCTTCTATCTCATCCCCGCTATTTATAATCCTTAATTCTCCTTATCTAAATCTTCCTCTTCCTCTTCTGCTCTCTCTCTCCTCCTCCTCCTATTCCTCTCCCTTCACCTCCTCCTCTTCCCCCTTCCCCTTTTCCCCCTTTTCTTCTTTTCCCCTCCTCTTCCTTACCCTCCCTTCTTCCTACTTATATTCCTCTCCTTCTTTATCTTCCTTCTTCTTCTTTCTTCCTTCGCCTCCTTCTTCTCTAAGCTAATCATCATTACTAATCATGTCACCTGATATCATAATCTTACATTTTTTTATTTTTTTACGAATGAACCAAAAATCCTGTTTGTTGTTAACCTCTGGAGAACGGTTTATGAGGGAGGGGAGGGGAGTGTGGGGGTATGGGGAGGAGAGAGAGAGGGGTATGGGGAGGGGAGGGGAGTGTGGGGAGGGAGGGGGTAAGTATGGGGTAGGAGAGAGAGAGGGGTATGGGGAGGGAGAAGGTGAGGATGGGGAAGGGGATAGATGGGTGTATGGGGAGGGGAGAGAGAGAGGGTATGGGAAGGGAAGAGATAAAGATGGGGAAAAGGGAGAGTGGGAGAGGAGGAAAAGAGGTAAGGCGAAGAGGGAAGATAAAGAAGGAGAAGAGGGGAAGGGAGAATGGGGAAAGAGAAGAGGGAGAGGAATATAGAGAAGAGGGAAGGTAAGGATGGGCAAAGAAAAGGGAGATAAAGATAAGCGAGAAGGAGAAACGGGTGAGAGGAACATGGATGAAAAGGATGGGGAAGGGGGGGGGGGGAGAATGGGGAAGGGAGATAGGGAAAGGCGTATGAGGGGAGAGGGAAGGTTAAGGGGGGGGGGAGGGACAAGGGGAAAGAAAGGGCAGGAGACAGACAGACAGACAGACAGACAGAAAAAGAGACAGACAGACAGACAGACAGACAGACAGACAAACAGACAGACAGAAAAAGAGACAGACAGACAGACAGAAAAAGAGACAGAGTAGACAAGAAATTAATAACACAAATAATAGTGAACAACAACAAAACAAAACAAATAAGCAACAACACAGACAAATAAAACAAACAAACAGACAAACAAACAACAGCAACAGATTAAGACACAAGAAAGAAAATTGTTACTAAGGCATATTGCAACGCTGCAACATCGCACAAGGTCTTGGTATCACGTTATAAAGGTATAGATTTCGACTTAATTGGAATCTTATGTCACCTAAACGCGAGTCAGTTCTCTGCTATTTCCGGGTCGTTTTGCGTCGAAATATCTTTTTCTTTTCATCAACATTTTATTGTTTCATTTCGTTTTATTTTTTTCATGTTTTTTTTCACTTTTTTGGTTTTGTTTTCTTTTTTTTTCTTTCTTTCTCTTTATTTTTCTTGCTTTTTTTGTTTTCTTGTTTCCTCTACTTGTTTGCCTGTTTTTTTTTTTCTTTCTTTTCTTTTCTGAATGTTTTTTGCATCGTAATTTGTTTCTCTAATTATCGACGTGTGATTTATATGCTTTTAGGCGTTTAAATTTGTTGTTTATTTTTTTTTTACTTTGATTATGGTTTTCCTTCTGTATTTTATTTTTCCTTCTTAAACATTTCTTCCTTATTATTTTTAAAATTCCTTTATTATTCTTTCTTTCTTTTTATGTGGATTTGCCTTGTCTCTCTTTATTTCCATTTTTATCTTTTTCTTCATTCCTCCTCCGGGGCCCCCAATACGTTTCATTGTCCCGTTACGCAGATTATGTTTTATATATCATTACTATCCACAACGTGAGGGTGAAAACCCACGTATTCCTCTCCCCCTCCCGTTTTTTGGCTGCTGTGCCGCCTGCCCCAGTGCCTCCAAAACCCTGCGCACGCCGCCCACTTCGTGCTCCCCCCCTCCCCCCCCAGCCACCCAGCTGCCCCACCTCACCATCGCCCACCCGCACCACACGCGGCCCCCAATCCTCCCACCCCGAACATGTCACTCACCCCTCCAACACACCACCCCGGTGCGTGTCCCCACCCCCCCCCCAAGGCACCCCAACAACCATGTAGACGCACGACCCACCCCATCACCAACCCCCCTCACCCTTCTTCCCCCCACCTCCCACGGCCAACCCCCCAACCCCTTTCTTCCCCACCCCAAGTGCACCCCAACACACCATCTCATCCCCAACCCCTCACCACCCGTCTCTTTTCCCCACCCCAAAAGGCACCCCAAACACCATATCATCCTCCCACCCCCACACCCTTTATACTGTCCCCACCTCTCCACGCCACCCCCCCCCCCACCCCCTTCTCTCCCCACCCCAAGGCACCCAAAACACCATTCCTCCCCACCCCCCCCCACCACCTATTTACCCACCTTCACGCCACCTCCCCCCCACCCACCCTCTTCCCCACCCCAAGGCACCCCCCCAAACAACCATCTACTCTCCCACCCCCACACCCTCTCCCCACCCCCTCCACGCCACACCCACCACCATCTTCCCCCACCCCAAGTTACCCAAACACCATCTCCTCCCCACCACACCACCTCATTTCACACCTCCACGCCAACCCACCCACCCTCTTCCCCAACCCAAGCACCCAAGACCCAAACACCATCTCCTCCCCACCACACAACACCACCCCTTCCCACCCCAAAGGCACCAAAACACCATCTCCTCCCCACCCCCACACCAACCCTCTTCCCTACCTCCACGCCACCCCACCACCCTCTTCCCCACCCCAAGGCACCCAAACACCATCTCCTCCCCACCCCACCACCCTCTTCCCCACCTCCACGCCAACCCACCACCCTCTTCCCCACCCCAAGGTACCCAAACACCAGAGCCTCCCAACCCCCACCACCCTCTTGTCCCCCACCCAAGGCACCCAAACACATCTCCCCCTGACCCACCACCCTTTTCCCACATCCAGCCACCCCACCACCTCTTCCCCACCCCAAGGCACCCAAACACCATCTCCTCCCCACCCCACCACCCTCTTCCCCACCCCAAGGCAACCCAAAACACCATCTCATCCCCACCCACCACCCACTTCCCCCACCTCCACGCAAACCACCAACCCTCCTCCCACCCCAGGCACCCAAACACCATCTCCTCCCACCCCACCACCACCTTCCCACCCCAAGGCACCCAAACACCATCTCCTCCCCACCCCACCACCCTCTTCCCCACCTCCACGCCAACCCACCACCCTATTCGCCAACCCTACACACTCTTATCTCTTTCTTATCTCCTATCCCCTTCCCCATCTGCTCCCCCACCTTAAAAAGATTCCCTCCCCCATCTCCTGTCCCCACACTTGCCTCCCCCGCCCCTTTCCCCTCCCCATCTCATTTCCCACACTGTGCTCCCCTTCTTTCACCCTCCCCTTCTACCCCCAAAGTCTCCAAACTCATCCCTTTTTCGTTCCTCCACCAACACAACCTCTCCCCTCTCCCCCACACAACCTCTCCCCCCCTCTCCCCCACACAACCTCTCCCTCTCCCCTCTTCCCCACACAACATCTCCGCTCTCCCCACACAACGCTCGCTCGCCCCAACACCAACCTCTACCTCTCCTCGCCCCCACACAACCGCGCCGCGCCCCACACAACCGGCGCCCCGGCCCACACAACGTCGGCCCGCGCCCGCGCCCCACACAACCGCGCCGCGTCGCCCCCAAACAACCGCTCCCTTCCCCCACAGAACCTCTCCCGTCGCCCCGCTCCCCCACAAACCTCTCCGCTCTACCCCACACAACGGCCGCTCTGCACCCACAACAACCGCGCCCGCCCCTCGCGCCCCACACAACCGCGGCGCGCGCCCCACACAACCGCGCCCCGCGCCCCACACAACCGCGCCCGGCGCCCGCCACACAAACCGCCCGCGCCCCACGCCCCCACACAACGCGCCCGCCCCCCGCGCCCCCACACACCTGACGCCCCGCTCCCCCACACAACAGCTGCCCGCGGCACCCACACAACCGCGCGCGCGCCCCACACAACGCTCCCGCTCCCCACCACAACCGCGCCCGGCTGCCACGCTCCCTACACAACCTCTCCCCTCTCCCCCACACAACCTTCCCTCTCCCCTCTCCCCCACACAACCTCTCCCCTCTCCCCCACACAACCGTGCGCCCCCGGCCCCCACACAACCCTCCCGCGTCCCCAACACAACCTCGCCCCGGCTCCCCCACACAACCTCTCCCCGCTCCCCCACACAGCCTCGCCTCCGCGCCCCACCACAAACCTCTCCCCCCTCCTCCCACACAAAACCTCTCCCCCCTCCCCACACAACTCTCCCTCTCCCCACACAACCTTCCCTCTCCCCTCTACCTCTTATAATCCTCCCGTAGTCACTCCCTGAAATCATTCCTGGCACCCTGGGCCCCACTTCTCCCCCCTTTGCTGGCCCCGACGAAGCTCTACCCCTACCGCCTTAGTCATCAGGCACCCACACAATTTCCCCTCCCCTTATCATCACTCCCCGTGGTCGCGGTCCCGCCCCCCTCCGCTCTCCCCCCCACAGAACCTCACCATTCCTCCCTGTTCACCCCAGTAAACCCGCTCATCACGCCCCCCTGTTCCCCGTTTCACAAAACCTACCCCTCTCTCCTCGTTTATCCCTCCCTCATGCACACAACCTCTCCCCTCTCGCCCTCCTCCCTTTCACCCCCTTCCCCCTCTCATCACCTTCCTCTTTCGCCCCTCCCCTCCCTTCTCACCCCTCCCCCACACAAAACCTCTTCCCTCCCCCTCCCCTTCTCCCCTCCCTCTCCCAACACACAACCCCTCCCCCTCCCCCTTTAAACTAGCGATGTGGGAAAGTTCTCACATGGGTCACGCGAAGGGGAGCCCACCGCATCCGAAAGCGTGGGCGGCATTTGCAGAAACGTGGGTGGATAGGTTTGTTCGTTTCGTGTGGTTGTGATGCGGTTAGGTCAGTTAATCCCATTAATGGGGGAAGTGGGGAAGGGGGAGGGAGGGGGTGGATAGGGGGGGAAGGGGAAGGAAGAGGGTGGTGAGGTAGGGGAAGGGGGAGGGGATGGATTGGTAAAAGGGGGGGGGGCGAGAGGGAGGGGATGCATAGGTAAAAAGGGGGAAGGGATGGGGAGGGGTGTGGGTAGGGGAATCGATAGGGACGGGGGAAGGGAAGGGAGTGGATAGATTAAAGGGGGAGGGACGAGGAGGGGGAGGGGGGGAAGGAGGATAGGGGAGGGGGAGGGGTAAGCCGGGGAGGATAAGTTAAGAGCGGAAGGGGAAAGGGAGAGATGAAGGGCGAGGGGCAAGGTGGCAGATAAGGAAGGTAAGGGAGAGCATGGGAGATAGGGAATTAGGCAGGTGTACTTACAGATATTCGGCTTATAACTTAATTGCACGGTTTGTTAATTAACTGTGATGATGAATTGGTGACAGGTGCGTGGATGATGTTCATTTATTGACAGTATGAATATGGGATTCATTCAGAATTACGTTATAAATCATATCTAACACCCCTACCCCCCCACACACAAACACAGCTTTATATATATATATATATATATATATATATATTATATATATATTATATATATATATATATATATATATATATATATATATATATATAACCGGAAATAATCATCATGTTATTCACACACCTACCAAATATTATCAACAGCAACAACATCCACACGTGCAATGGAATTATATCATAAAAGGGAAAGATTCTAAGCAAACTTTTAAAAGATATTTTTCACGTCTCACTTATTCATTGTTAAACAACAATCTTCATTTTTCATATATTACATTCGAAAACAAAGACACTCGAAATTATTCAATTCAATTTTGATAGGTCCTTTGTATTTTCCCTCCCTGGCTGACTCTGACGTATAACTTTATGCACAACATTACATTACAAATTTTATGATGCAGTGTACATATACAATCTGAAGCCTCACTAGAAGTCCTGACAAAACTGTGACTGTAATGTATTTTCTAAACGCACGGTTTTGCTCATCACCATATGATACATATTTTTGAGCACATATCGCATTTGTACTCCTAACCATAAACTGTATCTTTATGACCCACGCAACATGGTTTCACTAACAACCACATACTTTATAACCACTCAACACAGTATCATAGATAAAACACTGTATCTTTATAACCCACACAATACAGTTTCACTCTCAGCCACACAATGGATATTCATAACCAAAACAACACAGTTTCACTAATAACCACACACAGCATATTTTTAACCCACACAACACAACATCACTCATAACCACTCTATTATTTCAATCAACCACAGAGCACAGTTTCACACACCACACACTGTATATGAAAACCCACATAGCACGATTTCACTCCAAGGTCATACAGTAACCTTCCTGTCTCTCCTGTCCCTTTATAAAGTAGATTATACTTATGGTTTCTTCCTTTCACAGGTCCTTCGTAACCAGATATGCGATCCCTTGCCTGACTCTCTTCTTGTGCCACTCGATATTCTCTCGTTCTGTGTTGTTAGTTGGCACAAGACTAATAATCTTTTTAGCTTTTTAAATGGATTGTTATTACCATTATTGTTGTTATTTTTTTATAATTGCTATCGTTATTGATATCGTTATTATTATTATTATTATTATTATTATTATTATTATTATTATTATTATTATTATTATTATTATTATTGTTATTATTATCATTATTATTATTAATATTATTATTATTATTATTATCATTATTATAATTATCATCACCATCATCGTTATTATCATCATTATCATTAACATCATTATCATCACACTATCATCATCATTATCATTATCATTATCACCATTATTACTATCATCGTCATTTTTATTATATTATCATTATTATGTTTATTAGTTACTATCATTATATTTTTTACCATTATTGATCATCATTCACATTTATCAGTTATCACTATACCATGAGTATAGTGACGGCGACGATGATAAAGATAGTGATGATAATGATGGTAATTATGATAGTGATGATAATGCTGATGGTAATGAAGATGATGGGGTGATGATGGTGATTGTGATGATGATAATGATAATGACGATGATGGTGATGACTGTAATGATGATGATGATGATGATGATGATGGTGATGACTATAATGATGATGGTGAGGTTGATAATGATTATGATGGTGATGATGATGGTGATTATGATAATGATAACGATGATGACGATGATGATAATGAAGATGACGATGACGATGAGGTAAATAATATTCCTAACCAGACCATAAGTAACTTTTTTATGTATAGAATATCCACAATCTGATATTTGAGAACCCTATCGACTTGGTAAGGTATTCGATATCATCTAGATTTGTTCATTGGTAACAGCACTTATTTCTTTACTTGAATTTTGTTGTTATCTTGTTTTTCTGAAGGTGTGGCAGGTGAACGGAGAAGGAGAGAAAGAAAAAAAGAAAGAAGAAGAAGAAGAAGAAGAAGAAGAAGAAAAAAATGTAAATATAATGATCTGTTAATATCATATTCCTATTGTATTTTATATGTTGATATAATATTCTTATTGTGTTGTATTTATTAATAACGTTATTGTATTACACATGGTGATGGTATCAGATTGTATCAGATATGTTGATATAATAAACCTATAGTATTATATATGTTGATATCTCAACATAGTATTATATATTTATATAGTATTATATATGTTGCTGTAATATCTATGAATATTCATTCTTAAAAAAAAATCCACAATCCTACGTTACAAACAAACAAAACAAGCAAACAAAACAAAACAAACAAAACAACCCGAACACACATCTCTTTAATTTTTTTTTTCCAATTTTTTCTTCTCCTTTTTTTTTTCTTTCTCTTACATCTGAAACCTTGAGGTCATAGTACTCTCCCCGAACAGACCGTCTGATTCCTCGCTCAATCTGTGGTGGCGTTTGGGTCATCTCGACGGTGGAGTTTGAACCTCTGAAGACGTCAAGTCAAAGCGCTTTTAAAATATGACGAGGAAACCACATCTCTTGCAGTCAATCTGTTGCACTGTGAGGATACTTTCTGAATTCTTTTAAGGCTTGGTGGCTATATTATTAATATTGTTTTTTTTTATTTATTTATTATTGTTGTTGTTATCATTATTATCTTTATTGTTATTGTTTATTATTATTATTATTATTATTATTATTATTATTATTATTATTATTATTATTATTATTATTATTATTATTATTATCATCATCATCATCATTATTATTAATGTTAATATTGTTATCATTATTGTTACTATTATTATTATTATCATTATCTTCTTATCGTTATTATCATCATCATTGTTGTTGTTATTTTATTATCATCAATATAATAATAATAAATATGCTACTACTACTACTACTGCTACTACTACTACTAATGATAGTAATGATAATAACAATTATGATAATAATAATAATAATAATAATAATAATAATAATAATAATAATAACGATACTATTATTATCATTATTACTGTTGTTGTTAGCGTTATTATTATTATTATTATTATTATTATTATTATTATTATTATTATTATCACTATCATAATTATCATTATTACCTCATCATAATGATTATTATAATTATTATTGTTATCATCATTATTAATATTATTATTATTATCACCTTTATTATAATAGTAATAATTATAATCATTACTACTTTTACTATCATTATTATCATTATCATAATCATCATCACCATTAACATTTTCCTTGTTACTATCTACTTTACATTTTTTTTTGTAGTTTACAAAAGGGTCCTTGCAATTATTATTTAAAAAATCAGCTCGAGAGTTAATCCTATAATCTTGTTGATATTGTTAATCTTAAATGTTAATCTTGTGATGAAAAATGAAGCAGAGGCAATACTCACTCCCGTTAAAGCAATTTCGTGCCGCAAGTTATGACTGTAAGAGCTAATTTTCCAAACGTTAAGAAGGATACATCGACCATATGATTCCTTATCAGATACTCAGAGACGCAAAAGGTGATATACTGTATTTGTCTTTCCGAAATATATTGCAAGATTTGACAGCGAGATCTTGATACGAGGGAAGGTTGCAGATTAGACTTTTAAAAGGAGGATCTATTTTTTTTTTATCGTTGCATTTTATCTATCCATTGTATTTGTGATCTCTTTTGACTATTTGAATTTGCTTTTGAATTAGAGGCTGATGCAAGGTTCAACCAATCACCTTCGTTATATTTAATTCGTCCATATCTGATTTATTTTGAATTTGAATTTAAAATTGCTTATGGGTTAGAGGTGTTAAAAGTTGCAAGATTTTTTTGTTTTTTTTTTAGATAATTTTTAAGTTAAATGACAAATTGGTTATACACCATAACAAATAAACTTATTTTGAGAAGAGTTTTCAAAATATATATTTTTTTCTGTTATTCTGTACTATGTCTTTACGGTGTTTTTGATAGCCAGTAATGTGAAGTATATCTATTAATAGTTTTCAAATTAATTACTAGTACGAAAATAATAATGATGGCGATAAGGAAGATAGAAGAAGAAGAAGAAAAAAAAAAACATACGGATAAATATAAGTGAAAAGCGCAATATTTGTCTTACTCCCAGAATCGCAATTATGATACAACGTTCAACAAAATACAGATCGAACAATAAAAAAAAAAAAACAATCATAATAATAATGATAAATGAACAGGTTTGACAACGGAGCATAATTAACAGATTACATATCGCGTATCATCCCGTCCCTCTCCCCCCCCCCCCGCGTCCTCCCTCCCTTTCCCCCACCCACCTTCCCTTCCCCCTCCATATTCCCCATTCCTTCCCCAACCCACCTCCCTTCTCCACCTCCCTTTCTCCCTCTCCTCTCCCTCTCCCTCCCTTTCCTACCACCCACTTCCCCTTCCCCCTTATGTCCCCCCTCCCCCCCCTCCCTCTCCCTCTCCCCCCCCCCCCTCAAGCACCACCACTGCCCTGGTTCAACAAATAAGTTAATGAAGAAACTGGTTTTTCGAGTTTTTTTTTGTTGTTTTTTTCTTTCCCTTGTTTTTTTCTTATTTTTTCTTTTTTTTTTTTTGTTATTTTGTTTTGCTTCCATTTTTTTTTGTGCTTTTTCTATATATTTCTTCTTCGGTGTCATCTGCTTTTTTTTGTGTGTGTTTTTTTACTATAATGTTTTATGTACGAGTGTGGTTTATTGTTTTGTTTAATTAATGTGTTTGTGCTAATTTTTTTTTTTTTTTTTTTTTTTTTTTGTCTCTTAGGTCTCTGGGTGTTTGTCTTTCTTGTTGTTGTTGATTTTTATCCCTATGTTTATTGCAATTATTGTTTCATAATCACGAATTTCTCTCGTCTACCTCATTATTCTCTTCCTTCTTTCAACTCTTCCGTTCTCTTCACACTTTTATTCCTTATCTTTATTTACCCTCTTTACTCTTCTTTTTCACCTCTCTCCTCCCTTTCTTCACCTCTGCACTCTCTTCCTCCTTTACCTTCTCCCTTCCTCTTACTTCCTTCACCCCTCCCTTCCTCTCTCTCATTTACCCTTCTCTTTCTCCTCCTTGTTTACCTCTCCCTTCCTTCTCATCTTTGTCTTCTTCTCCCTCTCCCCACCCCTTCCTTTCTCCCCCTCATTTACCCTCTCCCTCTCCCAAGCTTTCCTTTCCTCTCCCTTTCTCCACCCCTCCCTTCCTCTCCCTCTCTCCACCCCTCCCTTCCTCCCCTTCTCCCCACCCCTCCCTTCCTCCCCCTCTCCCCACCCCTCCCTCCCACCCCATGCATTTACCCTCTCCCTTTCCTCCCACACTTTCGTCCTCTCTCGCCCTCTCCCACCTCCCTCCTTTCACCTCAGACAGGAAGCATATGGCCTGTGTTAATATAGACACGGACAGGGCGTGGTTCCCTGGGCGGACACCCACACTTAGGGGCGGGGCTAGAGAGGGAAGAAGAGGAAGAAGAGGGAGGGGAAGAGGATGAAGAAGAGGAAGGGGTAAAGGTCGTGATGGAGGTGGTGGTGGTGGAGGAGGAGGAGGAGGAGGAGGAGGTGGAGGAGGAGGAGGAGGATGAGGTGGAGGATGAGGTGAAGGAGGAGGAGGAAGGAGAGGTGGAAGAAGAAATGTAAGAGGAGAAAGAAGAAGGAGGAAGGGAAAGTGGAGATGGAAATGTAGGAGGAGAAAGAAAAGGGAGGTAGAATTAGGGAAGGTGGAGTAGAAAGTAGAGGAGGAGGAGGAGGAAGAGGAGGAGAAGGAGGAGGAGGAGAAGGAGGAGGAGGAGAAGGAGGAGGAGGAGGAGGAGAAGGAGGAGGAGGAGGAGGAGGAGGAGGGAGGAGGAGGAGGAGGAGGAGGAAGAGGAGTAGGAAGTGGCGATGGAGAGGAAAAGAGAAGGAAGGAAAGGATGATGACGATGAAAAGGAGGAGGAGGAGGAAGAACAGGAGGAAAAGGAAGCAGAAGAGGAGGAGATGGTGAAGATGGAGGAGGAGGAGACAGAGACAGAGAAAGTGGAGGTGGAGGAAGGAGGAAGAGAAGTAGGAGAAGGAGGAGGAGATATAGGCGGAGGAAGCAGACGAGGAAGAGGCATAAACAAATTAGAAAGAAGAGGAGGGAGATGAGGAGGAAACAGAGATGGAAATAGAGATGGAGGTGAAGGAAGAGGAAAAGGAGGAGGTGGAGCGAGGGGAAGACGATTAAGAGGAGAAGGAGGAGGAGGAAGAAGAAAAGGAGGAGGGAGAAGAAGAAAAAGAAGAAGAAGAAGAAGAAGAAAAGCAGGAAGGGGAAGAAGAAGAAAAGGAAGAAGAAGATGAAGAAGAAAAGGAAGAAGAGGAGGAAGAAGAAAAGCAGGAAGAGGTTTCAGATTCACATTTAGGTTTACATATTTTATTCGAGACAATCAACACATAACACAAACAGACGAGGCGAAAGTGCGGCCCTCATATACAAAAATACAATATTCATATCACAATATTCATCTCTAATTATTCATGTCACAATGTCCATGTCACAATATCCATGTCTAAATATTCATGTCACAATTTTCATGTTTAAATATTCATGTAACAATTTTCATATTTTAAATATTCACATCACAATATTCACGTCTAAATATTCATGTCACAATGTCCATGTCACAATATCCATGTCACGATATTCACGTCTAAATATTCATGTCACAATATTCATGTCACAATTTTCATGTCACAATGTTCATGTCACAATATTCATTTTCATTTACGTGCAGGCTTAAATTTGTTTTAATC
>NC_051403.1:20989381-20991881 GCF_015228065.2 Penaeus monodon | reverse complement strand
ATGACTTTGACCTTTCTCATTACTCGAGCGATGTTGCCTTTGTCACTGGCACTTACGTGTCATTATTACTGGTGTTATTTTTGTTGTTATTATTTATATTTTTATTATTATTATTATTATTTATTAATTATTTTTATTATTATTATTATTATTTATTTTATTATTATTATTATCATTATTATTATTATTATTATTATTATTATTATTATTTTATCATCGTTAGTATTATAATCATTATGATTATCATTATTGTGATTATTATGATTATCATTATAATAATAATAATAATAATAATAATAATAATGATAATAATAATAATAATAATAATTTTTCTCCTTCTTCTTCTTCTCTTTTTCTTCTTCTCCTTCTTCTTCTCCTTCTTCTTCTTCTTCTTCTCCTTCTTCTTCTTCTTCTTCTTCTTCTCCTTCTTCTTCTCCTCCTTCTTTTCCTTCTTCTTCTTCTTCTTCTTCTTTTTATTAGTCTTGTCCTTGTTTTTGTTGTTCTTCTTCTTGTTCTTATTTTTAATCTTGTTCTTGTTCTTATTCTTATTAGTGTTCTTGTTCTTCTTCATGTTCTTATTCCTATTCTTATTCTTATTCTTATTCTTATCCTTATCATTTTTATTATAATTATCATTATCACCATTATCATATTATTTTGTTTCATTCCTTTTTTATTATTATTTTACGGTTAATGATGTAAATGAAATGATAAAATGAGAGAATGAAATTGAAAAAAAAGAAAAACAAAGTAAATAAAACGATAATAAACACGAAATGAAGAAGAAGAAAAAGAAGAAGAAGAAGAAGAAAAGAAGAAGAAGAAAAAAAGAAGAAGAAGAAGAAGAAGAAGAAGAAGAAGAAGAAACAGAATAGAAGTAATAAAAGAATGATAATGAAAATGAGAGAAAAAAATCTGAATTAATCGAAAAATGGAAATGAAATGCGATAATAGATAATAATAGATAATAGATAATGAATATGATTATGCAAATTAATGTCAATCAGCGCAGTTTTCGAAGGAGTGGGAAGAGGACGAACAGAAGGAGAGAAAAGGGAGAGAAAATAAAGAAAGAGAAGAAAAACAAGGGAAAAAAAAAAGAAAAAGAAGAAAAATGAGTAAAAGAAAGAGGAAACAAAGAAGTAGGAAACGAATGAAATAAAAGAAGAAGAAGAAGAAGAAGAAGAAAAAGAAGAAGAAGAAGAAGAAAAGAAGAAGAAGAAGAAGAAACAGGTGGAATGGACAAAGAAGGATGAAAGGAGAAGATAGGAAGAAGGAAGGGAAGGGATGGGAGAAAGAGGGGAATAAGAGGAAGAAGCGAAAGAAGCGAATAAGAGGAAGAAGCGAAAGAGAACACCAATAAAAACGGAAACAGAGAACCAATAGAAGATATAGGAAACAGCCCAGACACCAGACCAGCTATTAAAGAATATACATGATTCAAAAGAAGATCTCTATTCTCTTTCTCCGTTTTCCTTCTTCCTTCCCTCCCATTCCCTCCCTCCCCCCCGCCTCCAACTGCCTCCTCCTCTTCTATCCTCTTCTTCTTCCACCTCTTCCTCCTCCACCTTTCACCCCCTTCCTCCCTCCTTCCACTCCCCATACCCCTCCTCCTCCTCCTCCGCTTTTCCCATCATCCATATCCCCCTCTTTCTCCCCCCTCCTCTTCTTCCCCCCTCCTCTCCCCCCTACCCCTTCCTCCTTCTATCCCTCGTCCTCTCCTATGCCCCTCCTCTTCCACCTTCCCCTTCCCCTTCCTCCCTTCCCCCCTATCCACCTCCCTCCTCTCCTCCATACCCTTCCTCCCCCCATCCTCCCCCTCCTACTCCTCCTCCCCCCCCCCCCATCTCTCTCGGCATTTCCTCGTAAGAAACCGGTTCAATTGTGAATAGAAATGGGTTTCAGGGGAGGAGGGAGGAGGAGGGAGGGGAGAAGGAGAGGGAGTGGGAGAGTGGGGGAGGGGGTGGGAGGGAGGAAGGGAGGGGAGGGAGGGGAGAGGGAATGGGATGGAGGGATTGAGGGAGGGGAAGGGTGGAGAGGGAGAGGGGAATAGGGACGAGAGAGAGAGGGATGGGGGGAGGGATGGGGAAGGGAGGAGAAGGAGAGGGAGAAGGATGTGGGGTGGAGGGAGGGAAGGTGGAGAGGGACGACAGGGGGTATGGGATGGGGGAAGGGACGGAGGTGAAGGGATGCGCAAGAGGGGAGGGGAAGGGTGTGGAGAGAGGTGACCTGGGGCAGGATCGAGGGGAAAACAGGTGAGAAGAGGAACGGGAGAGCGCCCGATACAGTGAAGGAAGGGTGAGCAAGCGGCGAGGGGGTAGGAGAGGGATGGGGAAGGGAATGGAAGATGTGGGGAGGGAAAGGGAAGGAGAGGAGGTTGCTGTTGTTGTTGTTATTGTTATTGTTGTTGTTGTTGTTGTCATTACTACTATTGTCATTGCCACTGTTTTTATTGCTATTATCATCACTGTCTAAATTCTTCTCATTTTCACTTCCTCAT
>NC_051403.1:20974381-20981881 GCF_015228065.2 Penaeus monodon | reverse complement strand
TTTACTGTGTTTTTACCGTTCTGTTTTACTGTTTTATTGTAAGCTTTAATCTTTTTTTCTTGTTCTTAATTCTTTTACTTCCATTTGTTCATTGAAAAATTGTTAAGAGGTTTTATGTTCACTCTTTGTATAAATATTTGTTAAATAACTGTTGCCACTATGACGTGGCGAAGCTGTATATAAACCCCTGTAAAATAAACCCATAAGGGAGTTGTCTCTGGACTCGGTGTTTGAATGTATCCCCCCTGGATTACTCTATGCTGTGGCGTCGCTGGAGCAGCAAGGACAAGGTTGTGTTTGAGCCATTTTTACATGCCAGTTAGGATATTGCTGGACGTGGGCATTTAACACAAGGTTTACAGTTTTACATTGGCCAGCACCAGCCAGAGATACCCCAACTTGAGTAATTTTTATGTATCCGTTCCCTCAGAACGAGCTTTATCCCCCTTTTTTTTATCGTATTTATATTCTTACTTTACCCGTGGTGCTTTGCTTTTATTTTACTTTCTTTTTTTTTGCTCATAAGTCAAGAGCAGCATTGCCAGACCCATTTTCTTAAGGGATGTGTACCTGGGGCATGGGGCAGTCTCCACACAGGGGAAGTGACCGGGCCCCTCCCTCCTTCTTTCGGCCCTAAGCCGCCATCCGCCGCTTGGGTGGATGATATTTCGGCTTTCCCCTCGACAGAAAGCATTACAATAATAACAACAATAGTGGTATTAATAATATCAACAACACTACTAGTAGTATTAATAACGATGATGATTTTGATAATCCCCGCATGAATGATAACCTCAGAACACCGGAACCCTCATATAACTTCTTCACAGCCGTGGGATCAAAATTTTCATTCCAAAAACGAGGTCAAAGCGAGGTCAAAGCAATGCCACACCCTTCTGGAAAAGTCGTCATTCTGTCAGTATTTCCTAACGTTAAAGATTGGCTGACACCGACTGCCACCAAATTTACCCTCGCTGCCAACACCACAGGTCACTATAATTTGACCTTATACCTGATATTTCCGTCTGCACTCCCCCCCCCCCCCTTCTCCTTCCCCTCCTCCCACCCCCACGCTGCCTACCCTGGTGTGTAATTAAGTCAACAGCGGTAACGAGTCTCTCTCTCTCTCTTTCTCTCTCTCTCTCTCTCTCTCTCTCTCTCTCTCTCTCTCTCTCTCTCACTTTCTCTCTGTCTTTCTCTTCTCCTTTATCTTTGTTTATGTAACTTTGTTTCTCTCTCTTTCTGTCTTTTTTCGTCTTCCTTTCTCTCTCTTTACATATCTGTTTCTTTATCTGTCTGTCTTTATGTCTCCCCTTCTCCTGTGTATTTGTCTGTCTATCTGTGTCAATGTGTATGTCTTCTCATTCAATGCCCTCTCTTGAGAGATGTGAAAAGTCGATTGTAGATTTCCTAAGTTAAGAGAGGAGACAGAGACTGCACCAGAGATACGCTGAGAACAGAGGTAGAGAATTTAGAGCAGACCTAGATTCCGTCTGCAGCCCTCCCCCACTTCCCCCCCGAGCCACGGAGCAGCGGTAGAGTGAAGAAGCGAAGGAGAGAGAGTAAGGGAGAGTAGCCTCTCCCATCAGCTGTGGACTCTCTCTCTCCTCTCTTGAGACTGAGAGCGACGACTGACGACTCTTAGAGTGACCTAACTCATTACGTGACGTCGTATCTGTGAAGGCCTATCTTTAGTATGAACTTTGTTTTGATGTGATGAGATTTTTGTGTCTATCTCTTGTTACGAAGAGTGTTATGTCGATTTAGTCACTCTCGTGGATTGTTGAGATCGTGTATGAGTGATTTGCGATTTGTCCTGAGCAGAGAGAGAGAGGAGTGAGAAGATAGAAGAGAGATAGATAGAGAGAGAGATAGGGAGAGAGAGAGAGTGAGAGAAGAGAGGAGAGAAAAGAGAGAGGAGAAAAGAGAGAGAGATGAGAGAGAGAGAGAGAGAGAGATAGAGATAGAGAAGATAGATAGATAGATAGATGAGAGTAGATAGAGACATAGAGAGGAGACGAGAGAGAGAGAGAGAGAGAGTAGAGAGAGAGAGGAGAGAGGAGAGAGACCCTAGAGCACAAGGTGAGGCTTACCGGGACCATTGATGCTGTCGGTCAGCCGACAAGTGACTTCCATTTATTAATGATCCTTTTACTTTGTTGTTGAAACCGGACGGAACAGGAAAAGTTCAGACCTTCCACACCATTACTGTGGTGCTTGAGAAATTTGGTAGATTCAATTCGAATGGCAAATGCGAAAGCACTACTGTCTGTAACAATGGAAGAAAAAGAGGAGAGAGAGGGGGGGATAGAAGAAGAAGAAGAAGAAGAAGAAGAAGAAGAAGAAGAAGAAGAAGAAGAAGAAGAAGAAGAAGAAGAAGAAGAGAGAGAGAGAGAGAGAGAGAGAGAGAGAGAGAGAGAGGAGAGAGAGACACCACACCACACAACAAACATAAGATATATATATTATATATATATATATATATTATATATATTATAATATATATATATATATATATAATATATATATATTAATATATATATATATATATATATATATTTTATATAATATATAATATATATAAATATATATATATATATAGATATATATATATATATATATATATATATATATATAATATATATATATATATAAGAGAGAGAGAGAGAGAGAGAGAGAGAGAGAAGAGAGAGAGAGATTATAGAAGAGAAGGGAGAGAGAGAGAGAGAGAGAGAGGGGAGAGAGAGAAGAGAGGAGAGAGAGAGAGAGAGAGAAAGAAGAGAGAGAGAGAGAGAGAGAGAGAGAGAGAGAGAGAGAGAGAGAGAGAGAGAGAGAGAGAGAGAGAGAGAGAGAGAGCAGACCATGTCCAGCCACAATATTCCGAGTTGCGTGACCTTCTACATCTTCTCTTTAATCTTCGGGTCAACTTCCATGCGGCTTTTCTTGTGTGTTTATCATAAATCCTACTCACAAGACCCTCCACTCCTTGATATTCCTTACTGAACCTCATCGATATAGCTTATTGCTTCAGTTCTCTTGAAAGGAAAAGAAAAAACAATAATCACGAGACCTCAGAGCAAATTTCCTAGTAGTAGTATTAATTCAAGAACATGGGATGTTTACAGCATAGTAAACATCCATTCCGATACACACAGGATATCTAACTATCCGGAACTAACTATCCGGAAGAGGAAGCAGTTGTGCAAGTGGTATGGCAATATAATAAAAGTAATTAGCGGGGTCTGAGTCAGGAAAACGCGATGGCTGTTGATGGGGATTGCCAAGGCAAGCTTTAGTGCAGCTGTTTGTCACTCTCCATTCTGACTTTATACCACACATGCCAAACCAATGGATCAGTCGTTGATTAATTCGCAGAAAGGTGGCTGACAACGAAGCCAGGGACTGTAACTGTTACAGACACAGCTCTACACCAGAATAAATGACAACATGCTACTGCCTCGTACAACGAAGAGAACAAAGACATTCGGCCGTCGGATGCCACGAGGAAGATCCATAGACCAAATCGATTGGCTGACTAGGACAAACCAGAACCATTGTAACCCTTAGCGCAGAGAAGGCAGAACCTCCAATGGCCTTCATTAAAACGAAGGTACGAGATTCCAAAATTCCTCCTAAAGGCTTAAATCATCACCAGTAACGCACTCCATGCCCCACTATTCCAATCAAGGGATGAGAAAAACGGCTAACGGTTCCGGCGATCGCGAAAACTGTGTGGCTAAACAAAGCAGGTCCTCATAGGCCTGTAGTTGCGATTATAGGCCCGCAGATGCGATTACCGAGAAGTTATGCTGCTCACTGTGCATTCCCTAACATTTGTATAAGAAAATTGGTAATAATTGTAGTTATACATGTGAAGAAAGGTATGCTGACCCCTTCTCTCGTCTACCTTCGTAAAGATTTAAATAAGAATCTTGGTTGAGAAACTTTCCCTTGTCTGTGAAACATATCTATTCAGTTAGAAGTAGTGTGTGTATGTGTGTGTGTGTGTGTGTGTGTGTGTGTGTGTGTGTGCGTGCGTGCGTGCGTGTTGGTGTGTGGTGTGTGTTTTGTGTGTGTGTGTGTGTGTGCGTGTGTGTGTGTGTGTGTGTGTGCGTGTGCGTGCGTGTGTGTGTGTGTGTGTTCACGTACAGAGAAAAGGCTGCATCTGGGCCTCCCATCCATCGGGATCTGTTTTCAGGTTAGGTTAGTCTTAAGTCTTAGGAAAGACTTTAGTTAGTTTAAGACTATTATAAGTTTTGGGAAACGTTTATATCCTGAAAAGGAAGTGTTTAACTTATAAAAAGATGCATGTGAATAATAAGCGCTTCCATAAATAAGGCTCATCTGAAAAACCAATACAGCTAAAAGAGAGAGAGAGAGAGAGAGAGAGGGTAAAGAGAAATAAAGAGAAAGAGAAAGAGGAAGAGAGAGAGAGAGGGAGAGAAAACAGAAAGACAAAGAAGTAAGGAGAAAGAAACACGTGATAGAAGTTAGACTGACATTTTGATCCATAACGATATTCTAAGAATTCTCTCTCTCCTTAACTTCTCCGTCTCTCTCTTTCTCCTTTCTTTACTCCCTCTCCCTCATCTGTCTCGTCTCTCTAGCTATCTAGCTGTCTGTCTGTCTGTCTGTCTCTCTCTCTCTCTCTCTCTCTCCTCTCTCTCTCTCTCTCTCTTTCCTCTCTCTCCTCCTCTCTCTCTCTCCCCTCTCCCCTCTCCCTCCCTTCTCTCTCTCTCTCTCTTCTTCCTACCTCTTTCTTCACTTCCTGACCTTACTCTTTCCTGTATTTCTTCACCACCACACTTACCGAACGAAGTAAGAGGCAAGAAACGAGGAAAATCACCCCGAATGGAATAAATTTACCGCCAAAATTAATTCCATAAAAAAAAAAAATCATAACCAGCGCAGAAGTAATTTAAACCAAACGCGAAATCCCAGATAGAATAAAACGCCGCTAATTCACTTCGTTATCCACCTTACCGTATGCCTGGCCTGTTTTTTTTTTTTTTTTTTTTTTTTTTTTTTTTTTTTTTTTTTTTTTTTGCTTTCGGATAAATGAAACATAATGAATAAAAAATGAAAAGAATGATAAAATGAATGCATGATGAGAGGAACGAACGAAAAGAAAAGAGATGATGTTCATAAATGTCACATTTGCGTGATGTATGTGAACTAGAAGAGGTTTGAGTGGTTTCAAGATATGATTCGATGTTCTTAAATGTGAAATTCTTATTGGTAATGATATATGGCAATTGCGGTTTATATTGTATGGAAATAGCCTGGAATAAAGGAGAGCTAAAGAGCAAAAGAGGAAGAGTGAAGAGCTGGCGGAGGAGATAGATAGATAGAGAGAGAGAGAGAGAGAGAGAGAGAGAGAGAGAGAGAGAGAGAGAGAGAAGAGAGAGAAGAGAGAGAGAGAGAGAAAAGAGAAAGAGCGAAAGAAAGATAAGAAGAGAGAGAGAGAGAGAGAGAGAGAGAGAGAGAGTAGAGGAGAGGGACGAGAGAGAAGAGAGAGAGAAGAGAGCGAGAGAGAGAGAGAGAGAGCGAGAGAGAGGAGAGAGGAGAGAGAGACGAGAAAGAGAGAGAGAGAGAGAGAGAGAGAGAGAGAGAGAGAGAGAGAGAGAGAGAGAGAGAGAGAGAGAGAGAGAGAGAGAGAGAGAGAGAGAGAGAGAGAGAGAGAGAGAGGAGGGGGAGGGGAGAGATGGAAGTAGCACATTACAATACATGCTTACATAATTTTAGCTACGTTTTCCATTTTGAATGATTACGGCAACTTGTCGAAGAGTTTTAAATGTATGTAAAACCACTTTACTACAAGTACATTTTCATTAAAGTTTCTGACTTTCTAAAACGACCTATTGTAAATGCACTTAAAACCACATACACAGACACACATACAGAACAAACACACTAGCAACACACACACAATCCTTCAACCACACTCACACAAACAAAGATACAAACACACACACACAAACAAACACGCACACACAAATACACACACACACACAAACAAACACACCCACACACACACACACACAAACAAACACACGCACTTAAGGCGGCCAACAGCAACAGTAGCTACAAAAGAGAGCAAATGGCTTTCATAATACCACAATAACCACTTAGAAATCATTACCATCAAAGTGGCGACCGACCATGGGCTCTTTCTGTCTCTTTCTCTCTCTCTTTTTCTTTTTACCCCGCCTCCCCACTCCCGTCTTCTCTGTCTGTCTGTCTGTTTGTCTGTTAGTCTCTTTGCCTTTCCTTACCTCCCGTCCTCTCTCTCTCTGTCTCTCTCTCGCTCTCTCTGTCTCTCTGTCTCTCTTTGTCTCTTCTCTCTATCTCTCTCTCTTTTCCCCCTCTCTTTTTCCCCTCTCCCCTTTTTCCCCTCTCTCTCTCTCTCTCTCTCTCTCTCTCTCTCTCTCTGTTCCTCTCCCTCTCTCTCTGAGGCTGGATTAAGCGTTTGGCAAATTGATAGTCAAATTACAACATAAGGTGTATGTTTCAGGAATAAAATAATGAGAACTTATGATTCACAAACTCAATAGCCTTTTGGAAAGAAATCTCGGCGCAGAAATTTTAAATAAATCTTAAATAAATCATTTCAGTGTTTGGAAAAAAAAAAAAAAACGAAAATGGTAGTCTCCCTTTTCCTCTGAACGCAACGCCATCTATGGGTGAAGTGGAGAAGCATAATCCAAACGGAGGATGTAAGCCGATTAACGCTCGTGAATATACATAATTCCCCTCATTAAAATTGTATGTAAGGTACATAGACGGTACATGTATTAAAGTACGTTGATTGTGTACTCTAACTTTAATATATAATTTGAACTGTTCGACAGTGAATCATATTAATCTTTTGATATGATACAGATACGAACAATTACCGTGAGTGGCACAAGAGAGGAGTGCCACACACCAGTTTTACACACCAGGCACGCTAGCCTCTCCTTATTTCCTTGTGTATTTAAAATGTTTCTGTTTTTTGTCTGTATCTGTCTTTTCTCTCCCTTATCCAATACACACACCACACACCAACACAGAATAAGCACCCCCCAGACACACACGCACAACACACACCACACACACATACCACACACACCACACATACACACACACACACAAAAAATATATATATTAATATTAGAAATAGATGACAGACGGATATTGTTATTGTTCTTATGTTTTCAACGGCAGACGTAAGAGAGTATCCGCACAAGAAGGGAACAGAGACCGCAAAAATCACCCTGCTTACACTGTAATTTTGAAATCAATCTTGTGCCTGTGTATCAGCAAGACTTCTGGAGTCTGTAGCGCACGTATTGAGTATCATCACTAAAAAAACATTATGATAACGAGAAATATCGCCTGTAGTCTGCCCTCCTGACCGGGACCGGATAGGGAGCCTCGCGATTGTGCCGGCGTTGTTGATAAGGGCAACAGTGCAACCTTACAACAGGGATGTGAAAGAGGTAAGCAACGGGTGGGCAA
>NC_051403.1:20964381-20966881 GCF_015228065.2 Penaeus monodon | reverse complement strand
TCCGCTACAGACAACCTCACATTTATATCAATCGAGGTCAGGTAGGGTCACGAATTTATGTGAAATGTCGAAATGCCGATGAAAAATAACTTCGAATTGACCCCGAGGCTTCACGCTGCTGTTGCTGCGCGAGGCTAGGTGCCGCTGATGATCCTGTATATATATATATATATATATATATATATATATATATATATATATATATATATATATATATATATATATATATATATATATAATATATGTGTGTGTGTGTGTGTGTGTGTGTGTGTGTGGTGTGTGTGTGTGTGTGTGTGTGTGTGTGTGTTTTGCGTGTGTGTGTGCGTGTGTGTGTGTGTACAAAACACACACACACACACACACACACACACACACACACACACACATTCAGTCCCTGTCACATGTACGCGCCTCCGCATAACACTGAAATATATCGAGATTCATATTCATATTCATTTTCCTAACTCATCTCATAGAGCAACACAGCATCACCAAAATCCAATGGAAAAAAAATGCACAAAATCATACGATATATTTTACGAAAGCTTTAAAGCCATTGTATCTGAGCAAGTATTTTAATTTTCATATCGCGCAAAATGAACGGTTTGCTGGATTTAACATTTCTAGCTCGCTCTGTCTCTGTCTGTCTGCCTGTCTGACTGACTGTCTGTCTGTCTCTGTCTCTGTCTCTCTCTCTCTCTCTCTCTTTCTCTCTCTCCCTCTTTCTCTCTCTCTTTCTCTCTCTCCCTCTTTCTCTCTTACTCTCACTTTCTTTGTCTCTGTCTGTCTATCTGTCTGTCTCTCTCTCTCAATTTATAAACTACAAACAGTAATAAAAAAAAATATATATATATTTATATATCCAATTCAAGTATTTTTTACACATTACCAAATAGTTCGGAACAAGAGTAACTAAATCTATTTCATTCAGCTTACATGGCATACTTTTCAAACTTTAAAATGATATAGAGATAAAACTGAATTGATATGAAGGTTTCTAGAGCTCAAACCGACACGTAATTTGGGGCACATGAAACTATTCATAAAGAGAGAGAGAGAGAGAGAGAGAGAGAGAGAGAGAGAGAGAGAGAGAGAGAGAGAGAGAGAGAGAGAGAGAGAGAGAGAGAGAGAGAGAGAGAGAGAGAGAGAGAGAGAGAGAGAGAGAGAGAGAGAGAGAGAGAGAGAGAGAGAGAGAGAGAGACGAGAGAGAGAGAAAGAGAGAGAGAAAAGAAGAGACAAAAAAAAAAAAAAAAAAAAAAAAAACGCAGGTGTGAATGCCTGACGGAAAGTCATGGTTTCGGATATTCTACTTTTGATTTAAAAAAGAAAGAAAGAAAGAAAGAAAGAAAAAGATCTCCAATATTTGAAATTAAACATAATACCTGATCACGACTTGAAATTGATGTTAATTGATAATGCAACATATTCAACCATTTTTTTTCTTGTCTGCAATGCGAATACAGGAGCAGGTCAAGAATTCTTATTTGTTCATCTATCTATTATTTGTTTGTTTATCTGTTATATTTATTTATTTATTTATGTTTCATTAGCGGAGTAAGGAATCTGTATTTTATATATGTATATATATATATATATATATATATATATATATATATATATATATACATTTTATATGTATATATAGTATAATTTTATATGTAATATATATATATATATATATATATATATATATATATATATTTATATATATACATAAACACAACACACACAAACACACAACACACAACACACACACACACAACAAACAACATAGATATAATATATATATATATAATATAATTAATATAATATAATATATATATATATAATATAACATATATTATATATGTATTGTATGTATAATAATATGAAAAGTATATAATATATTATAATATATTATATATATATAATATATATTAATATATATATATATATATATATATAATACATAATATATAATACTATATACATATATATATCATATATATACATAATATATATATATATATATATCATATATATATATATATATATATATATATATATATATATATATATATATATATATATATATATATATATATATATATATAGAGAGAGAGAGAGAGAGAGAGAGAGAGAGAGAGAGAGAGAAATGAAAATAAATTAGGTATAAATAAGCTGATGCAAAATTCATTCTAATCAAGAAAACGATCATTGAAATACAATTAAAATAACTTTCAAAAGGCAGGTGAATTTATTTCATTTCCTCTTTTTTTTCTTGTTTTTTTTTACCATCAATCATAAAAAATCTCAATTTGATTTCATTTTTCAAAGATAGGAAGTAAATTATGTTAATCTATGACGTATTTTTTTTTTTAATATAACGAAAGAATAATTGAAAACACGAATTCTCCATCCTAATTATCACACAAAAATACTTATAATGACAATTTTAACACGAATGAACAATTAATCTTTTTACTTACTTAGGAATATACTTACATATTTATTTAATTAT
>NC_051403.1:20954381-20956881 GCF_015228065.2 Penaeus monodon | reverse complement strand
GAAAGGAAAGGAGGGAGAAAGAAGGGGAAGGAAGGGAGGAAGGAAAGGGGGCAAAGAGGGAGAGAGAGAGAGAGGCCGGAAAATAGGTGGAAAGAAAATAATGGAGGAAGGGAAGGAAGGAAGGGAGGGAGGAAAGGAGGCAGGGAGGGAGAGAGAGAAGTGGGGAAAATGGGATAAGTGGAAAGGAAAGGAGGAAGAAAGGGAGGGAAGGGAGTGAGGGAGGAAGGAAAGGTGGCAAAGAGAGAGAGAGAGGCCGGAAATAGGTGGAAAGAAAAGAAGGAAGGGAAGGAAGAAAGAAGGAAGGGAAAGGGAAAGAGGAAGAAAGGGAGGGAAGGAAGGGAGAGAGGAAAGGAGGCAGAGAGGGGGAGAGAAAGGTGAGGAAATGGGATAGGTGGAGAGGAGAGGAGGTAGAGAGGGAGGAAGGGAGGAAGGTAAGGGAAGGGAGGAAGGGAGGGAGGAAGGGAAGGAGGAAATGAAAAGGGGAGCGGTGGAGGAAAAGGTAGGAAGCGAGGAAGAGAGAGAGAGAGGAGGGAAAGAGAGAAATCGATGAATGAATGAAGGAAGGAGAGGGGGAGAAATAAATGAATGCATGAAGGAAGGAAGGAAAGAAGGGAGAAAGGAGGGAAGGAAGGATGGAGGGAAGTGTGGGAACAGACAGAGAGAGAGAAGAGAGAGAGAGAGAGAGAGAGAGAGAGAGAGAGAGAGAGAGAGAGAGAGAGAGAGAGAGAATAAAGAGAACTAGAGAAAGAGAGAAAAAGACGTAGATAGAGAGGAATAGTAGAGGAAACAGAAACAAAATTCCCTTCCATCCTCCCCCCCTGCCCCCCCCAAAAAAAAAAAAAATCATCCCCCTCCTCCCTTCCACCCCCTCCCCTCCCCCTCCCTTCCCCCTTCCACCCACCTCCTAATTCATCACTTCTCAGGCCATTCATCACCCCAATCAAACAAACAACGACGAAATCCGCGCCAAAAGCTACAATAGTCGTGTAAATTATAGCCAACGGCCGCCACTCGCCAAACGGTTGTAACGGACGATCGCGGATTCAAATTTTCGCGGGTAATCCATGGCGTCTTTGAGTCTCTTGGTGACTGTTATTGTGTTTACTTGTTTAGTTATTTGTTTCGTTATTTTTTCTTCCTCCCCCCACCTTTTTTTGTTTTGTTTCTTCTTCTCTTTCTTTTTTTTATCATCTTGGTTTCCTCTTCCTCCTGCTCTTCCTTCTCCTTTGGTTCTCAACATCCTTCTCTTTTTCCCTTTTTTTTTTCCTCTTCTTCCTGTGCCTCCATTTCCTTCATCTTCCCCGCATCCTCCTCCTCCTCCTTGTATCTCATCCTTCTCATGCACCTCTTCTCCTGTCTTTCCTCCACACTTTCTTCCTTCCACTATTCCTTCTTCTCCTTACCTTTCACCCTTCTCCACTCCTCCTCTTCCTGCTTCTATTTCTTGTCCTTCTTCTCCTGCTTCCTTTCCTCCATCTTCTTATCCCTTCCTTGCTCCTCCTCTCCCCTTTTCTTCTTCCACCTTCTCTTTCTCCTGTTCTTCTTTCTCCTCATCTCTCCTATTCTTCCTCCTCCTCTCTTTCTCCCTTTTTTCATTCCTCTTCCTCTCTCCTTCTCTTCCTCCTCCTCCTTTTCTCCTGTTCTTTCCCCCCTCCTTTTTCTCCTGTCCCTCCTCCTCCTCCTGTTTCTCTCTCTCTTTTTTTTCTTTGTCTCCTTCGCTCATCTTCGTTTTGATAACTAAATCAGCTTAATGGCTTCATTCAGTTATATGATAGAAATAAGGATACTGTTAGATAATTGTGATAATCATGATAAAAGTGATAATTATGATGCTAATGCCAATGCTGATAATGATAATCATTAGGACGATGAAGAGGATAAACAATAATGATATATATATATATATATATATATATATATATATATATATATATAGAGAGAGAGAGAGAGAGAGAGAGAGAGAGAGAGAGAGAGATGTTTGAAAAAAAGATAAGTAATTGAGAGAGAGAGAGAGAGAGAGAGAGAGAGAGAGCAGAGAGAGAAGAGATAGAGAGAGATAAATAGATAGATAGATAGATAGATAGATAGATAGAGAGAGAGAGAGAGAGAGAGAGAGAGAAAGAGAAGAGAAAGATGTGTGTGAGATATAATATAATATAATATATATATATATATATATATATATATATAAATAAGAAATAAATAATATAGAGAGAGAGAGAGAGAGAGAGAGAGAGAGAGAGAGAGAGAGAGAGAGAGAAAGAGAGAGAAAGAGAGAGAAAAGAAGAGACAAAAGAGAGATAAATAGATAGTTAGATAGAAAGAGTGAGAGAGATAGAGATAGATAGATAGAGAGAGAGAGAGAGAGAGAGTAGAAGATAGAAAGAGGAGAGAGAGGAGCGAGAGGAGAGAGAGAGAGAGAGAGAGAGAGAGAGAGAGAGAGAGAGAGAGAGAGAGAGAGACGAGAGAAGAGAGAGAGAGAGAGAAGGAGAGAGAGAGG
>NC_051403.1:20950816-20954281 GCF_015228065.2 Penaeus monodon | reverse complement strand
CCTCTCTCTCTCTCTCTCTCTCTCCTCTCTCTCTCTCTTCTCTCTCTCTCTCCTCTCGCTCTCTCTCCCCCCTCTCTCTCTCCCTCGCTCTCTCTCTTCCCCCTTCTCTCTCTCTTTCTCTCGCTCTCTCGCTATCTCTCCAAAGGAGATACACAGATAAACATATTAAACAGACATACAGACAGACAGACAAATACACAGCCAGCCAACCAGACAGAGAGACGCACGGACAGACAGACAGATTAAATGTATATAAAGAGATGCTGGTTTGCATAATGGCTATTGAGTTGGCACCTGGATGTGTTTTAAATCTCCCTCCAGAATTAACTTGAACACAATAGCGCTGTCGTGGTATTTAGAGCCCATTTTGTTCAATGAATGCACGGAATAACAATATAACAAGGTTGATAATGTTGAAAAAAAAATTATAATGGTGATAAAGATAGCAGTAATAAAAATGATTGGGATAATAATGATGATTATAACTTCATTTTCGATCGTAAAATATTGATGATAAATGATGATAGTTAAATAGTAATTATAATGATAAGGATGATGATTTCGATGGTGACGATCATGAAGATGACGACATTAATGATGAAGATAGTTATATATAATAACAACAATAACAACAACAATAATGGTAATAGCGATATATAATAACAATGCAAATAAAGATAACTATAACTTCAACAACAGCAACGAAAACATGATACTAATAATGATAACAACGAATAGAAATGATAATAGAAATAATGATGAATAATGATGATAGTAATTACAATAATTATGATAACGATAATAATAAAAAAAAAATTAAAAGAAAGAAAATAAAAGGCTGGATGAGGGATAACAGAATCACGAAAAGATGAAGAAAAAAAGGGGAAGAGAGAGAGGAAGAGAGAGAGAGAGAGAGAGAGAGAGAGAGAGAGAGAGAGAGAGAGAGAGAGAGAGAGAGAACCAAAACAAATCATGAAAAAATAATAATAATAATAATAATAATAAAAGAGACAAAATAGCAAGAAAAAACAACAGGCAACCTTACTCAGAGGCTAGACAAAAAGAAGAAAGATAATGCAAGAAAAGGAAGACCCAATAAAGAGAGAGAAAAGGAACCCGTTAACTTGTGTTTACCTCGTGGGCGCTGTGGACACCCTCCCCCCCCTCTCCCTTCCTCCCCCCTCCCTTCACTTCCCCCACAGGGTGTGGCGCCAATCTCACCCCCCCCTCTATCCCTGAGCCCCCCCGCCCCCCACTTCTTAATGTTTTATTTTCATTTAGTTTATATATATATTTTTTTTATTCAATTTAATTACATCTTCAGTTATCATTGTCTTAATTTTCTGTTTATACTTCTCTTCCTTTTTAGTTTATTTTACTTGTGTATCTATATCATGTATTTAGTGATGCGTCTATCTAGCTGTTCGTCTATCTGTCTATCTATCGTTTATCTAATCACATGTATTTATTAATGCGTCTTTCTGTCTTTTCTTTCTTATGTATACCATTTTGTTTCTTTTACGTAATTAGTATCATACATATACATACATACATATACACACACATACACACACACACATACATGCACACACACACACACACACACACACACACACACATATATGTATAATATATACACACATACAAATACATATATATATATATATATATATATATATATATATATATATATATATATACATATATATATATTATATATATATATATATATATATATATTATATATATATACACACACACACACACACACACACACACACACACCACACACACATATGTATATGTATATGTGTGTGTATATTATACATAGATATGTATGTGTGTGGTGTGTGTGTGTGTGTGTGTGTGTGTGTGTGTGTGTATGTGTGTGTGTATTATAATATATATATATATATATATTATATATATATATATATATATATACATATATATATATTATATATATATATATATATATATAATGTAAAAAGAAAAAACACCCTCTCTCTCCACTCGCTTTCTATCCCCATAGCATTCCTTCCCTTCCCCCCCCCCTCCTTCTTTTATCATATCCCCCCTTCACTTCCTTCCTCCTTCCTCCCCCACTTCCTTCTTCCTCTCCCTCCCATCTCCTCCCCCCTCCCTCACTCCTTATTTCACCTCCTTCCGCTTCCCTCCCCCACCTCCTTCTCGTCCTCCTCCCTCTCTCCCCGCCTCCTCCTCCCCCATACCCACTCCCCCTCTCCTTCCCCTCCCCACCTTCTCCTCTCCCTCCCCTACCTCTTTCTCTCCCTCCCTTCTCCTCCCTCTTTCCCTCCACCATCTCCTTCTCCTCCTTTCCCCTGCCTCCTCTTCCTTCCTCTCGCCCACTTCATCTCCCCCTCCTCCCCCCCTCCTTCTTTTCCTCAAACTTTCCCTCCACCACCTCCCCCTCTCCCCCTCATCCCCCACTATTTTCCCTCCCCTTCTCCCCTAGTTCCTCTCCCACCTCTCTCACTCCCCCTCTCCCCACCTCCTTCACACCTCCCCTCCTCCCTCCTCTCTCCCTCCCCCTCTTCCCAACTTCCCCACCTCCCCTCCCCCCTTCCCCACCTCTCCTCCCTTCTCCCCACCTCTCTCCCCACTTCCCCACCTCCCCTCCCCTTCTCCCCACCTCTCCTCCCCACTTCCCCACCACTTCCCCACCTCCCCTCCCCCTCTCCCCACCTCCCCTCCCCCTCTCCCCCACCTCCCCTCCCCCACTCCCACCTCCCCTCCCCCTCTCCCCCACCTCCTCCCCACCTCCCCTCCCCCTCTCCCCCACCTCCTCCCCACCTCCTCCTCTCACCTCCTTCCTTCACCCCCGTTAGCTATTCGAGATCGCGCTTTTAAACTCTGTAACTTTAAAAGCCTTTTGACGCGTTTTTGGCATAAACACCGAGAGCCTTTTAAATTAATGAAATGTAAACGCAAGACTTTTTTTTTTTTTTTTGGTTTGTTTTTTGTGCATTCTTTTATTCCTATTTTGTATTTTTTTTTCTTTTTTTTTCTTTCTTTTCTTTCCCTTTTCTTTCCTTTATTTTATTTTTTTTGTCTTTTATTTTCTTCCTTTTTCTTTGATTTGTTTTCATCTCTTTTTATTGTATTTTGTTTTCTTACTTTTAATTATTTTTATCTATTCTTCTCCTTTTTTTTTCATTTCTCCTTTTCCCTTCATTTCTTTTCCTCTTATCTTTTTTTCCTTCCTCATATTCTGTCTTCTTTGCTTTATCTTGTTTTCTCTCTTCTCTTCTCTCTCTCTCTCTTCTTTTCCAACATATTCTTGTTTTTTCATTATTTCCTTTTCTGTTCGTTCTACTATCCGTTTTTTTTTTTTTTTTTATAATTTTCTTTCCTATTTTTCTCGTTTTTCTTTCCTCTATTTTTTCTTTTCTTTCGTTTTCTTTCTCTTCTTTATTCTTTCGTTTTTCTTTCTCTTCTTCCTTC
>NC_051403.1:20945816-20948316 GCF_015228065.2 Penaeus monodon | reverse complement strand
TGCGCCTATTCCTACTCCTCTTCTCCTCTCCTGCTCTTATTTCTCCTCGTCCTCTCCTTTTCCTTCTTTCCTCCCTTCTCTCTTTTATTTCCCACCTCCTCCCTGCCTCCCTCTCTTTCTCTTCTTTCTCATTCTCCTTTTTTCTTTATCTCCCTATCCTTCTCCTACTTTCCACTCTCTTTAATCCTCTTTCCTCATCTCTTCATCTTTTTCTTCTCTTTCTTTTCCTACTTACCTTCCTTTATCCTCTCCTTCCATCTCCTTCTCTTCTTTATCCTCTCCTTCCATCTCCTTCTCTTCTTTATCCTCTCCTTCCATCTTCTTCTCTTCTTTACCTCTTCCTTCCATCTCCCTCTCTTCTTTAATCTTTAATCCTCTCCTTCCCTCTCCTACATCTCTTTTTAAATCCTCTCCTCCAACCTTATCTTTTTTTTGCTTTTTATCCTTTCTTCCTCCTTTCCTCCTCTTCCTCGAAATTACCAAACAATAGATGAGATAGAACTGATAAGTCATATCATCCTCCGGGCAGCTATAGGAATGTGAATGAGTTTTTTGATGACTTTTTTTTTTTTTCTTTCTTTTCCTCTGGGGCGCCGGGGGAGGTAATTACATCGGGGGGGAAGGGGGGGGGTGAGAGGGGGGTGAGGGGAGGATGGGAGGGGGGTGTGTGAGGGGAGGATGGGGGGATTGGGAAGGGGTGAGGGGGAGACTGGGAGGGGGTGAGGGGGAAGGGAGGGAGGAGTAGAGGGAGACTGGGAAGGGGGTGAGGGGGAAGGGAGGGAGGAGAAGAGGGAGGGGGTGAGGGGGAAGGTGAGGGAGGGCGCCTGCCAGAGGTCCTGCGCGGAATTGGTGGACCCGGACTGTGGAGCAGAGTATGTATCTACAGGGGGGAACTGGACCGTTTGCTGGGCGAAAGTGGGTGTACTGGGGCCACACTGCTCATCATGGGGGGCAAAGAAGAGGGAGGAGGTTGAAGGGGGAGGGAGGGAGGGAGGGAGGGGGTGAGGGGGAAGGGAGGGAGGAGAAGAGGGAGGAGGTGAGGGGGGAAGGGAGGGAGGAGAAGGGGAGGGGGTGAGGGGCGAAGGGCGGAGCCCCCCCCCCCCCCCTAGAGGGAGGAGAAGAGGGAGGAGGGTGAGGGGGGAAAGGGAGGGAGGAGAAAAGATGGAGAAGAAGAGGGAGGAGGTGAGGGGGGAGGGGAGGCGAGGAAGAATGAGGGAGCGCAGGTGAGGGGGGAGGAGGGAGGGAGGGAGGGAGGGAGGGAGGGAGGAGGGATCCGGCCGGAGAAGAGGGTAGGAGGTGAGGGGGGGAGGGAGGGAGGAGAAGAGGGAGGAGGTGAGCGTGGGAGGAGGGAGGGGAAGACGGGAGGAGGTGAGGGGGGATGGGAGGGAGGAGAAGAGGGAGGGGGTGAGGCGGGGCAGGGAGGGAGGGAGAGAGAGGGGCTAGGGGGTGAGGGGGAAGGGAGGGAGGAGAAGAGGACCGCCTGGCGTGAGGGGGAAGGGAGGTGAGGAGATAGACGAAGGGAGGAGGTGAGGGGGGAGGCGACCGCCGGAGGCGAGGGATGGGAGGCGAGGGAGGGCGAGGGAGGAGAAGAGGGAGGGGGGTGAGGGGGGATGGAGGGAGGAGAAGAGGGAGGAGTGAGGGGGGAGGGAGGGAGGAGAAGAGGGAGGGGTCGGTAGGGGGAAGGGAGGGAGGGAAGAAGGGAGGGGGGGAGGGGAAGGAGGGAGGAGAAGGAGGGAGGAGGTGAGGGGGGAGGGAGGGAAGGAGAGAGGGAGGAAGGTGAGGGGGGATGGAGGGAGGACAGAAGAGGGGAGGGGTTGAGGGGGAAGGGAGGGAGGAGAAGAGGGAGGGGGTGAGGGGGGAAGGAGGGAGGAGAAGAGGGAGCGAGGTGTATCGGGGGGAAGGGAGGAGGAAGAGAAGAAGAGGGAGGGGTAAGGCGGGGGCTGGGAGTAGGAGGGGGGAAAGAGGTGGGGAGAAGGATCGGGAAGAGGGAGGTGCAAAGAGAGAGGGGGAGGATGGGAAGAAGAGGTGGAGAAAGGGAAGAGAGAAATGTCGAAAGGAAGAGAGAGGAAGGAAGAGGGAGAGAGATGTGAACAGGAGGGGGAAGGGGAGGAGAGGGAGAGAGAAGGAGAGAAGGGACGAGGGAGGGAGAAATGAGGAGGAGAATACGAGAGTGGAAAGGAGAGTGGAAGGAGAAAGAAAGAAAAAAATGTAAGGAAGCGAGGAGAAATAAATAGAAATAATTAGAAATGCCCTTAAAGGTTCCTCGGCAATCGTCTATTGTTCCTCCTCTTCATTCATTCATCTTCGCTTAGTTTTTGGATCAGTTATTGTTATTTTTTTGTTTCCCCTATATAAATAATTATATTTTTTTTTATTTTCTGTGCACTTAATGCACTTTTTCGAATTGATCTTTCATCTATCCCTTATCTATCTTATTAATATCTAATATCTACTCTTCCTATCTATCTTCTCTCTCACTCTCTCTCTACTCGCTCTGTTC
>NC_051403.1:20940816-20943316 GCF_015228065.2 Penaeus monodon | reverse complement strand
GTATATCTCTTTGTCTATCTATCCCTTTCTCTATTTCCCTCAGTCTTTTTCACCCCCCCCCCTTTCTGTCTCTCACCCCTCCCACTATTTCCTTTTCTCTCTCTCTGTATCGCCCATTCCATCCTCTCCTCCTCTCTCTCTTTCTCTTCTCCATTTTTTTTCCATTTTTCCCCTTTTTTATAGGCCTAACCCTTAATGTTGATATATTTACACACACACACACAACCACCACACACACAAAACACCCACACACAACACACACCACACACACACACACACACACACACACACACACACACAAAATCTCTCTCTCCTCTCTCTGAGAGGAGAGAGGTGAGGTGAGGTGAGGGGAAGGGGGAAGGAGAGGGGAGGGGAGATGAGGGGAGAGAGGATAAGAGGGGAGCGGAAAAGGAAGAAAGAGGGGAGGTAAGGTGAGGGGAGAGGGAGGAAAGGAGAAAAAAAGAGGAGGTGATGGGAAAGAACGGGTATGGAGAAAGATAATAAGAAGTGACAAAGAGAGAAGAGAAGAGTGAAGACAGGGATAGGGAAGTAGAAGAAAAGAGGAAGCTAGGGGGAGAGAGCAGAAAAAGGAGAGAAAGAGAAGAAGAGGAAGGAAAAAAAAAAAAAATAATGAAACCAAAAGGGAAGAGGGAAGAGAAGACCCCCCCCCCCCCCAGAGAACAGAAAGAGAGAACACAGAAAAGGGAGTGTAAGTGTAGTATAAAGAGAGCAACGAGAAAAGAAACAAACACAACCAACAACAACAACAACATTTAGAATGAAAGAAGAAAAATAGAGGGAGGCAAGAGAAAAGAAGGAGAAGGAAAACAGAAAAAGGAAGGTAAGAGAGGGGAAAGAAAGAAAAAAGAGGGGCTTGCGGTGCGCGTCATTAGCTAAAATAATTTCCCCTCCATTTTCTCCTTTTCTCTCTCTCCCTCTTCTCTCTCTCCCCCCTCTCTCTCTCTACCCTCTCTCCCTCTCTCCTTCTCCTCTCTCTCCCCTCTCTCTCTCTCTCCTTCTCCCCTCCCTTCCTCTCCCCTCTTCCCCTCTGCGTGGATCCTATTCTACGACATACGTACACACAGATACAGAAATCCAAGCACTTGAGAGAGAGAGAGAGAGAAAGAGAGAGAGAGAGAGAGAGAGAGAGAGAGAGAGAGAGAGAGAGAGAGAGAAAGAGACGAGAGATCGACGCAGGAGAGAGAGGAGAGAGAGAGAGAGAGAGAAAGAGACATAGATATAGATAGATAGATAGATAGATAGAGAGAGAGAGATAAAGAGAGAGAGACAGAGAAAGACAAAAAGACAAAAAGACAGACATCCCCTCGCTCCCCCCCCCCTCCCCATCTGATCCCTTCCCCTCCCCCCCCCTCTTAAGGAGAAGGATAAGAACTTCCTTGAGCAGTAAGGAGATAAGCCGTTTCCATCAGCGAGATAAGAAGTTCCTTTCCATACACACACGAAAAAAGGGAATTGGAAGAAAAGAATAAATTTGCATGTATTTTGTTCTTGTTGTTATTGTGATTTTCATTGTTATAATAAAGATTATTATTGTTATTATTAATATTATCATTGTTTTTATTATTATCATTATTGTTATTTTTATAATTATGTATCATTACTGTTATATTATATCATTATATACTATTATTATTATCACTATTATTATTATAATGATAATGATAATGACAATAATAATAATAATAATAACAATAATAATAATAATAATAATAATAATAATAATAAATAATACTAATAAATAATAATAGTTATTTTATTGTAAATGCGATTAAGAATAATAATAATAATAATAATAATAATAATAATAATAATAATAATAATATTAATAATAATATCATTATTGTTTTTGATTATTATCATTATTATTATTTCTATCATCACGATTATTAGTATGAGGCATATATTATTATGATTATATTAAAGAATTAATAATAATAATAATAGTAATAATAATATAATAATAATAATAATAATAAAATAATAATAATAATAATAATAATAATGATAATTATTATTATTATTATTATTATTATTGTTGTTATTATTATTATTATTATTATTATAATTCTCATTATCATTATTACCATTATTATCATCATTATTATTATTACTATCATTATTACCATTGTCACCATTATCATCCTCATTATCATAGCAGCTATCATTGTCATAGCTATTGTTCTCATCATGAAAGTCATTAGTTCTGATTACGCAAGTCACTTGTTTGACCTTTAGCTACAAAATATATATATTTTTTTAAGGAATAAAAGAGGGTAGGTTTGGCCGTTGATATTTTTTCTTTTTCTTTTATGGTCTTTTTTCTTTCCTTCCTCCCATTCGTTACAAGAAGATCGGTAAAAAAAAGGGACAGAAAAATGAAAAATACGATAAATAGGTTTACTGAAAGTTTTTTTTTTTTTCTATTTCTTTTTTTTATTATTAATTTTTTGTCTCATTTTCTCTTTTTCTCTCAGTTTCT
>NC_051403.1:20913316-20918316 GCF_015228065.2 Penaeus monodon | reverse complement strand
CTAATAAGGAGAAGGGGCGTGTCTTTGCTGCTACTGTTGTTGTTTGTATTTGTTTTTGTTATTTTTATTTATTTTTTATTTTTTTTATTTTTTTGATTTGTTGCTTGGGGAATTGCAATGTCTTGTGTTGTGTGTATTTGCTGTAATGATGATAAGAGTAATGATGGTGATGATATTGATAATATATTGATGATGATGATGATAATAATGATAATAATAATAATAATAATAATAATAATAATAATGATAATAATAATAACAATAATGATAATAATAATAATAACGATAATAATAATAATGATAATAATAATAATGATAATAATAATAATAATCATAATAATAATAATAATAATAATAATAAAAGTGTTCGAGAAAATATCAATGTATAAAGACCTGGAAATAGAGGTGAAAAAGATGTGGCATTTAAAAACCAAAACTTTGCCTGTTGTTATTGGCCTTATAAAGAAAGGTACGGATAAGTTTCTTGAACAAATACCGGGAAATCCAAAATTAGAAGAAGTCCAAAAAATAGTTTTAAACAGCACAGCGCATGTTCTCAGAAGAGCCTTATCGATCTGAAGTATTTTTGTGTTCGTGAATTGACTTGACTGGATGTTTTAATTTGTAATTGTTCTGCATATTTTTGCATATTTTTGTTGGTGTTCCATTACCTCAAACTTCAATCACCCTAAGTCGCTGATAGTGACCCGGTGTTTGATTTTAATTCGCAAATCTATATATAAAATAATAATAATAATAATGATAATAATAATAATGATAATAACAACAACAACAAAACAACAACAACAATAATAATAATAATATAGTAATAATGATAACAATAATAATAATGATAATGACAATTATAATAATAATGATAATGATAAGGATAATAATAATAATAATAATAATAATAATAATAATGATAAAATAAATATATAATAAATATAATAATATATAGATGAATATGATTATAATGAATTAGATAATAATAATAATAATAATCAACAGCAGCAGCAGCAGCAAGAACAACAACAACAACAAAAACAACAACCATAATAATAATAATAATCATAATAAAATGAAAATCTTCGTCATTATCACCATGAACATTATAGCCATTCGTACCATCATAATAACAAGGATTCCCAAGATCATTACTATAATAACGATAAGGATAATGGTACTCTTACAGGTAATACTTGATTCTGAGTTTGTAAATAAATCGACAAAATTATAGTGATTATAAAAGCAATTACATCGATTGAGACAATTAGAGTCTAATCTAACATCATCTTCTTATCAATATAATTCCTCCCCTCTCCTCTCTCCCCTCTCCTCTTCTTTATCCCATTTCCCCCTCTATGATCTCTTTCCCTTTCCCCTTCCTTTCTACGCCCTCTCTCCCCTCTCCCATTTCTCCTCTTACCTTACCTCCTCTCTCCTATCTCCCTTTTCTCCTCCTCCTCATCTATCCCCTTCCCCATTACACGCTCCCTCCCCTCTCTCACCTCCCCTCTACCGTACTCACTTCCTCCCCTTTCGCATTTCCCCTCTCGCCCCATCCTTCTCCTCTCTCCCCAGCCTCTCCTCTCTTCCTTTCCTCTCTCACGTCCCCTCTACACATTCCCTTCCCTCGCCCTTCTCCTGTTCCCTCTTACGCATTCCCTCCCCTCTCCCTTCTATTCCTCCCTCTACACATTCCCTCCCCTCTCCCTTCTCCTCCTCTCTCTACACATTCTCTCCCCTCTCTCTTCCCCTTTTCCCTCTCCCTCCCCTCTACCACGTCCCCTCTACACTCACCCTCTTTTTTTTCACTTTCACTCTTTCTCTTCCCGTTTCTATCTTTCTCTTTCTTAATTTTTTCTCCTCCCCTCTACATCTAGTTCTTTCCATCCGCCTCCATCCCATCCCACTTTCTCACTCTCTCTCTTCTTCCGCTTTCCCACACATACTCTCTCTCTCCCTCTTTTCCTCTCTTTCCACTCTCTCTCTCTTTCTTTCTCTCCCCCGACCCCCCCCCCTCTCTCGCTCCCTGTCTTTTCCTCCCCTTTCACACTCTCTCTTACATTTTGTCGTTCTCACTCTCCCCCCTTTCCCTCTCATTCTCTCTCTCTCTTAACTATTCTTTTCTTTCTCTTCATGCCCAACCTTCTCACTCTCTCTTTCTCACCTCTCTCCTTTTCCTTTACCCCTCCTTTATATTCCCCATTTACTTTACCTTCCCTTCACCCCCTTCTATTCTCCCCCATTCCATCTCCCTTCCCCCACCCCTCTTCCTCCCCTATCCCATCTCCCTTTCCTTTCCCCTCTTCCCCTCCCCTTCCGCCCTCCTCCCTCCCCTCTTCCCCCCCCCTTCCGCCCCCCCCCCTCCCCCCTTCCCCTCCCCTTCCACCCTCCTCTTCCCCTCTTCCCCTCCCCTTCCCCTCCTCCTTCCCCTCTTCCCCCCCCTTTCCCCCCTCCTCCTTCCCCTCCCCCCCCTCCCCTTTCCCCCCTCCTCCTTCCCCTCTTCCCCTCCCCCTTTCCCCCCTCCCCCTTTCCCCCCCCCATCCGCCCCCCTCCCCCCTCTTCCCCTCCCTTCCGCCTCCCCTCCCTTTTCCCCCCTTCCCCTCCCCTTCCCCCCCCTCCCCCCCCTCTTCCCCCCCCCTTCCCCCCCTCCCCTCTTCCCCTCCCCTTCCGCCCCTCCTCCTTCCCCTCTTCCCCTCCCCTTCCGCCCTCCTCCTTCCCCTCTTCCTTCTCCCCTTCCGCCCCCCTCCTTCCCCCCTTCCCTCCCCTTCCCCCTCCTCCCTCCCCTCTTCCCCTCCCCTTCCGCCCTCCTCCTTCCCCTCTTCCCCTCCCCTTCCACCCTCCTCCCTCCCCTCTTCCCCTCCCCTTCCACCCTCCTCCTCCCTCTTCCCCTCCCCTTCCGCCCTCCTCCCTCCCCTCTTCCCCACCCCTTCCACCCTCGTCCTTCCCCTCTTCCCCTCCCCTTCCACCCTCCTCCCCTCCCCTCTTCCCCACCCCTTCCACCCTCGTCCTTCCCCTCCCCTTCCACCCTCCTCCTTCCCCTCTTCCCCTCTTCCCTTCCCCTTCTACCCTCCTCTTTCCTACCTTTCTCCCTATCGATAACTTCTTGCGAGAGGGGTGAGGGTGAGGGGGGGAGGGGAGGGGAGGGGGAAGGGGATATCCAATTAGTCCTCATAAGAAAATGGGATGGATAGTGGGGGTTGGGGAATTGAGGTTGGGAGGGGGGGGACTGAGGGGAGGGGGCTCTTGTTATATGTAATTACTGTGTCTTTTGGGAGCGGTGTGTGTGTGTGTGTGGGGGGGGGTAACTACCCATCACCCCTACCCCCCACCCCCCGCCCCCTTCCCCATCCCGCTGTACGAACATTAAACAAAAATATATATTTTTTTGTTTTCTTTTTATGTCTCTCTCTTTTGCTTATAAACGAACACTTTTGAAAGAAGGATAATGCAAAACACTGATAACGGAAATAATTAATGAGATAATAGCAGAAAACAATGATAACAGTGATTACGATAATACTGATAATTGAAATAATTACAATGATAACAATAATGATAATAGCAAAATATGTAATATGATAATAATAATAATGATGATAATAAATAATAATAATAATAATAATAATAGTAATAATAATAAAGATAATAATAATGATAATAATAATAATAATAATGATAATAATATAGTAATGGTATTGACGATAATGATAATAACAAGTAATAAAAATAAATATAACAACAATGAGAGTAATAACAGTAATATTAATAAGGAAAATGATAATTATGATAATAATAATAATAATAGGGTAATAGTAATAATGCTAATAATAGCAATAAAAAAACACAACAACAACAAATACAAAATAATAATAATAACAATAATAACAATAATAATAATAATAATTATAATGATTATAATGATAATGATGACAATAATGATAATATTGATAATGATAGTAATAACAATAATAATGATGATAATTATGATGCTGATAATTCCAATAATAATGATACAAATAATTTAATAATAACAACAATAAAAATGATGATAACAATGACTATATTGATAATGATAATACTGATTGATAACACTAATACTATTCCTGATTGTGAAAATGTTGATGATGATGATAATAACAATAATAATAATAATAATAATAATAATAATAATAATAATAATAATAATAATAATAATAATAATAGTAACAATAATTAAAATAATAATGATGACAATAATAATAATAATAATGATAATAATAATAATAATAATAATGATAATAATAATAATAATAATAATAATGATAATAATAATAATAATAATAATAATAATAATAATAATAATAATAATAATAATAATAATAATGATAATGATAAATAATAATAATAATAATAATAATAATAATAATAATAATAATAATAATAATAATAATAATGATAAAATTTGATAAAATTCATGAAAATAATGATGATAATGCTAATGAAATAAAAATAGTAAAAACTATAAAAATGATATTATTGTTATCACTATCATTATCCAAGACACAATTACGATACAAAATCAGCAGTCGCATTGAACGAATTGTATAAATTAATCTTTAAAGTCATGTTTCTCCCCCTCATCCCACTATCTTCCCCTTCCCCTCACCCCCCCATCACCTCCCCTCACCCCACCATCTTCCCCTCACCCCACCATCTTCCCCTCACTCCACCACCTCCCCCACACCCCACCACCTTCCCCTCACCCTACCACCTCCTCCTCACCCACACTTCCCTCACCTACCACCTCCCACACCCACCACCTTCCCCTCACTCCACCACCTCCCCCACACCCACCACCTTCCCCTCACCCTAACCCCCACCACCCTCCCCACACCCCACCACCTTCCCCTCACCCTACCACCTCCTCCTCACCCCACCACCTCCCCACACCCCCACCCCTCCCCACCACTCCCCTCACCCACCACCTCCCCCACCCCACCACCTTCCCCTCA
>NC_051403.1:20885816-20893316 GCF_015228065.2 Penaeus monodon | reverse complement strand
TATATCAGGATGTCCAGGGCATAAGCGGTCTTAGCGACATTGCCCACAGTTTCATTGGCCGCGAGCCCAGCGTGAGAAGGCACCCATAAACGGCGCACAACAAGCGATCTATCATGTGCTATGGCGAGCTGGGAAAGTGTTTTATGCACAACATTCCAACACAATGTTCTTACTGATGTGAGGGCGTGAAGGGCAGACTGGGAGTCACAGATCACAACTCCGTTCATTCCCCTCTGAGTGAGGAGAATGACAGCATCCAGGAGGTCATGAAGCTCACAGCAAGTAGAGCTTGAGGAGTTGGGTAATCTATGGCCAACGCATCCGCCACACCTCGGCGGCTCTACAAGGGGGGTGGGGGGCGTGGCACACCCCGCTCTCCCGTCTGCCTGCAGAGAGCCGTCGACATAAAAGTGGTGGGCAGCAAGAACAGATGCAGACACTGTGGCGATGGCCTCTAGTGCCAGTTACTTTTGCTGGAGTGGAAGGTCTGCCTTGGAGGTTGGAGTGAAGGACACCTCTCGATGAGGTACTCGCCAGGGCGGTAAACCAAGATCATCTTCTACTGCAGGGATATCAACAGACGAGATGAGGCCTAGGTGTGTCTGGATCAAGTGCTTCCCTGATGACATTGGTGTAGTGAGATGCTAGATGGGGATCCTCTGTCGTGCTGGGATGGTCGTGATGATTCGTACAGGCGGGCCCATGCAAAGGTACTGTGAGCAGATAGGGACAACTCTGCCTTCCATGGTGGAATCTAAAGTGTTTTTGGGTTGCGGTAAGAAAACTTTTTTTCCAGGGAGATAACGAGACCACAGGCGGCAGATGAATAAGAAAAAAACATGGAGGATATTGGATGCAAATGTCATCTACATAACAGGTAACTATAGTTTCGGGGATGTCGGGTAGAAGAGAGAGTAAGTAGTGCATAATAACTTTAAACAGCAGTAGACTAAGAACACCACCTTGAGGAGCTCCCAGATCGAAACTTTTGGTTGTACTACAGGCGCCATTAAAAAGGACACAGGCAATTATGTTTGAGTTGAGTGAGGATTTGAGTATGATGCATTCAAGCACCTTGCCGCAAGCATGGATCGACTGAACAGTCGATCCATGCTTGCGGCGAGGACATTGAAGTTTCAGAGAGTTTTGCATACCTTGGTAGCGTAGTCCATATATCTGGGCTGTCAGACCAAGAAGTCAATAGAAGGATTGGTCTGGCAATAGGAGCCATGAACTCGATCAAGAGCGTTTGGAGATGTCGGTACCTATGCAGAAGGACCAAGCTGCGTGTCTTCAAGGCCTTGATACTGCCAGTTTTGCTCTATGGAAGCGAAACCTGGACACTATCCAGTGTCTTGGAGTCTCGTCTTGATGCCTTTTGTAACAAGTCCCTTCGCTGGATCATGGAGTACAGTTGGCAGGACCACGTGTCCAACCGGCGGTTACACCGTGAGACTGGCATGGGTCCTGTTACTTGCATAATCCGGGATCGCCAACTCAGGCTATATGGGCACCTAGCTCCTTTCCCTGTGGACGACCCTGCCCATCAGGCTGTCTCTCTCTTAAAATTGGTGAGTGCACGTCGTAGTTCATCTTCAGTTATTGGTATGTTGTCCTCTTCATCTGTCTGTCAGAGCAGGGGCCTATTCCAAAGGAGAGGGCATCTTGAACATGAGGAGGAAGGCTGCACAATATTGACTGTGCAGTCCAAGCATCAGTAAGGGATTGGACATACTCTGCTGCACCATGGGGAAGAGCAACAGGAGCCTGGTTCTTTACAATTTTGTTGATTAGATGCCAGCTAGATCCCACACTGGTAAGATGATTGATGCGAGTTGTTGCCATGAGTCAGTCTGTAGGGCAATCAACACATTTCTAGAGGTTTGAAACTGGCGGAGATGATAAGGAATCAGGTGTTTTTGAAAAGCTAGGCCATCTTCTGTTACCTTCCCTTCTGCCTATAGCTCTCTCTCTCTCTCTCTCTCTCTCTCTCTCTCTCTCTCTCTCTCTCTCTCTCTCTCTCTCTCTCTCTCTCTCTCTCTCTCTCTCTCTCTCTCTCTCTCTTTCTCTCTCTCTCTCCATTTCTCTATTCTAGAGAAAGTTGAATTATATCACTATATATTACATATATGAACAGATAGGTGTTTAAAGAGGGTCATCGTGCAAAATTTATTTTTAAATCAGGATGCAGAGGAATTGTCTAAAAGCCTTATATAACTGGTTCTTTTTTAATCAGTTTGTTGCGTTTCTTAATGAATTTGAAGGTTTGGAACATTTCTCAGGCGGGGGCGATAACGACCATTTTCGTTTGGCGAATTTCCGTCCTGATCTTGAGCTGCAGAGGATCTATACTAGTAGACTGCTTATTACGAATTAAATATAAAAGTAGATCGTATAAAACATACCCTGTTCTCAGAGGCTGCATTTTTTTTTCTTTACTATGTAGTAGTCTTCCTTACGTAATTGTATTTATTTGAAACCATGGATGAGGATGCTCGTGTGATTCCTGGGATCTTGCAGGTTTGTTTACATGGGCGCCATATTTGTTTACATGTACTCCGCCATTGTGATAGGGTTGGGTCATTTGCATACGGAAAGTTCATAGGGACCATCGCCCCCCCCCCAAAAAAAAAAAAAAAAAAAAATGATGGAAGCGTGATAGGACCTTCAGACTGATTGATAAACAAACTGAGTATTTGCGTAAGACTAATTGATTAGTTAACGGATAGAGTAACTGACTCACTGATATAAGGACCAATAGATAAGGCCACTTCGGTTGTCAAGATTATTTGAAATGGTATGTGTTGTAGATGTTATAGCAAGCAACATTTTGCAACATCATCCTTCATCTTCCGACTCCTTATCCTGGTTATTATTTCACATGATTTTTTCCCCCTGGATAATACCATTAAGAATAAATTGAAGATTGCACAACAAATAAAGAAGTGCTTATATAAGGCATTGTGATTGTAAGCAAACATTAGAAAAAAAAAATAATTCACCATACTTGAGGTTTTATATCAACATGAAAAATTGCCTCTGGCAGTAATCCTTCTCGTTCTCTTCACTTATTTAGCCTCCCTCTCTCTCTCTCTCTCTCTCTCTCTCTCTCTCTCTCTCTCTCTCTCTCTCTCTCTCTCTCTCTCTCTCTCTCTCTCTTCTCTCTCTCTCTCTCTGCTTTTGGCAATGATAAAACAGAAAGCAAAAGTTTAATTTGGCATTTTTTCTTACGAGACAGAAAAACACAAACACACATATCCACACATAAACACATTACACATTCGAGTTCATTCTAAAAGTATGTTTATAAATATGTTCGTGTCTGTGTGTCTCTATGTGTGCATCTGCATATGTGCTATTCCCCATATCAAGTATTACACATTTAAGTAACATCGATTAATCCCACCTAATACAACATCTCCAGCTAATCGATACAGTATACATACATCGGCCTCTTGTAATCATAAGAACGAAATGATGAAACGCCCGTTATGGTGCGCCAGGAGCGTTTCCTAACGACCAGCTTCACCGTAAATGATCATTCTACGCGGATATTCTACGAAGCTTATTCACTGTGTATTTGTAGACATAAAGGTATAGATGTAGAGCTTACCGAAAGGAGAAATAAGGGAGAAAAAATGTCGGAAGAAAAGGTAGACAAACACGAAATAAGTTATAAAAACAAAAAAGAAGAAAAAAAAGAATGAAAGAAAAACAAAACGGAGGGAAAGACGATAATTAAGAAAAGAAAAGAAAAGAAAGAAAGAAAGATAAACCTGGAAAATGCGCGAATGGAATAAATTAGAGAAACTAAATGGATAAAACACACAGGAAGTCAAGCGGCAAGTATCGGCATTCAACAGAACCTTACTTGGCAATTATGGTCCAGATTTGTGCATCCTCGAGTGAGCTTTCCGCCTTAGTGAGAAAGTACCCGGAATATAAAAAAAAAGAAAAGAAATTTACGAAGTTTCCGCTGTTCGGAATTATTTATGAATTTGTTCTTTCTTATTTCTCCAATGCCTCTTTCCTAGTTTTCTTTATCTCTCTTTTATCTCTCTCTCTCTCTATCTCGCTTTCCCTTCCTTCCTCCCTCCCTCCTCTCTGTCTCTCTCTTTCTCCCTCGCTCTCTCTCTCTCTCTCTCTCTCTCTCTCTCTCTCTCTCTCTCTCTCTCTCTCTTTTCCTTCCCATCTTTCCTTCCCCCCTCTCTCTCTCCTTCCCTTCTTTCCTCCCACCTACTCTCTCTCTCTCTCTCTCTCTTTCTCTCTCCTTCCCTTCCTTCCTCCCTCCCCTTCTCTGTCTCCCTCTTTCTCCCACCGTGATCGAGTGTCGCTTCTCAGAAAGGAAGCTTGGAGAGGTTGTTACCATTACATTTAATATCATATAGTGTGTGTTATTATTACTTTTATTTTTGTTAATGCTGCTATTATCTTTATCATTGTTATTTTCATTTTCATCATCATTTTTATTATTATTCTCATTATTATAATTTATATTATATTATTTTTGTTATTATTACTATCAATATCATCACTTTCAGTATTATTACTATTGTTAATATTATTGATATTATTAACATCTTTGCTATTATTATTATTATTATTGTTATTGATGTTGTTGTTGTTGTTGTTGTTGTTGTTGTTGTTGTTGCTATTATTATTATTATTGTTATTGTTATTGTTATTATTATTATTATTATTATTATTATTATTATTATAATCTTCATTATTACTACTACTATTATTATCATTATCATTGTTATTGCTATTACCATTATCATCATTGTTATTATTATTATCCTCATTAACATTACTATACATATATATATATATATATATATATATATATATATATATATATATATATATATATATATATATATATATATATATATATATATAATATATGTATATATATATATATATGCGTTTGCATGCCTTCCCGCTAACAACTACCACCGCTGGCTAGCCTAGTGCGAAAAGAGGAGCAGCTCTGCATAAGCCTCCCCTATTTTAGCTATTTTAAGCTATTTTAGTCCATAGCCTCTCCCTCATCGAAACAGTGCCTTCTTATGGTCTCCCATGGAAATTGGGCCCCTTGTGGGGGATCTCAGTGCAGCAGGAGGGCCTGTAGATACAGAGTCATGGCCCACCGGCGTGTGGACACACCCTGGCTCTGTACCAACCCTTCAGCCCCTTGGGGTTGATGTGCAGCTTGATGGAGGTGGGCCTTGCTAGTCCTCCTTCCCCCAGATATAATCTCACTCGCATCAAACTATATGAGAGGAAATTCTGGGGTGAGGGGTTCAGCCCCAAGTGAGGTGGGCTGTGGGTCCCGTTAGGAGGGCGACTGATAGGGCACAGGATAGGAATGGGAGCTACTTGTCCCGCCTGTGCCCTAGCAGCTGCCAACCCAGTATGAGGCCTGTGGGGCAAAGCCCAAAGGAACCTCACAGGTGGACTTTGGGTCCCACATCCTGCTGCCCCCATTTAAAGCAATGTTGGCTGGGTTGGCAGAACTCCTGCCTGAGTTTCAGCCTCAGGCAGCATGGAACATTTTTGTGGTAGGATAATCAATTACCTTGCTATCGAGGGAATTGAAGAGGTTGAGAGTCGAGCTTAGAAGGCCCAGCAGTGGCACGATCGGTATGGGTGGGTACACCTACTTCTGGTTAGGCTGGGGCGATGGTCGCCACCTCCAGCCGACTTCAACCTTCAGTAGTAGAGGTCTCTCCGGTTGACTAGTGTATTGCTTTTAGCTCTGTCTACATCGACCTCAAGAAGGCGTTTGACTAGGGGCATGAACTCAGTCAACAAGAGTATTTGGAGATGCCGATACCCATGTAGAAGGACCAAGCTACGTGTCTTCAAGGCCTTGATACTACCAGTTTTGCTCTGTGGAAGCGAAACCTGGACGCTATCTAGTGTCCTGGAATCTCGTCTTGCTGCCTATTGTAACAAGTCTCTACGCCGGATCAAGGGGTACAGTTGGCAAGACCATGTGCCCGACGCCTACGCCGTGAGACCGGCATGGGACCTGTTACTTGCATGATCCAGGATCGCCAACTCAGGCTATATGGCCACCTAGCTCGTTTCCCTGTGGACGACCCTGCCCATCAGGTTGTCTCTCTTTGCAAGACAATCCTGGGCGGAGGAGGCCGTGGGACGACCTAGGAGAGATAAAGATACAAACTGACTAAGAAATATAGAGAGAGACAGGCAAATAGACAATATATATATATATATATATATATATATATATATATATATATATATATATATATAAGAGAGAGAGAGAGAGAGAGAGAGAGAGAGAGAGAGAGAGAGAGATACAGAGAGAGAGAGAGAAAGAGAAAAAGAGATAGAGAGAAAGAGAGAGAGAGAGAAATAAATAGGGAGAAAGAGAGAGAGAGAGAGAGAGAGAGAAAGAGATAGAGAGAAAGAGAGAGAAAGAGATAGAGAGAAAGAGAGAGAGAGAGAGAGAAATTATATCAATAGTTTCGTTCACGGTTTTCGCTTCAGAGAACAATAACCACACCAACATTACCTGTTGTCTCTTTGTTTTGTTATCTCTGTGTAGATTTTTAAAGAAAATTTCTTTGTTTCTATTTCTATTTTGTTCTTGTGCTTGTTCTTCGTCCTGTTCTTGTTCTCTTCATTTCTCCTTTTTTTCAAAATTCAAACGGAAAACAAGGGATAGAATAAAAAAAGAAACGAAGAAAAGGTGAAAAAGAAGAAAAAGAAAGGAGAAGGAAAAGGAAAAAGAAAGAGTAAAACAAAACAAACAAAATAAGAAAACAAGATGGAGGAAAAGGATCCAGTAGGAGGGGGAGGGGGAGGGGGAGGGGGGAGTGGGGGGGAGGGGAAAAGGATATCCCCTTTTGTGACGTCATACATGGTCTTGGAGACATGACTCATCGGATCCTCACGTGTGTGTGTGTGTGTGTGTGTGTGTGTGTGTGTGTGTGTGTGTGTGCGTGTGTGTGAGTGTGTGTGTGTGTGTGTGTTTATGAGTGTGTGTGTGTGTGTGTGTGTGTGCGTGTGTGTGTGTGTCTGCGCGTGCACTTGTAGAAGAAGAAGCCAAAATGAAAACGACAAAATTACAAAGAAAAAGCATAACAAAGTAAAAGACAACTTTACAAACAACAGCAAAAAAAGGAACAAAAAACAAACAAGCGAGAAAACTAAGACTGAACGAAAAATGAAACAAGTAAACAACAAATAAAATTCTCTTGTTAACAAAAAGTACAAAGCAAGGGAGAACAGGATATAAAAAAGTAAAAGAAAAAGAAACAAAAAAGAAAGCAAAGATAGAGAGATTGATAGATATATGGATGAATAGATACGGAGATAGATAGATAGATGGATGGATAGATAGATAGATAGATAGATAGATAGATAGATAGATAGATAGATAGATAGATAGATAGATAGATAGATAGATAGATAGATAGAGAGAGAGAGAGAGAGAGAGAGAGAGAGAGAGAGAGAGAGAGAGAG
>NC_051403.1:20863371-20868371 GCF_015228065.2 Penaeus monodon | reverse complement strand
AAGGGAGAAGGAGAGGGGGAGAAAAAGGATAGGAGAAAAAGAAGGGAGAGGGAAGCAAGGAAGATAAAGAGGAGGAGAGAAACAAGAGAGGGAAAAGAAAGGGAAAGGGAAGAGGGGAAGAGAGGAAAGGGAAGAGGGGAGAGGAAAGGGGAAGGGGGAGAAAAAAAGGGGAAGAGGGGAGAGAGGAAAGGGGAAGGGGGGAAAGGAAAAGGGGATGGGGGAGGAAAGGAAGGGGGGAGAGGGGAAAAAGGGAAGGGGGGAGGGGAGGGAAGGGGGGGGAAAAAGGGGGGAAAAAGGGGAAGGGGGGGAGAGGGGAAAGGGAAGAGGGGAGAGAGGAAGGGGAAAAGAGGGGAGAGAGGAAAAAGGGAAGAGGGGGGAGGAGGAAGGGAAGAGGGGAGGAGGAAGGGGAAGGGGGGAGAGGGGAAAGGGGAAAGAGGGAGAGAGGAAAGGGAAGGGGGGAAGAGAGGAAGGAAGGGGGGAAAAAGGGGGAAAAGGGGGAAGGGGGGGAGAGAGGAAAGGGAAGAGGGGGGGGGGAAAGGAGGGGGAGAGAGGAAAAGGGAAGAGGGGAGAGAGGAAAGGGGGAAGAGGGGAGAGAAAGGGAAGAGGGGAGAGAAAAAGGGAAAGGGGGGAGAGGGGAAAAGGGAAGAGGGGAGAGAAGAAAGGGAAGAGGGGAGAGAGGAAAGGGAAGGGGGGAGAGAGGAAGGGAAGGAGGAAGGGGGGGGGGGAAAGAGAGGGGGAAAGAGGGGAGGGAGAAGGGAAAGAGGGGATTGGGGAAAAGGGGAGAGAGGGGGGAGGGGAGGGAAGGGGGGGGAGGGGAGGGAGGGGGGGAGAAAAAAGGGGAAAAGGGGGGTTTGGGAGGGGGGGGAGGAAAGGGGAAAGGGGAAGGGGAGGAGGAGAGGGTGGGGGGGGGGAAGGGGAGGGGGGGAGGAGAGGGGAGAGAGAAAAAGGGAGGAGGAGAGGAGAGAGAGAAGAGGGGAGAAGGGGGGGGAAGAGGGGGGACTAAAAGAGGGGAGAAGGAGGGGAAGGGGGGGAGAAGGGGGGAAGAGGGAGGAGGGGGGGGGAAAAGGGAAAGGGGAAGGGGAGGGGAGAGGGGAGGGGAGGAGGAAAGGGGAAGGGGGAGGGGAAAAGGGGGGGAAGGGGGGAGGGAGGGAAAGAAGAAGAAGGGGGGAAAGGAGAAAAAGGGAAGAGGGGGGGGAAAAAGGGTAAAGAGGTGGAGAGAGGGGGAAAGGAAAAAGAGGGAGGAGAGAGGGAGGAAGGAAAAGGGGAGAGAGAGAGGAAAGGGAAAAAAGAGGGGAGAGGGGAAAAGGAAAGGAAAGGAAAGGAGAGAAAAAGGGGAGGGGAAAGGGGAAAAAGAGGGAGAGAGAGGGGGAGAAAGGGAGAAAAGGTGAGAGAGAGAGAGAGGAAAGGAAAGAGGGAGAGAGAGAGGGAAAAAGGAAAAAAAGAGGGAGAGGGGAAAGAGAGGGAAAGGGAAAGAGGGAGAGGAAGGGGAGGAAAGGGAAAAGAGGGAGAGAGAAGGGAGGGGAAAGGAAAGGGGAGGAGAGAAAAAAGGAAAGGGGGAGAGGGAGAGGGAAAGGAAAAAGAGGGAGAGAGGAGGGAGAAAGGGGGAAAAGAGGGAGGAGAGGAGGGGGAGGAAAAGGAAAAAAGGGGTAGAGAGAGGAAAGGAAAGGAAAAGAGGGAAGGGGGAGGGGGAAAAGGGAAAAAAGAGGGAGAGAGGGGGGGGAAAGGAAAAGAGGGAGAGAAAAGGGGGAGGAAAGGAAAAAGAGGGAGAGAGAGAGGAGGAAAAGAAAAAGGGGAGGGGAGGGGGAGGAAAGGATAAGGGGAGAGAGAAGGGAGGAAAGGAAAAGGGGAGAGAGAGGGGAGGAAAGGGAAAAAAGAGGGAGAGAGAGAGGAAAAGGAAAAGAGGGGAGAGAGGGGAGGAAAGGATAAAAGAGGGAGAAGAGAGAGGGGGGAAAGGAAAGAGGGGAGAGAGGGGGAGGAAAGGAAAAGGGGAGGAGAGAGGAGGAAAGGAAAAAAGAGGGAGAGAAAGGGGGGGAAAGGAAAAGAGGAGAGAGAGAGGGGGGGGAAAGGTAAGAGGGAGAGAAGAGGAGGGGAAAAGGATAAAGGGGGAAAAGGAAGAGGGGGAGGAAAGGAAAAGGGGGGAGAGAGAGGGGGGAAAGGGGAAAGAGGGGAGAGGGGAGGGGAGGAAAGGAAAAGAGGGAGAGAAGAGGGAGGAAAGAAAGGAAAAAGAGGGGAGAGAGGGGGGGAGGAAAGAAAAGGAAAAAAAGGTAAAGAGGGAGAGAGAGGGGGAGGAAAGGAAAGGGGGAGAGAGAAGGGAGGAAAGGAAAAGAGGGAGAGGAAGGGAAGGGGAAAGGAAAAGGGGGAGAGAGAAGGAAAGGGGGAAAGGAAAAAGAGGGGGAGAGAGAGAGGAGGAAAGGAAAAAGAGGGAAAGGGGAGAGGAAGGAAAGGGGAAAAAAGAGGGAGAGAGAGAGGGGGGAAAAAAAGAAAAAAGGGAGAGGAGAGGGAGGAAAAGGAAAAAGAGGAAAAGGGGGGGGGGAAAGGGATAAAGGGAGAGGAGAGAGGGGAAAAAGGAAAAAGAGGGAGGAAAGAGGGAAGGAAAGGTAAGAGTGAGAGAGGGAGGGAAAAAGGGAAAAGAGGTGAGAGAGAGAGGGAGGAAAGGAGATAAAGAGGTGAGAGAGAGAGAGAGAAAAAGGGGGGGAAAAAAGGGAAAAAAAGGGGGAGAGAGAGAGGAAAAGGATAAAGAGGTGAGAGAGAGAGGGAGGAAAGGATAAAGAGGTGAGAGAGAGAGGGAGGAAAGGATAAAGAGGTGAGAGAGAGAGGGAGGAAAGGATAAAGAGGTGAGAGAGAGAGGGAGGAAAGGATAAAGAGGTGAGAGAGAGAGAGAGGAAAGGATAAAGAGGTGAGAGAGAGAGGGAGGAAAGGATAAAGAGGTGAGAGAGAGAAGGAGGAAAGGATAAAGCACACACACATACATTTACCTAGATATCTGTCTATCTGCGTATCTACCTACCTATAAATAAAATAATATATATAAACAAAGATTATCAAATAAACCAAAGAAATAAATTGGAAAGAAAATACAATTCAAACCATACCCCCCCCCTCTCTATCATCCCACCCTAAAAATGGAGAAAAATAGACAAAGTGGCAGAGAGAGAGAGAGAGAGAGGGGAAGAAGGGGGGAGGGAAAAGGGGAGAAAAAGAGGAGAAGAGAGGAGAGAGAGAGAGAGGAGGAGAGAGAGAAGAGAGAGGGGAGAGAGAGAAGAAAAAGAAGAAAAAGAAGAAGAAGAAAAAAAGACAAAAAACCCCCTTTAAATTTAAACCCAAGAAACGGGAAAATTTTTTCAAAAAGTGAAAGTTTTTTATCGTAACGCCCCGAAATGATTATCAAAAAAAGAAAGAAAAAAAAAGAAAAAAAACACACACACAAGAAAAGGAAAAAAAAGAAAAGGGAAAAAAAAACGCAAAGACTAGCGCTTCAACTTAAACGTAGCGGAAATGAAGAGCAATTGCAAGAGACCCTTAAACGGATTGAAAAAAATGTAGAGTCATTGGGGATGTAAATGATGCAACGGGAATCTTTTGAATTTTTTTTTTTTGTTTTTTTTCCCCTTTTTTTTTCTCCCTTTTTTTTTTTGACGGATTGCTTTCTCTTTGACATTTTTTTGGAATAGGGGGAAAAGGAATTGGAAAAGAGAGGGGAGAGAGAGAAGAGAAGAGAGAGAGAGGAGAGAGAGAGGAGAGAGAGGAGGGGGGAAAAGAGAAAGAGAAAAGAAGAGAGAGAGGGAGAGAGAAAAGGGAAAAAAGAGAGAGAAGAGGAGAGAGGAGAGAGAGAGAAGAAAAAAAAAAGAAGAAAAAAGAGAAGAGAGGGAGAAAGGAAAGAGATAGAAGGAAAGAGAGAGAGGGGGAGAAAGGGGAGAAGAAGAGAGAGAGAAAAGAGAGAGGAGAGGGGGGGGAGAAAAGAGAAGAGAGAGGGAGAGAGAGAGAAAGGGAAAAATAGATAGTCAGATAGATAGATTTGATAGTAGAGAGAGAGAGAGAGAGAGAGAAAAATGAGAAGAGAAACTGAAGAGGAATTTCATACAAGTCTGCATACGATCTTTGTTATTTATCTATGCGTCATTTTTCATATTTTTATCCAAATAAAAAACAAAATCAATTTTAAATACAGAAGAAAGGGGGAAAAAGAGGGAAAAAAAAAAGCAGAGGAGAGAGGAGGACAATATCTTTAAATTTCCTAATTTCCTTTTTTATAAGCTTCCCAGACTGATTTTTTAAACATAAAAGAGGAATAAAAGGAAAAAACATAACAACAGCAAAAAAAAAAACAAATAACAGCCCCGGACAAGCAAATTCGGAAATAAATTAGCGAAAGAAAGCGGAAAGTGCGGGAAAGCACCCATTTTTATGCAACGAAATAGAAAAGTAAAGAACAAAAAAAATGGGAAAGAACACGGGCTTATGTCCCCCCGGGAGCGAAGGGGGGGGGGGAGGATAATGTAAACGTATTAAATTAGGTAGTTTTCAGTTTCCCAAAGAAAAATCATTAGGAAAAAAGGGGGGGGAGGTTTTTGCTGGTGCGCGCGAGGGTGTGAAAGATGAGGTAAAAAAACGTGTGGGGGGGGTGGAGGGGGGGATGGGGGAGGAGAAAAGGTGAGGTGGGGAGGGGGGAGGGGGGGGAAAAGGGGGAAAAAAGGGGGAAAGGAAAATTGGGGGAAAGGAAACCTTTTGGGAAAAGGAGGGTGGAAAGAAAAGGGGGAGGGAGGGATAGGGAGAAAAGGGGGGGGGAGGAGTGGGGAAGGGGTGAAGAAAAAGGATGGGGAGGAGGGGGAAGGGAAAGGGGGGGGAGGAAAAAGGGGGGAAAAGGGGGGGAAGAGGGTTTGAAGAAAATGGGAGAGAGGAGGGGGAGGGGGGAAAAAGAAAAAAAAGGGGGGGGGGGGGAGCGAGAAGTGGATGGGAGAAAAAGGAAGAGAAAAGGAAAAAAGAGAGTGAGAAAGACAAAG
>NC_051403.1:20843120-20848271 GCF_015228065.2 Penaeus monodon | reverse complement strand
GAGGGGGTATATGTTATTTTTGTGTGTGTTGTGGTGTGTGTTGGTGTTGTGTGTGGTGTGTGGGTGTTGTGTGTGTGTGTGTTGTGTGTGTGTGGGTGTGTGTTGGTGGTGTGTTTGTGTGTGTGTTGTTTGTGTTTGTGTGTGGTTGTGTGTGTTGTGGTGTGTGTGTTTGAGTGTGGGGGTGCGTGTGTGTGTGTGTTGTATATAAAATATAAATTATACATATAAATACATATATACATATAATAAAGATATATAGAAAGACAGCCCAGAGATATAGATCATATAGATATCGACAGATACATAGATACATAGTAGAATGAAAATTCTTATAAATATATACTATATAGAGAGAGAGATATTAGATAGACAGATTTGTTGAATGTGGCAGAAACGTAATCTCTTGGAAACCCTACTCTTTGTGGTGGTTTTCTGACAGTCCCGCAGAATGTTGCCAGCAGAACGGAAAGGTCCGCATTCTTGCCAGCAGTTAGAGGCCGATGGTGTTATTTATTAATAAACATTATAATTACGATAATGTTATAAACATTAGTAACAGCATAATAAAATGACGTAAAATATTTTCGTAAATCAAGGAAAAGCGTGAACGGGCGAGACAGACAGCACTCATAATTGGTCATTGGTGACTTAGTGCAGTGTAGTCACCTATTTTGTAAAATAATTATAAAGTAAACTCACAGTGGGTTTTGGCATGTACGTGCCCAATGGAATTAAAAGTTTGCTAATATAAAGACAAATACAAAAAAATCAAGGAAAAGTAAACAGGAGGATAGGTAGGTCTAATATCTGACTCCTTGTGACTATAAGATGTGGATAATTCTATTTCTGTTACAGGATGTGGATAATTCTATTTCTGTTACCAGTGGACCACGTGGCTGTTTTCCACGTGGATCCAAATGTCACAAATAAGAACCACCCGCTCAGCGGGGCGGAGTCACATTTTATATCTGACCTCGTTTGACCGGGAGTTCGTGTGAAGCACCGACGCTGTAGGGTCACCTCTCGCCTCCCTCCGGGGGAGTTCGTGTCAAGCGACCAGCGCGGTAAGGTCAGCTCCGCCCTCTCTCCGGGCAGCTGACCGGGGCCTCAGCGCGGCGCTTTTGACCCTTTAGACAAGTCGTAGCGTCGTAGCGTGTGTCACCCCCTTTACGTGTGTTTTTGCGTCCCTGTCAGCCACTGTACTAGAGTACGCATAGCCGTTATATTGGGGGCAGCGAGGGCCGTTGCATCCTTTTGCATGCAACACGGAACACCACCCCCGAAAAAAATCCGCTCGACCGCTTCAAGACATGGCTAAGAAAAAACACGTAAGTACCGTTTGGGCCCCTTTTTTATTTCTTTCCCTTCCTTCTCCCATACATGTTTAAGCCGTTGTTTTTGTTGGTTAATAGGTGCTAAGGACAGCAATGGCACGTTCTCCACTATTTTTCCCACCTCAGATCGCATTTCCGTGCGATCGAGAAATGTGATCAATAAACAGAATATCGTCGTTAGTTAAGTAATTAATTATTTTTCTCTTCGTTTTTAGAGATTATATTGTTTCATCTGCAACAAATTTTAACGCGTTCGTGATTTTATCTTATCACAAATACCTTTTCATTTTATCTCGTTCCTAACCCTCCGCGCCCGACCTAAACCTTCCCTTTTCTTTCTTTTGCGGTCACTTTGGATTAGAAAAAGGTAATTTCCTTCTTTGACCTGACCTCCTTCTCTTTTCCCGGTCGGTGGCGGCTGTGGTAGGGTCAGATGACCACTTGGTTCCCTCTATTTGGAAGCAAACATATCTTGTTACTTTGCTTTTTGGTGACACGTTCTTCGGCGCTAGAGCGAAGCAGGTAACAAAATTGTATTATTTGGATATAGCGTAGGATCTTCCCCCCCATATCATAGTGCACAGGATTGCCCGATATTGCCCGGGGTTGCGTAAACGCCTAATAGATCTGCGCCCGTCGTTCGAGAGTAAAGTTATTCGTTCGTTCGGCTCCCTTTGAGTCGGTGTGACCCGGGGTTACGTCGAAATTAATGTAGGACTAGGGTTTAAGCTAGAATCATTATTCGCTTATTAATCACAACCTTTCTCACCTTTTGAAGTCGCTTGCATGTTTTGGGTACCCCAAGCGTTTGTGTGATTCGTGAATTATAAAATCCTTCGGGAATTTTGCGAGCCCCACTACAGATACGCAGAAGAGATCAGGTTTTATTATATTCCTGGCTCAAGTCGCTTCAGTCACATACGGTATTTGGGTATAGGATCCCCCCGTTATTGAGTTTTATTGAAGTCTGACGTGCAAAGCTAGACATGTACCTCGGCAGTTCAGATTTCGACCCGAGAAAGATTTGTTTGTAAAAAATTTGGGCGAATTTTTTTTTTCATGTCACCATTCATCATCCCATACTTTCTGTCGCATATCATTATATGTTGAATTAAATTTGGTAGTTGAAATAATCTTAAATAGCTAGCATTGCTAATTTACTTCAGTTTTGTTATAGTAAACGCTAATATTCGTTTTTTGTGATTCATTCTCTGTGTGAGGTCACTCTCGTTTCCCCTCTCATTAACGATAGCTGTCACTCACAAAACGCATACACACACACATTCAGCTCACTCACACCCACAGGATAAAAGACCTGACCCTTTTCATTGTCTTATTTCCGGCGTAAAGATTTATCTCTTTAGCCCGAAATTTTGTCTGTCGCTGTCTGTGTACAAGTTACATCTATTTCTTATCTGTGTGACGACTATGGTTAAAATAGATCTTTGCGGATCGCCGATGTCTTTTCCCTTATCTATTCTCATATCTATCAGAGATGGTTGATAGTTCAAATAGGCCCATGCGGACCGCTACGCCCATCTCCCTCTTCTATTTCTTCTTTACCTTTGTGAAAATAAAACACAAAATGAAAAAAAAGCGAAAATAAGTTAAAAACCAACATTAAAAACCGTAAATTGTTTTATGGAAAAACCGGCTAGTGGTAATTACCACCCCCTCTTCTCTGTTGCCTTTCTTTTTCTCTTACTCTGGCCCTTAACGGTATGATCTGGCTCCCCGACTTTATATTGCAGTCGGACCGACACGGCACCGAAGGGAGGGCCCTTAGGATGCTGTAAGAAGGACGTCATCGAAGATCGCCATAGGGCCTACGACCAAGATTTTCGTCAGAAAAAGTACCAGTCGCCCCAGAAAGCTGTGCTAGGCGACGCCTTGGGGGACGCCTGCAGATCCGGTCAACTCCAGGAGCTCGTAGCGCAGGTATAAGCCGCCCCGAGAGCCCGCCCCTGCCCGACGCCCGTAGATCCGGACGAAAATTACGAGGACGTGGGACGCGAGAAGGACCTGGACGAGATCTGTGAGGACGTGTGACGAGGACGCCGCCGAGTTAGGCCTGGGCCAGGACTACGAGGAGGTCAAGACGAATCTGAGTCTAGGAGGACCTGTGTGAGACTTTCGAGGACGTGTGGATAATCGAGGCGAGCAGATTACACCAGGGACCGGAGGATGGGAAAAACATGGACGAGCAGCCCGAAGTTGAACCAGGACAACGCACGAGAACGAGACGACCACCAAGTTAGGTCACCCTTGAAGGGCCTCGAGGGCGAGGCGCGAGTAGGTGGCCGAGCAATATAAGATGTGGATAAATTTTATTTCTGTTTCAGGATGTGGATAATCTATTTCTGTTACCAGTGGACCACGTGGCTGTTTTCACGTGGATCCAAATGTCCCAAATAAGAACCACCTCAGCCGGGGCGGAGGTCACATTTTATATCTGACCTCGTTTGACCGGGAGTTCGTTGAAGCACCGACGCGGGAGGGTCACCTCTCGCCTCCCTCCGGGGGAGTTCGTGCTAAGCTACCACCGCAAATAAGGTCAGCTCCGCCCTCTCTCCGGGCAGCTGTCCGTGACCTCCGCGCGGCCCGATAACCCGTATAACTAAACTGTCGTGTTCTTATACTGCGTGGGGTCAACTCTCAGAAATAAAAAGTCAAGCCGTTAACAAATATAACTACCCTCTGTTCACCATTGTACTAAGGATGATACCTTTTACAGTGACTAAACCTTTTAGAGTCATCTATGTGTAAAAAGGGGTAAATGAACTTATATTGCCTGTATTCTGCCATCCGTGGGTGATTGGGTTATATATGTATTAATATATATATATATATTTTTTTATATATATATATATATTATTCAATAAAAGCGTTGTGTGTGTGTGTGTGTGTGTGTGTGTGTGTGTGTGTGTGTGTGTGGGTGTGTGTGTGCGTGTGAGTGTGTGTGTGTGTGTGTGTGTGTGTGTGGGTGTGTGTGTGTGTTTTGTGTGCGTGTGCGTGTGTGTGTGTGTGTGTGCGAGCGTGTGTGTGTGTGTTTTGTGTGTGTGTGTGTGTGTGTGTGTGTGTGTGTGTGTGCGGGATTTTTCAGCAGGGGGCAGCTACGGTGGGAGATCTCTATATCCTTAAATGGGTGCACGAGAAATTTTTAAATTTACAAAACTATAAAATAAAATCCATAGCATAACGAAAAGTGAGTAGTAATGAAATTAGAACTTTCAAAGTGATACAGTCATTTGGCAATTCAAATGTATCTACCCGAAGCCTCGGATAATCCACAGGAGTACCTTTTTACTGCCATCGTGTTTCTTTAGGAAAACACAGGAATAACAGCCTCAGTCAACAGAACCTGTATATTACCTACGATTTTCTGTACATAAACTTCTACTAGGCAGGAATGGTGTACACTACCAAATATCTGAAATTTTTTAAGGGCCTCTAAAGAGTGTTTTTCTTCTCCTTCTTATTGTATATATATATATATATATATTATATAATATATATATATATAATTATAATATATATAATATATATTATATATTATATGGGGCCGCGGTGGCCCAATGGTTAGAGCGTCGGACTCAAGATGTCACGACGGGAATCTGAGTTCGAGGGTTCGAGTCACCGACCGCCGCGTTTTTTCCCCTTTGGGGAAGTAACTTCACCTCGATTGCCTGCCTAGCCACTGGGGGACCAAGTCACCCAAGTCATTTGCCGGGTAAATAGTGATGGTGACTCTTAAAAACAAAACAAAAAAACCACCGGGCGGAAGGCATGGCAAACCACCGCTCTAAATTGCCAAGAA
>NC_051403.1:20830620-20840620 GCF_015228065.2 Penaeus monodon | reverse complement strand
ATATATATATAAATATAATTTTTTATATATTATACATATATAAACTAAAATTTTATTATTAATTATTTTATATTATTATATTATTTATCTGTTGTGTGGTTTATATATTATATATTAATTTTATATATTATATTATATATAATTTATTTTCCAATTATATTTAAAATTTTTTTATATATATCTTATTAATATTATTGACATATTTATTATTTATTTCTATATTTTTTTTCTTATTATTTATATTATTCTATTATATTATTAATATTAATATATAATCAATTATTAATACATTCCCCAACCCCTATTTAAACCCAAAATTCTTTTAAATATCATATATATAATTATTTTTTTTAAAATATTATATTATTTATTATTACGTTTTATTTGTATTTAAAGATATATTGTATATTAAAAATAATGAATTAAATTGTATTTATTATATATATCTATATATTATAATATTTATTATATATATAAAAAATTTATACATTATAAAAATATTATATATATTATATTTTATATATTATTTTATATTATTTTAAATTTTAAAACAAAAAGTGTAAAAAACCCTCATACCTTAACTATATGAAAAACATGAATATACATATAAAAATAGATACTATCCATATTTCTATTATATAAAAACTATATATTATCATATTCCATAGAAAAAATTTTTATTGCTATATTATAATAAAATATAAATATAATATATATATAAAATTTTTTATAAAATATATTAATATAAAATTTATATAATTATTATATTATATATATATTCATAAAAATATGTTTTCTAAATTATAATACTAAATGTGTGTGGGTAATTATGTATTGTAGGCCACACCTTGGTAATGCCCTTTCGTCCGCCTACCAAGCACTGAAAAATTGAACTCAGATGACTGAAATTCGCTCATTGGATGTACGTCTCTCAGATCTGTTTTTGGGTTCGTGAACTCGAGCTGAAATTTTGAGCAACTGAAACGGTTGTCCCCTCCACAGTTACGGGCCCAAGTGGTTCACAATACCTGTCCAACCCCCCCATCAGGAGGAACCTCCTCCTTAAACTGAGGTTAAGGGGGCGTTTCCCAGCTGAAGGGGGGGAAAGCTCGGGCATATGATTCCCTCTAAAACCTAAAGGCTGCGAGTAACTATGGCACGGGGCTTACTGCCGTCGGCTTCGGTTCCTTCCCCTGACCTGTTGAGGGGGGTGCACCCCTCTCTGGAAGGGAGAGGGTACGATGGACTGTAGAAACTCTGTAGCTCACACTGCTTAGTACCCGGAAAAGGTTTTCACCCTATCCTTCAAAAACGGAACCATGCCCACCTATTAAGGCACCAAAACCCGGGAAGCAGCCCTGGATTCACTTCGGCAAGTCCACAATAGACCGTTTCCTAGCGCTTTGAGTCTTGTAGAATGCTGTCGTAAGTTTGGTAGGGGGCTGCTTGCAGCCTACATTGCCTCAAGAAGGCTTTTTGTCGGGGGGGATTGCCTCAGGGTTATTGGCTGAATACACGCCTATATATTGGTACTGAAGTGCCACAGGGATTATTGGCTTAATACCAAACAATATATCATGGTCTTAGACCTTGACTTTGCCGACGATTTTTGTAACAAGTATCTACGTTTGGTCAGGGAAAAAATTGGCAGGACCATATGTCCAACCGACGACTACACTGTATGACTGGCATGGGAACTGTTACTTCCATAATCCGAGACCACCAACTCTGGCTATATGAGCACCTAACTCGTTTCCCGGTGGATGACCCTGCCCATCAAGTTGTCTCTTTGCGAGACAATCCTGAGTGGAGGGGGCCCGTGGGACGACCTAGGAGGTCATGGCTTGGGCACTTGACCAGACCTGTAGCGAGGAATTACAGATGGGCTGAAAGCCTGCCTGGAGACTCACCATGAGGGAAACCCCGTGGCTGAAAGCGAAGCGTGGGTACGGCCATGCCCCCCCCCCCGATAATGATGATTGTATATGTGTTTTGTACATGTGCGTGTGTGCACATAACACACCAAAACCACACCACCATATATATGATTACATGCAACCCCACATTATATAAAAAATATAATAATATTATATATATATATTATATATATATATATTTTATATGTGTGTGGTGTGTGTAGTGTGTGTGTGGTGTGTGTGTGTGTGTGTATGTATGTATGTTATGCATTCATTAATTGATTAACTCATTTATTTATTTATTATCTATTTTTCTATTATTATTCATTTGTTGATTGATTTATATGTGTGCGTGAGTGTACACACACACACAATTATATATATAAAATATATTATATATTTTATATATATATATATTATATATATATATATATATATATACACTATATTTATTTATTTATTTATCTATTTACTTATTTATTTATTTATTTATTTATGCGTGTGTGTATACACATACCTACACACGCGTACACATTGTAAGACCTATTTCACATATGGCCTATTTCACCTCACACCAAATATCCCCCCAGAGATGCTCACTAATGGATCTTGAGTGTTTTGGTATAACCCTTATAGCTACAGGACTCCCTTGGGGCCACTTGTAGCAGACACCTTCCATCACTCTACTATTACCATCCATATAACACTGTTAACTTATAAATATATATATTTAATACAATAACACTAGCCTCTACATACCACACCTTTGCTAGACATGACAACGGACGCGACATCCGCAGGCCTTCCGCCTCGCGACACCGTCCCGTGTACACGATCACATTCTTCCTTCACACTTCCCAGTACATCGCAACCCTTGTGAGTTTCCTAGTTCAATCTGTATAAAAGAGGGTCGACTGCGAGCAAAGACAGACAGCTACAGCACGCTAACCGGACCGAACCTCTGTCCGTCAGTTGTACCATCCTCTCCTTATAATACACTGCAACAACTATGAAGAAGTCTGTTTCACCTTTGTCGCTGCCCAAGATTCCCGCACCGTGCCAGACGCGACTTGTCTGCACTCTACCGCTCATCGGCCATCGTTACACGCATACACACATACACACACGCGCAAACACAAACACACGTAAAAACGTGTGTGTGTGTGTGTGTGTGTGTGTGTATGTGTTATATATATATGTAAATATATACATACATGTGTGTGTGTGTGTGTGTGTATGTGTATGTGTATGTGTGTGTGTTATGTAAGTGTGCACACACGCACGCACACCCCCCCCCACACACACACATACACCCCCCCCCCCCCACACACACCCCACACTCACACATACACACACACACATATTAGGATATGAAGTAGAGTAGGTGGTATCGAGCAGTACATTGAAAAAAAGGAATTGTTTTTCAATAACAATAGATATATAAATCCCGAATTCTCGGAGAACAATATCGTTGCTCATAGGCGTTGGGGATTATTCGAAAAAGGTAAAGAAACACCCCTTAAACGCGGTATTCATGAACAAAGGAATGGGATCTGATGTAATGTAGAACGCTGAAGTCTCGGCCACCCACGAAGATAATAAGACAAAATGGGTATGAAAAAACATGGCCAAAGATGACAGAGAACTACTATGAAATATAGAAAAAGTAAATAGTAAAATACACAAAGAACTAAGGAAGAAAAAAATCGTTTAGAAGGCGAGAGGTTTCCAAGCATTACAATAAGTAATATCGAAACCATACAAAAGGTAGAGGCAGACAGACATAAGAACTAGATACATTAACTGAAATGAATAAACCTTATTTAAATTGCATCACAGTATCTAAGCTGGATCCCGCCATAAACGAGGATGTAACACATCACCTAATCGGAATGGCTCCTATGTCTTCGCATTGCCGTATCCCTAGTCATTGAACTTTAGCTCTGACGATACCCATTTCCTCCACATTTTTGGAACGATTGTAATTGCCACAGCTACAGTCATTACGGCGAATACCTTGTGGGATTAAAATGTTAAAATATTTAAGATGTTTAAAATCTCTCAATAAATAATGTTTCTTATAAAAATAACAATAATAATAATAATAGATATTATAAAAATCAAAGCATAAATATTGTATTATTAGTAATCTCAGATTACAAATAATCTTTCTTCTCGGAAGTTGTATTTTTGGGTAGTTTGTAGTATCCCCAGTGTTTCGCATAATGCACCGTGGGTTAATATTTTGATTTGAAGCAAGATGAGCTTCGCACATCAGTTGAATATGAAAGGGCTTTTCTTTGTGGAAATTATAGAGTCAAAGAATGTACTGTGATATTTACAGTGACGTTATTTTGTATAGTAATTGTAGAGGTAATTGACTGGTTGTTTAAATTAATGGTAGAAAATGGTAAAGGGGTGTTTGATATTAATATGTGTATATCCCTTTCTTAAATTACATTTCAAAGGCGATTATTATGTTACGTAAAACTGTTCTATCGTCCTGTCTATTAGTATGGAAAGTGAAATTGAATATTAATAATACATGTACTTTAGGCTGAACGGTGATAACTGCCTCCATTGGGGTCTGTTTGGCAGAGCCACTTGGGGATGTGTTGACATTTATTTTGTGTACTCTGAGCAAGTATGGTCTACATAAATGTCATATAAAATTTATGTTCAACCGGATGTGTACTGTTCATCTTTCATGGTCTTTTTTATCTATTACTATTTTTCATATGAAAATCTTGGGTTAACAGTTCTTTAGTTCATAAAATTGTGTAACTGTTACTGCGTTACACTCATTTGTCTTGGCAATATCCTTGTCTTTTTGTGATGGCTACTTATTATGAAGAAACTTTGCTGGTTGAATAAATTGGTATAGGGTATAACAAGCCTTGCGTATTCCCCAGCAGAAACTAATTCCTCGGACCTGAATACATGTACGATGCAATTATTGTTCTAAAGTGAAAAAACACAAGTATTATGCATAATTTGTTTAGATAGAAGTTTCTTTTTAAAGAGAATATAGTTGATCATCATGTGATTGTGCGAACACTGGTTTTAAATTTTACAAGTATGTACCGATGATTTTAGACTATGTACACATGTAGTTGTTCCTCCTCCTTCTTCTTCTTCTTCCCCCCCCCCCCTCTCTCTCTCTTTCTCTCTCTCTCTCCACTTACGCATTTAATAAATATCAAACACTCAACAGTAGAAAAAATTCTAAGACAAGTACACTTGTCAGTAGATTTTTTTAAATATATGAAAATTATGAAATAGGCATTCTAGTTTCTGAGATGTTTTTTTTCTGCATATTGATTTCTATGTCAGCCAATTTTTTGTCTTGTAGATTTTCTTAAGATACTGCGATAATTTTAGAATTAATTACCAGATATTGTTATGAATTATTTAAATTTTGGGAAGCATTAACAGGTATCTTTTTTACTCTGTTCAAAGAGTTATTTTCTTAAAGTATACAAATATATGCAAAACCATCAGTTCTAATGCACTGTTGCCTATACAGTACATAACTGCTTTTACTGTTTATAATATATGATTTTATTATTATCATTTTGTACTTGAAAGAAAGACAGTCTATGCTCCTTTGGTTCCATGGCAGCGAATGTGGTTTGTTTACGCATTTGCGGCTTACAAACCAACTATCAGTAAATAACTTATATTATTACCAAATTGAATGGAATTTATTATTTAAGTTAGTATTATTGCTTTACAACTGATATATAACAGTTACATTTTATATAAATCCACCTGTAGGACTAGTTTCATAAACTACTTTGATATGTAAGCTTCTGGAAAAAATAATTAGGAAACACTGGGTCGAAGTTCTAGAAAAACACAATATGATATCAAATTCGCAATTTGGTTTTCGGGATGGTAACTCATATGTAGCAAATCATTTTGTTTTTAAAATATTACAAGAAAGAGATATCTGGTTGAACTGTGTCTACTTAAACTTAAAAAATTTGTTTGATAAGGTGCTATGCATAAGACTATTATAGAAATTGGAACACCTAGGCGGACAGAAAGGCAAACTCCTCTAATGGATGAAAATCTTTCTACATGAAAGACAATGAGCATAGTAACCAAAGGGAACCACACTACTTGGGGAAGAGTAACTAGTGGAGTACTTCAAGGATTGATGGTGTCACTGTATGTTTACTATTTCCATCAGTGATTTAGGGTCAAATGTAACCCCAGGTAGCTATCTGAATGTTTGCAGACAAAAAGGGGTAATGGATGACGTCTTATGAAAATGCCTAGAGAGGGATATGGAGCACTTACTCACATGGAGTTATACTTGGAAAATGGAATTCGGAAACAATAAATGGCAGCCATGTAGCCAGGCCCGGGGAAAATAAATATCTACCCCTATACCGGTGCAAGTTCGGAGACAGTATTGAATACAGCAGATAGGCAAAAAAGGCCTTGGTATAAGTATAACCAGGAGCTTAAGCCCAGTTGATCACATAAATGAAAAGATCCATAACATGCTAGAACTGATTGCCAACATGAAGAGGACATTCATATATATGAACGAAGATATGGTAAAGATCATTACAGCCAGCATAAGGCCTACTCTAGGGTACGGTGTATTGGTGTAGAGTCCGCATTTATATAAGGGATATAGACGAACTGGAAAAAAGTTTAAATACCAGACACAAGATTGCACCAATCCTAAGAGATATGAACTGCGAAGATAGGCTAAACATACTTACTACTTTGGGTTAAAGAAGGAAAAGGGACAGCAAGATTGTACTGCATCACTATGCAACATGAAGAGTGAAATGAGATAAAGATGACTTTATAATTTTCGACCCAAGAAAAACGAGAGGATATAGATTTTTTTAAAGACAAATATGGTAGAGAATCCGACAGTGCACTAACTAAATTCATTAGAAATTGATTAATTTTCGAAGTTCTGGATTTCATTTTCAGGTCTGAATAGGTTAAGGGAGAGGAACGCGCTTATATAAGTGCGAGAGAGTAGAAGCAACGCGATAAACACAGGCAGGATGTGGAAACGAGGAGACTGTCAGCAGGAGAAAAAAAACGTTGTTTACGATGAAATTTGGCAGCTGCTTAATGAAGGTGTGGACATCAGCGGGCGGTAAAGACAATTCTGGCAGTTGACCAATCCATCTGATGGCTTGTTTCCCACTGATGGCAAAAGCGGGCGTTTTGTGCCTCCTGGATACAGCATATATATGTTGAGACAGAAGTTTAGTAAGACACCTTCGAGGTAAAGGAAGGACTGGTGTAGACTAGGTTGGGCGGAGAGTATTGCGGAAGATAAGCCTGCAGTTCAGAGAGTGATAGGTACAACGGGCAGGCTGAGAACAGGCAGGTTAGGAGTCTTTTTAGGAGTGGAATCGTAGTAAAGGCTATGCCGCGCCCAGCATAAGGCGAAGTTTATATAGATAGCTAGATAGATAGCTTCCTTTCGTTCAAGATGTCCAACAACCGGTCTTTACAATTTATTTTTTCAGCACTTCATCATCGTTTACTTTTCTGTCCAGTTAATACGTAGTACTTGTCTGTAACACCATAGTACAAAATATTGACCTTTTTCTTGTCTATCTTCTTCAGACACACACACACACACCAGAACCATATGACGCAATTGGGAAAATAATGCGTTCAGTAACCTCAGCTTTGTCCGTAAGGTAATGCTTTGGTCTTTCCAGATTTATTGAGAGAAATGGCAATTTTTCTTTTTATCTCCAGTGACATCATCATATGTATTAGAAAAATCATCTCCAAGATAAGTGAACTCTTTCACATTTTCACAACCACTCTATTGTTTGTAACATGTTCATCATCGTTCATTGCCGGTAATCTCCGAATCTTCACAGTCTTAGTTTTCTTGGCATTAAGAAATAAACCACCTTTTCGCTTGCTTCTCTAATTTATCTAGTAGTTGTTGTAGTTCAATGATACTGCTGGCAATTAAAACTATATCATTGGCGTATCTTAGATTTGATATTTTGTATCCTCCAACATCTACAGGTCCTTCAAAATTCTCTAGAGCACCTCTCATAATTGCTTCAGAATATATATTAAAAAGGTGCGGAGACAGAATGCAACCTTGTCGTACTCCTTTGGGTTGACTTCGAACCATTCTGTTAACCCATAAGGGTTCTTACAGTTCTGTTGTTGGTCATACATGGCTTTTATTAGTTGGATGATGTGTTTTGGAAATTTCATATTGTTCATGTTATTCCAGAGGATATCGTGATCAACAGTATGAAAAGCTTTCGAGTAATCGATGAAACACAAGTATATAGGTCTTTCTGATGTTCTCTATTTTTCTCTATGATCAATTTTGATTTAGAATCTGGTTTCTGGTACCTTTTCCAGGGCGAAAACCCTGCTTTTCGTCTGCAATTTTTTTCTCTTAAACTTTAACTTCATTCTTTCAGCAAAAATTTTTCAACAAAAATTGTGCAAAATTTAATGCAGTTGTCCTTTTATTGTTGCACTGGAGTGCGTCCCCTTTTTTTTAGGTAGGGGAGTAAAGACTGATTTTACCCAGTCTTTTGGCAATCTTCTTTTATTCAAATTTTCGTAAAAAGTTTGTAGAAGTATTCAACACTTTCACCAGCATTCTTGATTAGTTCTGCTATTATTTCATCTATTCCTGGGCTCTTGTTTATTTTTTACTTTTTTATGGGTTTTATAACTTCGTCTAGCAGTTGCGGTGGTTCATCTTCGCTGTCATTGAGTCTAATTAATGTTGTTGGTTAGATCTTTTTTTTTTTTTTTGTATAAGTTGGAACAATATGATTCCATTTATCTTTGACTTCTTTCCATCACATAAAATTAGTCCATCTTCAGTTTTGTTTAGTGTCCATTGTGGGTTTTAAAATTTTTTCGTGTGGATGTTTCGTACTCCTTGGTAGAGTTCTTTAGTTGTCTATTGATAGAACAGTTTTCAATTCTCTGGCAATGTTCATTTAAATAAAATTCCTTATCTGTCGCAATAATCTTGAATTTTTGTATTTTGTTTTTGAAAATTACTTCTTCAACGGATTATTGATACCCTTTGATTTTAGGCATCTTGTTTTCAATTTCTCTTTGTGTTTCTTCAGATATCCAGGGGAATTTGTCTTTTTTTCTTTTTTTTGGCGATAGTTTCTTTAGGAGTGCTCAGCAGGAGTTATTTTCCTTCTTCCCACAATTCTAATTTGTTTTTTTATCATCTTCACATTGATTAAGAAATTTCAATTGTTTGACACTGTAATTCTGTAACTGTTGGCAAGAGTTTTGTAGTCAAGCTGTAGAGGTTGTGTTGGACGCTCCATCTTTTTGAGTCTTATTTGAAAGTCGATAGTTAGTAGTTGGTGGTCACTGTTGCAGTCGGCACCAGGTCTTGTTTTGGCATTTTTTATACTTTTCCATTTCTGGTTCAACACAATGTAGTCAATCTGGTTGCGTGTTCTTTTGTCTGATGAAAACCACGTGTAGAAATGTTTGGGTGGTGTTGGAACAATGTGTGGCTATTACTAGATTATTTGTACTACGAATTAAATAAAATCTTCATCTCTTTTATTTATATATCCAAGCCCGAATTTTCCACAGATGTCATTTTTTAGATCATTTTTGCCTACTTTGGGGTTGAGGTCTCCCCTAATTACTTTTACATCTCTTTTAGGGATTGTGAAAAATTTTCCATTTCTTCATGACTTGCAATGTTGGTTGGTGTGTAGCATTGTACAATACTAATGTTATGAGCTTTTACTTGTATGCTGACTTTTAAAATGCGATCATTTATTGGGCTGTACCCAGTTAGTGCATTTGCAGTTTTTTTCGTGAGAATCTTTAGTTTTGAAACTTCCATTACTTTTCCAATTGGTCTCACTGATTCCTAGTATTTGAATGTATCTATCCATTTCATTACAGACATTATGCAATTTACCCATCCCTTTCATTTTTTCCTTACGTTCCACGTTCCCATTTTTAATGTGTTTCTTAATTGGACATGTTTTCTTTGTCTTCTTTGTCTTCCAGATGCATGTTTAACATTGTCAAACCTGGTTGCCCACTGAATAACGCGCCCCTTG
>NC_051403.1:20823120-20825620 GCF_015228065.2 Penaeus monodon | reverse complement strand
ATAGATAATGATAATAATGACAGTAATATATAAGAATAATAATATATAACATAACATAATGTACTGATATAATGAAAATAATATCATGATAACAGTATTGATGATAATGATGCTGATGTATAATCATAATGAAAATTGAAATATAATATACAGTGATATATTAATTTTAAATTTTATAAAATCTATATTAATGATAACGTAATAATTACGATACTATGAAAATACTATTATCATAATAGACCTTTACCAATTAATATGATAATAATAGTATATGATATATTATTATTTACAATCTTAACAATAATAATACATAATATTGATAGCAATGATGATAATAATAATATAATCAAATAATAATATATAATTTATATATAATATAATGATACAACTACTACTGTTCCTTCTACTACTACTACTACTACTATTTAATTAATAATAATTAAATTAATAATAATCACCCCGTGGTCCTGAAATCCCGGGTTTGGGCGTCCGGTGGAGTATAGGCAGAAAGAGCCCTTAAGTCTTGGAAACAGTCGTTCTAGAGACGGTGTCTTGATAAAAACACGGGTTTGGTGGGAACCATAAAACACAACCTCAGACTGAGTGAAATGCAAACCAGGAATTGAAAATAACGGCGTTAACGGGACTGGAACCCTTCAGGGTGATAGTGTCGCGCCCGGCAGGGCTCCAGCAGGTCGGCATCAAGCAACGGGTCTATAAAACCCAAAAGAATGAAATGGGAAAAGGAAGTAACAAGATTGTAATTGAGTGCGGGAAAAAAGTGAGCCATCAAAAAGGAAGTATCGACAGCGAATGAAGAAAATTTGGGATGAAATAGGAGTATTCCTGTCACTGAGCAAGATTGGCAGATAAACCCAGGCAAATTCGGGTGAACAAGTGGCTGCAGACATAGAAAATTGAGGAAATTGAAAGAAGATGTGGAGACAGTCATGAAGAAGAAACTGGTGATAGTCCCCAACAATGTAGGAGGAAGAGAAAATGAGCAAGCTGCACAAAGAAATGTTATTGAACGACAACATGTAATGGAAATTTAAGTTTTTAAATTGATCGGAATGCACATGGGAGAGTAGTACGCAAAAAATGGTGAACAGCAGGAAGAAAGGCCCTGGAAAAAAGAGAAGGGACCAAAGTGTTTCCAGAAGATGATGATAGTGTGGTCAGAAGAGCGTGTGATGAAGAGGAAAAAAAGTTGATAAGAAAAGTATGAATGAGATCAGAGAAAACCCAGACAAGATCCCACCAAATCCCAGATACAATGACGAAGAAAGGTAAAGCAGCTACAATGAAGGTTAACAAGGTTATAGCTCTTATCAGAACTGAATCAAAAACGGAAAAAAACATAGCCTTACGGGCAGCTGGTAATGTTGTTGCTGAAATGGTGGGGCACAAAATCATGAATCCAAAGGAAAGCAGGACACCACATTGGAGGTGAAAATTTTTGGAGAAACAGAAGGAACTACGCAAGCATTTAGGAAAGTTAAATAAAATGAAAAGAAATGAGTTGCAAAATGAGGGTACCATATCAAAGCTTGAAGGAAATATCGCATAGTAGAAAAAGGTATTGATATGGCCATGAAGAAGTACAACAGAGGTTAGTTGCTATTTTTGGCAAAGCTTGAAAGATATGACAAAGGACAGAGCAGTACAGACAGAATCGCTTGTTTGAATCAAATCAAAAGAAATTGTTTGAGGAATTGGGACAGAGTAGAAAAAAAAACGGTGGTGCCTGATGCAGAGGAAAGTACTCGCTTTTGGAGTGACATATGGGACAAACCAGTAAAACATAAAGACAACCCGGGAAATGGCTGAGAAATGTGGAGGAAGAGGCTAGGGGTACAAGATGACATATACATTGAAGTGACGAAATTGAAAAAGGGCAGGTGAGAAAAGGGACAAATTGGAAAAGCCCAGGGGCCCGATGGAGTTCAGGGGTAAATGGATAAAGAATATAAGTAATTTGCATGGTAGCATAGCACATCACTTGACAGGTGTCTCCAAGAAAATAACGTGCGTCCCTGGATGGTCACTGGGGAAAAAATTACTGTGTGTGAAAGAACTGGAGAAAGGAATAGCAAATTTCAGGCCCATCGCATGTTTACCTCTGTTGTGGAAATTGCTGACAGGGGTCTTAGCGGAAAAACTGCATGAACATCTTGAGCAATCAAACATATTACCTTGGGAACAAAAGGGATGTTTGAAAGGAAGCCGAGGGACAAAAGACCAACTACTCATTGATTTAAAAAGATGTGAAAAATTGTAAGATACGCTTAACATCACTGGATGTTGCATGGATTGACTATCGCAAAGCATATGACATGGTGCCCCACAGTTGGATAGAGAATGTATGAATATGTTTGGAGTAGCAGTGAAAGTCAGGTCCTTCATAAGCGAATCAATGAAACATTGGAACACAGAGCTGAATGCGGGCCAAAATAGACTTGGAAATGTGAAAAAGCGAGGAATTTTTCAGGGGGATAGC
>NC_051403.1:20813120-20818120 GCF_015228065.2 Penaeus monodon | reverse complement strand
TAACCCCCAATACTCCCTAATTTTATATATTATATAGGTATTTTAATTAAAATATTATTTTTTTTTATTTGGTGGGGTTTTGGGTGTGTGTGTGTGTGTTTTGTGTGTGTTGTGTGTGTGTGTGTGTGTTTTCCGTATTGTGGGGTATTTTATTAATATATATATATATTTATTTATATCCCATTTCCGCCCCCCCCCCCCACACCCCCCACACACACACACACACCCCAAAATATAATATTTGTTTTGGTGTGGGGTTTGTGTGTGTGTGTGTGGGTTTGTGTGTTTTGGTGTGGGTGTGTGTGTGTGTGGGGTGGGGTGGGGTGTGTTTTGGTGTGTGGGGTGTTGGTTTTGTGTTGCGAAATATTTATGGTATATAATAAAAATATTATATTAAAATATAATATATATATATAAAATATAAAAATATATTTATATATAAAATTTTCTTTTTAAAATTATTTACCCCCCCTTTTTCCCCCTTTTTTTTTTTTTTTTTTTTTTTTAATATTTTTTTCTTTATTTTTTTTATTTTTTTTATTTTATTTTTTTTTTTTTTTTTTTTGTTTTTCCTTTTTTTCTTATTTTTTTATGTTTTTTTTTTTTTTTTTTTTTTTCTTTTTTCCTTGTGGGTTTTCCCTTTTTTCCCCCGTGGGCCCCTTTCCCCCCCGGTTCCCTCCCGGTCCCCGCCCCCCTCTTTGGGTTTTGGGCCCCCTTTTTCGTTTTTCAAAACCGGGGATGTAGGGGGCTTTTCCCCTTTGGTTGGTTCGCTGCTTTAGGCGGGCCCCCCTCAGGACAACACGCATGGGGGAAAATTTTATAAAAACCCCCGGGAACTCACTAAAAGATTCGAATTCAAGCTTTTGCCGTCCCCTTTTTTTAATTTTCCGCTTTTAAAATTCCATTTTCCTCTTGCCCGTCTATCTTAGAGTTTTCTAAAAGACCCTTTAAATTGAGACATTATTTCAAGTGCTTAATGTTACCATCACGTGAATCTAGGGAATAAAAGCTTAGCCAAAGAATTAAAACCCCCCCAAATCATTATTATTACTAAAAATGATGATAATAAAAAGATTTTTCTTTTCTCAGTACTTTTATCTTAGTTTCATTATTTTATGTTTTTAAATTATCTTTATAATTTTGGGTTTTTAAACTATTCTTACCCTTATCTTTATCATTGGTATCGTCAGATTTATTTTTTTTGGGTTGAGGCTACCCTTTTTTTAAATTTTCTATCCATCATTATCATTATTATTATTATTACAAATTTTTCAATTTTAGGGGGGGGAAATTTTACAATTATTTTTTTAATTTTTATAAATTTTTATTGTTAACATTATCAAATTAAAATTTATTATCAAATTAAAGGGGGGGCCATTACAATTTACAATATTAAAATTTTTTAAATTATTATTCTTAATTGATTAATTTAAAACCATATTATTACAAAAATTTTTAGAAAAGTAAAACTAATTAGCAAATTTTAATTTTTATTTTTATTTTTTTTTTTTTTAATTATTATTATTTTTTTGATAAATTAAATTTTTATTATCATAATCATTATTATTATTATATTTTTTTAACATTTTTTTATTATAAAACTTTAAATTATTAGTTTTTAAATTATTTTTAAATTAGTTTTTTTTAATTTTTTAGATTATAATTATTAGTTTTGGGGATTTAAAAAATTTACTATTAAAAATTAAAAATAAAAAATAATTTTTATTATTATTTTATTATTATTATTATAAAATTTTTAAATTTATCATTACCCCTTATTAATTATTTTTTTAATTTTTTTATTATTTTTAAATTATTTTGTATAATTTTATTTTATTTTATTATTGAAAATTATTATTTTTAATTGTATCTTATTATTTTTATCAAATTAATTATTTATTATTTTTTTATTTTTATTGTTTTTTTTTTCTTATTTTTCTTATCTTGTTTTTGTGTTGTTGTTATTTCTGTTGTTGTTATTTTTTGAAATTGCAGTTGTTGTTTTTTGATATAATATCTTTTATTATTATTATTATTATTATTTTTTTTATTATTATTTTATTATTACTATTTTTATTTTTCATTATTAAATTTTGTTTTTTAATTTTATTTTATTACCCTTATTATTTTTAAAACCCTATTTTATTATTTTTATAAATATAAACCCTTCATCACATACCATTATCTTTTATTATTTTTTTATTATTATTTTATTAATTATTATTATTATTATTATTTTTATTTATTTTAGTAGTAGTAGTATTTAGTAGTAGTATTTTTTTAGAAATATTAGAATTTAGTAATTTTAGTAGAAAGTTTTAGTAGTATCATTATTTTTATTATTATCATTATTACTTTCATTGCTATCAATATTATTGTTATTATTATTTTTTAAGTGTTGATAATAGTAAGTTTATTATTACTTTTTTTCCATTATTATTATTGGAAAAGGGTTGTTCAATTAAAATAAAAGTTATTTATCATAAGTATTGTAATTATTAGGGTTATCTTTAAATAAAATTTTTAACTAATATTAATTTTAAATTACTTTTAAATTATTATTTTTTTTAATTTTCATTATTATTATTTTTCCATCAGCATCATTATCATAAATACTTTTTTCATGATTTTTAAACTACATTTTTATCAGATCATTTAGGTTTTTGTTTATTTATTTCATTATTCTTTTTTATATACTACCATTTTATCATTTACTATTTTTAACCTATAATTTTTTCCCAATTTTTCATTTTCCTTATATCATTGTTTTTTCATTATTCTATTGTTGGGGGGGGGGGAACATTTTTACAATAAATTTGATCTTTACTAGGGGTTAAAAAATTTTTATTTTTAATTTTTTTAACTTTAAATTAACAAAAAAATTTTTAAAAAATTGGGAAATTTTTAAAAAAATTAGCAGGGTTAAGGGGACAAATTTTTAAATTATTATTATTATTAAGAAAGGGGGGGGGGGAAATTAAACTTTTGGGGTTTTGGCAAACTAAAGGGTTTTTGGGATTATTAAAAAAACAAATTTTTTAAACCCAATCAATTAACATTCCATCATAATTACTTCAATTATTTCATCATCATTTTTTAAATTTTAAAAAAAAAAATCACAAATTACACTTTTTTTTTTGTATCATCATTATAAATTATTATTATTTTTATTTTATTATTATTTTTTTTATTTTTATTATTTTTAAATTATTATATTTTTATCATTTATTATTTTTGTTTTATTATCATTATCATTTTTTTGGGTTTTTTTTAATTATTTTATTATTTTTATTATTATTATTTTAAATTATCATTGTTTTTATTACTATTATTATTAACTTTTTTTATTATTATTATTGCCAAAATTTTTTTTTCTATCATAAATATTATTGAATCTTTAAATTTTAAAAAATTAAATTTTTCCCAATCTTTAAATTTATTTTTTTTATTATTATTATTATTATTATTATTATTATTATTATTATTGTTATTATTATTATTATTTTTATTTTTATTATTATTTTATTTTTATTTTATTTTTTATTATCATCATAATCATTATCATTAAAATTTACTACAATTTTGTCATCATCCTCATATTTCTTTATATTATGAAAATTTTTGATACCCTGATTTTTTTTTTATTAACATTTTTAGTATTGTTATTATTATTTGTTTTTGTTTTTATTTTATTCTACATTTTTATTAGTAAAATATTTTTTAATCTTAAATCAAAATCTTATTCCTATATCCTTTTTTTATTATTATAAAATTATTGATTATTATATTATTTTTATTTTTAATCTTTATTTTATTATTTTTATTCTTTATTATTATCTCATTTTTTAATTATTACATTTTTATCATCATCATTTTATAAATTTTTCATTTTTTTAACTATATCTTTTTATTACTATTTTTAAATTATTTTATTTCTTATCTTTATTCTTACATTTTTAATTTTTCATCTTTTTATTTTTATTTTTTTAGTAGTAGTTTTTCTTTTATTTTTATTATTTTTTATCATCTCTTTATTTATTATTGTAATTATCATTAAATTTTAATATTTTCTTTTCTTCTTCTTCTTATTTTTATATTTTTGTTTTATTTTTATTTTATATTATTTTTAAATTTTTTTATTACAATTTTTTTGGGGTTTATTATCATTGTTATCGCATCACATTTTTATTATAACTTTGCTGTTGGTATTAAAATTTTATTTTTTAAAAATTAAGGTTTTTTAGATTTTTAAATTTTTAATTTTTAACAAATTTTTAAACAAAACAATAATAACAATTTTTTTGGTTTGTTTTTTACGGGGCTATTTTTACAATTTTTTTTTTTTTATAAATTTTTTTAAATTTTTTTTTAAAAAATTTTTATAACTTTTTTTTTTTCATTATATACATTATATTATATTAATTTTTTTAAATTATATTTTTTTAAATTTTATATTATATTTTATTACAATCATCATTTTTATTATCATTTTTATTAAAATAAAAAATTTTCATATTTCATTTACTATTCTTTTATTATTATATTTTATTATTATTATGTTGTTGTTTTTTGTTTTTTTAAAATTTTAATATTATTGTTTTTTTTATTTTTTAATTATTAATCATTATTATTTTGTTATTTTTATCATTGAATCACACACATTAAATTGTTATATTTATATCACACATCAATTATTATTATTATCATTAGAATTTTTATTTTTAATTGATTATTAGAAATTTTTGTTTATCATTATTATTGTTATATTATTATTTACATTATTTAAAATTTATTATTATTATTTTTTCTATTATTATTATTTTTTATTACATTATTTTCATATTTTTTTTTTGTTGTTTTTGTTATTGTTATTATTATCATTTTATTTTATTTTTTATATATTTTATTATTATTATTATTATTTTATTACATTTTATTATTTTTATTATTATTTTTATATTATTAAATTTTATTTTAAATTATTTTTTTTTTTAAATTAT